>NC_133420.1:15705000-16019078 GCF_049350105.2 Macaca mulatta | reverse complement strand
AAACTGGCGCGCCGGCAGAACGCCGTTGTGCAGACGCAGATTTAAGATCGCGCCAGATGGAATGAAAAAGCAAGGAGCAGAAGATGGGTGGGAGCCCACTGCGCTTTTAAAAAGCTGCATGTCTGCTTAGAGTACACACAAATCCTGGCACACAAAGCAGTAGCACCCGAGGGAGGCGAACTCCCGCGTTTCACACCTGCTTCTCGCCCGCTGCGCACGCGCCTCACCCTCGCCCAGTGCGCACGCGCGTTGCTACCCGCCGGACCCCGCAGGCGCGGTGAATCGAACGTCGAGCACGGCGGCGGGCGGTGTGGAGTGCTGAGCGGCCTCACCCCCAACCGTCGGCCCAGTAGGACGGTTCCGAGGCGTTGCCCGGCGCCGGGAGCGGCTCTGCCTGGACTCGGAGAAACGCGGGTACGTTTGGGGACACCGGGGACGACAGCCCAGCCCGGACTCGGGAGAGTCAGTGCGGGACGAGGGCGTCCAAGTCTTGCCGGAGCCGGGGGCGGGGTTCCGGCCCGGGCAGGTGCGGCGTTCGGCCGACAGAGCCCCGAAGAAAGAATCCGCGGCGCGTGCAGCCCTAGGGAGGAAGAGTGTGCCGCGGGTGCAGCCTCAGGGTGAGGACGGAGCTGGGGCCGACGCAGCCTCGGGAGTTGGTGGCCGGGACAGGTGCGGCCTGTGGGGAAGAAGGGCCTACCAGGAGAGGAGGTATTCCCAGGACAGGTGGGACCTTTTGGGAGAAAGGCGCTCAAGGCAGGTGCAGCTTAGGGAGGGAAAGGCGCGTCCAGGGTAGATGGGGCCTGAGGATGCCAGCGGGGCGCCAGCGGCCAGAAGCGGCTTTGGTGTGAGACAGGATGCCCCAGGGCTGATGCAGCCTCAAGAGAAGCGGCGCTCAAGGGAAGATGAAGCCCGGAGGAGAACGTGGAGGCGGAGGGTGCAAATGCACCCTTCAGGCGAGAAAGGGAGCACCTGGGGATGATGTGCCGCTGGAAGAGAAGGCAGGGAGGCACTGGGGACAGATGCATCCTTGAGGAGAGATAAGGAGGCCTCGAGGCTCGGCCAGGTTGGGGTCCCTGGGCCGAGCAGCTGAGATGGCACCCAGGAGCTGCCCAGGGTCAGAGAGCTGTGGTGTGGGCTCCTGGTCGTCGGGGAGGGAGGGGAGAAACCCTGGCATTCCTTAGCGGTGTTCTCGCTCCCAAGACGTGCTCAGCAGGTTTTATGGAATGAGTTGTTGACAGGAGTGGATGTCCAGTCCTGAGATCCCCTGAATTCCCGCCCGAGTTCACTGCTAGTGCCCCTCACCCCACATGTCTACCTCAACCAAGACTCCAGGAACTGAGGCCTTTCTTAGCAGCCCGGCTGTGCTGTGGTTCTCTCAGCGCGCGTCTGGGAGCCAGGTGGCTGGGGATTCCTTTTGCAGCTTCTCGTGAGCCCTCATTGACCACGGCTTCTCCCTTCTTTTCTAGGGCATCTGCCTGAGCCCACTTTTCTACAAGATGTGGGGATTTTTGAAGCGCCCTATAGTGGTGACGGCTGACATCAACTTGAGCCTCGTGGCCCTGACTGGGATGGGGTTACTGAGCCGGCTGTGGCGACTCACGTACCCGCCGGCTGTGGTGTAAGCTAAGTGACTCCATTCCCAGGGTGAATCTGGAATTGTACTTTGTGATAGGGGGAGCCTTACTGAAGAGCATAAATGAGAGAGTGAAATCCTGGCTTTTTGGTGATAGATGTTTTTGGCAGTGAGACGAGAGGCCAGTCTGTCCCCAGGACAGCCCCAGCAGAGTACACCTTTTAGGTCTTGCCTTCTGGGTCTGTAGCAGGTGAAATTTGGCCCATTAAATGGGTGCAGTAGAGGAAAATCTGGTTGCCAACCTTGGGTAACAGTTTTAAAGTCTTGATGGATTTGGAAGTGAGTCTTCACTGTTGAGAGTGCTCAGAATGTGTTTTTGTCATAATGGGAAGTGATTGCTGTTATTATTGCAGGGCTCTTTATTAACTGATTAATGCGTGTTTTTTGTTTTTTGTTGTTTTTTTTTTTTTGAGACGGAGTCTCACTCTGTCGCCCAGGCTGGAGTGCAGTGGCGCGATCTCGGCTCACTGCAAGCTCCGACTCCCAGGTTCATACCATTCTCCTGCCTCAGCCCCTTGAGTAGCTGAGACTACAGGCGCCTGCCACCACTCTGGGCTAAGTTTTTGTATTTTTAGTAGAGACAGGGTTTCACCGTGTTAGCCAGGATGGTCTCGACCTCCTGACCTTGTGATCCGCCCGCCTCGGCCTCCCAGAGTGCTGGGATTACAGGCATGAGCCACCGTGCCCAGCCGTTTTTTGTTCTTGTTTTTGTTTTTGAGATGGAGCCTTGCTTTGTCGCCCAGGTTGGAGTGCAGTGGGGCCATCTCAGCTCACTGCAGCCTCTGCCTCCTGGGTTCAAGTAATTCTCTGCTTCATCCTCCTGGGTAGCTGGGATTTATAGGTATCCGCCACCACGGCTGGCTAATTTTTGTATTTTTAGTAGAGACGGGGTTTTACCATCTTGGCCAGGCTGGTATTGAACTCCTGACCTCATGATCTACCCACCTCGGTCCCCCAAAGTGTTAGGATTACAGGCGTGAGCCACTCCGCCCTGCTGCATGTTCTTTTTTAACCTTTTATTATGGAAAACGTCAATCACATACAAAAGCAGGGAGACGAGTATAATGAATGACCCCCACACACACCAGTATATTCATTACCCAGCTTCACCTTGTCAGTTCACAGCCAGACCCCTCCCTGCAGTGGATTTTACTTTGAAGCAAATCCTAGACATACTGTATTCATAGATAATTCAGCGGTATATCTGTAAAAGATGAAAATTCTTTTTTTTTTTTTTTTTTTGAGACAGAGTCTCACTCTGTCATCCAGGCTGTAGTGCAATGGTGCGATCTTGGCTCACTGTAACCTCTGCCTCCTGGCTTCAAGGGATTCTCCTACCTCAGCCTCCTGAGTAGCTGGGATTACAGGCACCTGCCATCATGCCTGGCTAATTTTTGTATTTTTAGTAGAGAAGGGGTTTCACCGTGTTGGCCAGGCTGGTCTCGAACTCCTGACCTTGTGATTCACCTGCCTTGGCCTCCCAAAGTGCTGAGATTACAGGCGTGAGCTACTGTGCCTGGCTGAGGATTCTTTTTTTTTTTTTTTTTTTTTGAGACGGAGTCTCGCTGTGTCGCCCAGGCTGGAGTGCAGTGGCCGGATCTCAGCTCACTGCAAGCTCCGCCTCCCGGGTTCACGCCATTCTCCTGGCTCAGTCTCCCGAGTAGCTGGGACTACAGGCGCCTGCCACCTCGCCCGGCTAGTTTTTTGTAGTTTTTAGTAGAGACGGGGTTTCACAATGTCAGCCAGGATGGTCTCGATCTCCTGACCTCGTCGTGATCCGCCCGTCTCGGCCTCCCAAAGTGCTGGGATTACAGGCTTGAGCCACCGCGCCCGGCCGAGGATTCTTAAAAACAAAAATCACATAACCACAGTTGTATTATCATGCCTGAGAAATTTACGGTGGTTTCTTGGTTATCTTCACCTTTCCCTAATTGAAGACATGTTATTGCAGTTAATTCCCACGTTTCCCTTTCATACTTGGAACCGTTTTGTTGGGTCATCAGGTCTGATCACCACAGACACATGCTGCTGGTGGGGGTGGGGGTGGGGGTGGGCGGCAGGATTAGCCTCGTGTCCCGGCAGGTCTTTCAGCAGGTTGGCTCATAGTATCCACCGAAATCAAACACGAGGGAGAGACAGAATCTGTATGGGGCAGGCATGCTGAGTGCCAGCTGTGCTTGGGGAATTCCCCATGTCTCTGTGGGTGGGTGATGCTGTATGCATCTTCATATCTGGGGATGGGAAACAGTTGGGGCAAAAGATCCAGCCTTTGCTGATCACCCATCCAGAGTCGTTTGGAAATACATAGACATTTATCCTCACACTTTTTGTTTACAGTTAAGATTCTAATTGAGGCCGGGTGCGGTGGCTCAAGCCTGTAATCCCAGCACTTTGGGAGGCCGAGACGGGCGGATCACGAGGTCAGGAGATCGAGACCATCCTGGCTAACATGGTGAAACCCCGTCTCTACTAAAAAATACAAAAAACTAGCCGGGCGAAGTGGCGGGCGCCTGTGGTCCCAGCTACTCTGGAGGCTGAAGCAGGAGAATGGCGTGAACCCGGGAGGTGGAGCTTGCAGTGAGCTGAGATCCGGCCACTGCACTCCAGCCTGGGCGACAGAGCCAGACTCAGTCTCAAAAAAAAAAAAAGATTCTAATTGAATATAACATGGGTTTTTTTTTTTCCAGTTTTGACGAAGTGTATTATGGGCAGTACATCTCTTTTTACATGAAACGAATCTTCTTCTTGGATGACAGTGGGCCGCCATTTGGCCACATGGTGCTGGCCTTGGGAGGTAGGAATCATCAGTTAGGAGAGTAGCCCCTGCCCCTCAGGACCTCAAATACATTGAAAACTTATCAGTGCATCTCTTACGGGCAGAATCCAGGACTTATTATTGATGCATCTTGTTGATTGCTTACCACAGTACTCTAGAAATGTTTGCTGAATGGGATAGTTACTGATTAATCTTCTGTTTCAGGTTATTTAGGAGGATTCGATGGCCATTTTTTGTGGAACAGAATTGGAGCAGGTAAAAGATAATTTTCATTTCCCTTATTAATGTGCACAGGTTAGAATGGAGAGATTGTGGTTTTTGTAGGGATTAACAACTGTGGCTTTTTTTTTTCCTTTCATACCTAGTCCCGTAGAAACTGTGCCTTACTAATCTGAGTCCAGAAAATAATAAATTGGTTGTATACAAATGAAAGACTTTTGAAAAGTCTGGTTAAAACCTTAGTGTTTAGTTACAGTCATTATTTTCGCCCTTGTTTTTGGTACACGTATTATGTAGCATCTGATTGCAATTATCTTTTTACAGGTAAATTTTGTACATTGCCACAATGTTTTTGAAAATAGGGAGGGTAAATGTATAAGTAAGCCAGTAATTTTAGAATCCTTAGTCCTTTCTATGCTTCATGAGATCGGGTTCCGTGACTATGCGAAGCTCATTGTAAAGCCCTCACCCATAGTGTATGCACTGCGCTGCTGATGTGGTCCCCAGTTTTGTAAATGTGCATTTTAGAGTCTGTGAACGTGATGGCGCTGTGTGAAAACACAGCTGCCGTACATGGAGATGGTGTGTGCACAGTGCAGTCAGCTCTGCAGTGTGGTTGCTTTTCCAGAATACAGTAGCAACGTGCCCGTGTGGTCCCTGCGCCTGCTGCCAGCGCTCGCGGGGGCCTTGTCCGTCCCCATGGCCTACCAGATAGTGCTGGAGCTCCACTTTTCTCATTGTGCCGCCATGGGAGCTGCTCTGTTGATGCTTATCGGTAAGACCTGGGCCCCTACTTGTTCTTGCTGTCATCCAGGGAAGAACTGACCCTCTGGCCCAGAAGATCACGTGGGCGTGGTGGGTGAACTGCACCGAAAAGTGTACCTGGTTCATCCAGATTTGGCGCTGCCAGTCACCCACTCCCAGGCTGGCCCCATGGCTACGGGGTTGCTGAATTGTGGGATCAGACTCTTCTCAGCAGTCGGGGTATGGCAGTAGAAAACTGCCCAGATGATGCTGCAAAGTCCATGCACACGTGGGCACCTCCATCTCCAACCAATCCTGTGACCAAATGATAACTCCCCTTGTTCCACCCGTCCCGGGCCTTGGCCAACTGAGATGGACTCGTGAGTCGGCGGGTCCTCTTCAGGGAGGGTCTTCCAGCTCACGTGTATGAACAGATGAAATTAAAGCAGATGAAAAGTTAGATTAGGCCGGGCGCGGTGCCTCACACCTATCATCCCAGCACTTTGGGAGGCTGAGGCAGGTGGCTCACGAGCCCAGGAGTTCAGGACCAACCTAGGCAAGATAGTAAGACTGCATCTGTACAAAAAATAAAAAAAGGGTCGGGCGCGGTGGCTCAAGCCTGTAATCCCAGCACTTTGGGAGGCCGAGGCGGGTGGATCACAAGGTCAGGAGTTTGAGACCCGCCTGGCCAACATGGTGCAACCCCGTCTAAAAATACGAAAAATACAAAAAATTAGCTGGGTGTGGTGGCAGGTGCCTGTAATCCCAGCTACTTGGGAGGCTGATGCAGGAGAATTGCTTGAACCCAGGGGGTGGAGGTTACAGTGAGCCAAGACTGCGCCAGTGAACCCCAGCCTGGGTGACAGAGTACGACTCTATCTCCAAAAAAATAAGCCGGTCATGGTGGCTTATGTGAGCCTGTAATCCTAGCACTTTGGGAGGCCAAGGGGGGGTGGAACACAAGGTCAAGAGATCGAGACCATCCTGGCCAGCATGGCGAAACCCTGTCTCTACTAAAAATACAAAATTTAGCTGGGCATGATGGCGCGCACCTTTTGTCCCAGCTACTCAGGAGCCTGAGGCAGGAGGATCCCTCGAGCCCTGGTAGTCAAAGCTGCAGCGAGCCATGATGGTGCCACTGCACTCCAGGCTGGGCAACAGAGCAAGACCCTGACTCAAAAAAAAAAAAAAAGACAGTAGAAAATGAAAAAGATGTGTATTGGGTGATGACTGTAAGAGGCCCTGTGCTATAGAATGTGTTAACATTCACGACAGCCCCACATAGTTGTATCGCTTCTGAAGTATGCGTTTTTTCATGAATGTTTTTATCCTCATATATTTTCCCTTGCTACCTTAAAATTGACACGTATTTCCTCTTTGAAACAGAGAATGCTCTCATCACTCAGTCAAGGCTAATGCTTTTGGAATCAGTGTTAATATTTTTTAATCTATTGGCCGTGTTGTCCTACCTGAAGTTCTTCAATTGCCAAAAGCACAGGTATGGAAAATGGAGTGTCTTCCTAATTAACAAAAACAGAGATTCTGGGTGGTTTGTTGACCTGAGATGGTCCAGTACCTTTTTTTGTTTTGTTTTGTTTTGTGAGACAGTACCTTTTCATTTTGAGGAGTTGCTTGCTAAATATCTTTTTTTTTTTTTTTTTTTTTTTTTGAGACGGAGTCCCTGTCCCCCTAAATATCTTTTTTTTTTTTTTTTGAGACAGAGTCCCTGTCACCCAGGCTGGAATGTAATGGCGCAATCTCGGCTCACTGCAACCTCCGCTTCCCAGGTTCAAGCAATTCTCCAGCCTCAGTCTCCCAAGTAGCTGAGATTACAGGCACACAGCACCGTGTCTGGCTAATTTTAGTATTTTTAGTAGAGACGGAGTTTCACCATATTGGCCAGGCTGGTCTCGAACTCCTGACCTCAGGTGATCCACCGTCTTGGCCTCCCAAAGTGCTGTGATTACAGGCGTGAGCTTCTGCGCCTAGTGCTAGATATGTTTTGGTCCTCTAGTATTTTGGGGGTTGGCCCTTGGCTTGTGACTTCATAAATACATCTTCATTTTTTCTGTAATTTAAACTAACAGGGCAAAATTTTCTGGGCAAAAAGAAAAATTCTGCTGGGCCAGATACTTTGGGAGATGGGAATTCTTTCTTATTGCACCTGGGGCTCAGCATGGCCAGCTGACCCAGAAAGATTTCTCTGAGGAATGTGGAGCTTCTCTAGCCTTTTGGAAATGTGTCTGAACTATTCCTGTCTCCATCTGCTCTGTTTGTATTCCAGCCCTTTTTCTCTGAGCTGGTGGTTCTGGCTAACACTGACAGGGGTTGCTTGTTCCTGCGCAGTGGGGTGAGTTCAAACCTCTGGTCTCGGTTAGTGTCCTCCTCCTCCTCCTCCTCCTCCTCCTCCTCCTCGTGTTTTCCTGTCTCATGTTAACTCCATTCCTGTCATGTCTTTGCAGCATCAAGTACATGGGTATGTTCACATACGTGCTCATGCTGGCGGTTGCAGCTGTCCATGCCTGGCACCTAATTGGAGACCAGACTTTGTCCAACGTAGGTGCTGACGTCCAGTGCTGCATGAGGCAGGCCTGTGTGGGGCAGATGGGGATGTCACAGGGGGTGCTTGGTGAAAAGACTCAAATCCTCAATGTTTCCGAAGCAGGCAGGCCTGGGCAGCCTCGCCTGTCAGCCTCTGCACGTGCCTCTGTATGGGAGGCCAGTGTCTTTCAGTAACTTTTCCTAAGCTCATAATGTTTAGAGGTGGGTGCACTTTTCCACATCGTAGGGCGTGACTTTTCTTTGAATCTCTGGCAGGTCTGTGTGTTCTGTCACTTGCTTGCCCGAGCAGTGGCTTTGCTGGTCATCCCGGTCGTCCTGTACTTACTGTTCTTCTACGTCCATTTGATTCTGCTCTTCCGCTCTGGGCCCCACGACCAAATCATGTCCAGTGCCTTCCAGGCCAGCTTAGAGGTAAGTAAGCAGTGGGCATCGTGGCTACTGGAGGAGCAAGATGATAGTGGACCCAGAGTTTTCTTAGAAACACATCAAGTGAACATTAGCCCTTGAATCAAGAAATGAGGTATCCACATCCATATTTCTTTTTTTGGCAGTGGGGGATGGCATCTTACTCTGTCACCCAAACCCCGCCTCCTGAGTTCAAGCGATTCTCCTACCTCAGCCTCCCAAGTAGCTGGGATTACAAGCACCTGCAACCGGTTAATTTTTTTGTTTTGTTAGTAGAGATAGGGTTTCACCATGTTGGCTAGGCTGGTCTGGAACTCCTGACCTCAAGTGATCCACCCGCCTCAGCCTCTCAAAGTGCTGGGATTGCAGGAGTGAGCCACCGTGCTCCGCAGCTGGGAGCGTTTTAAAGTCAAGTCCTACAAACCCTGGGCAGTTTCACCCGCCTTAAGGACCACACTCAACTGTGACCTTCATTCCTATGAACCTCGCAGCAGTGGTAGAAGGTATCAGTAGAGGCGGTCAGGACTGTGGTTCCCGAAGTCAACCAAGCCTGCCGACGGCCAGTGCTATAGTGCTGTGTGTTTCAGCAAGTTGTTTGGCTCACCCCAGTCTTGGTCTTCTCATCTCTTAGGCAGACATCATCATTGCTCTTACCTCATAGGATGCTGGTACGGACTGAATAGGGTGCGTGTGGAAGGCTGAACTGAGTGGCCCAGAGGCAGCATTTGATCAAACTTAGCGCTCATTATGGTTCTATAATGTAACATGACGTGATTAAATGGTAGATCATTACCAGTATTACAAGAATGGCCACTAGCCTGAACATCACTCCAGAGGGAGGAGTGGCCATCGGGAAGGCTGGCTTAGGGGCATTTTTCTTTCTGTCTCTCACTCATCAACCTTCTGCTTCTGTCTCAGGGAGGACTAGCTCGGATCACCCAGGGTCAGCCGCTGGAGGTGGCCTTTGGGTCCCAGGTCACTCTGAGGAACGTCTTTGGGAAACCTGTGCCCTGCTGGCTGCATTCCCACCAGGACACCTACCCCATGATGTAAGGACAGTGATGGTTTTACTTTTAAGATTTATTTGCTCATAGATTTGCTTATCTTAGCAACTCTCCCTTTCTTTGAGGAAGTCTGTTTGCAAGACAGAAGGAAGTTGAGCAGCCCGGGTGTTGATTGCCAGTGAGCTTTGTGGTTCCCGGGTGTTGCTGGAGGGACTTGGCATGTGGCGGGGCCCAGGGTCGGCCCCAGCTCTGTGGCTGTGGCTGACCTCAGCACTGCCTGCCTAAATTATCTGATTTCAGCTCCTTATCTGTGGTATCTTCATTTTCCCTGAAACCCCTTGCTAGGTCGTATTTGTTGAAATCTGCTTCCCTTTTGCAGAAACTTTAGGAGAAAGGCTTGTGGGCCCGATCCATGACCCACTTCCAGATACGTTTCTTTCCCTTTCTTATATTTTTTTCACAAATAGGGATCTCACTCTGTTGCCCAGGCTGGTCTCAAACTCCTGGGCTCAAGCAGTTATCCTAAGTCAGCCTCCCAAAGTGCTCTGATTACAGGCGTGAGCCACCGCACCTGGCCCAGATACATCTCTTTGTTGACTTCACACAGATATGAGAACGGCCGAGGCAGCTCCCACCAGCAGCAGGTGACCTGTTACCCCTTCAAAGACGTCAATAACTGGTGGATTGTAAAGAATCCCGGGAGGTGAGTGCAGGTCCTGCGACTCCAGAGCAGAGCTCACGTCCTGGCCTGTCCAGGCAAGACCCTGGGACACAGTCCTGGGCCCCCTTCTTTCCCTCCCTCACTGACTCTAGTCACCATCACAGCCTTGAACGCCAGCTCAGTGCTAAGTCTGAGGTCGGGGAGGAGGTCATGAGATCCTCAGTAAGCAGCCTGCTCAGTAGCTGTTCTGAGTTTCCAGGCGAGCCCCAGTGCCCCGACCTGTGTCCCTCTCCCTTCCTCATAAAAACAAGAACCCCCCTCCTGCAAAAGTAGCATCATCGGCCGGGCACGGTGGCTCAAGCCTGTAATCCCAGCACTTTGGGAGGCCAAGACGGGCGGATCACGAGGTCAGGAGATCGAGACCATCCTGGCTAACACGGTGAAACCCCGTCTCTACTAAAAAATACAAAAAACTAGCCGGGCGAGGTGGCGGGCGCCTGTAGTCCCAGCTACTTGGGAGGCTGAGGCAGGAGAATGGCGTGAACCCGGGAGGCGGAGCTTGCAGTGAGCTGAGATCCGGCCACTGCACTGCAGCCTGGGCGACAGAGCGAGACTCCATCTCAGAAAAAAAAAAAGTATCATCATCCTGCACATACCCCAGCTAGAGGCGCCCCTCGCTCTCACCCCCACATCCAGTCCTGTGGATTCTGCCCCCAAACCAGGTCTCTAGCCGTCTCGGTCACTGTCTCCCTATGGTGTCCTTCCATTGCTGCCTGCCCAACTCTAGCACCTGCAGCCCAAGTGGGCTTTTTTTTTTTCTTCGTTTTTTGTGGGGGGACAGAGTCCCACTCTGTCACCCAGGCTGGAATGCAGTGGTACCATCTCAGCTCACTGCAACCTCCACCTCCCAGGTTCAAGCGTTTCTCCTGCCTCAGCCTCCCGAGTAGATAAGATTATAGGCTTGTGTCACCACGCCCTGGTAATTTTTGTATTTTTAGTAGAGATGGGCTTTCACCATGTTGGCCAGGCTGGTCTTGAACTCCTGACCTCAAGTGGTCCACCCAGCTCAGCCTCCCTAAGTGCTGGGATTCCAGGCGTGAGCCTCGGCCCCCGGGCCCCTCATACACTTTGGTTGGTGGAATGCCCCTCAGCAGGATTCCCTGGCAGTCATGGTACATTTATCACTATAGTGTTTGTAGACAAATTCAGAGCAATGCAGGTGTGATGACTGCGGGTGGAATCACATTTGGAAAGTGACCTTTGGTTTCAGAAAAGAGCTCAGTTAATGTCTGTGCTTTGGTTTCCTGTGCTCACCTCATGTGAGGCACACATGGGTTGGGAGGCAGTCTCGGCCATCAGAATTCAGAGCTCGTGTCCCTCCGGTGCAGCTGTTGGTTCTGGGGGACGAGGCTCTGCGTGGTCCCAACAGCACTGTGTCTTCCAGGCACCAGCTGGTGGTGAGCAGCCCTCCGAGACCCGTGCGGCACGGGGACATGGTGCAGCTGGTCCACGGCATGACCACCCGCTCCCTGAACACGTGAGTGTGCCCGCCGTCTGCTCTGCGGCACCCGTGGGTTTCCTCTGTGATTCTCTGTTCAGACCAAAACGTCAGCCCTGGCTCGGGCCACTGCCACGTGTCTCCCCCTCATCTGCACGTGTAGCAGCTCTTAGATCTACATTTGTTGCTGGGAGGGGACCCAGGCCTGGCCGCGGAAGGGAGGGGGTTAAGAGGAAGCAGAGGCTCTGTGAGGACTGGACAGAAGCACTTAGCACAGCCCATCCTGGGAGAGCTCGGGACCCAGTGGACGAGTGTACAAGGACGGGCTGGGAATGTTGACCCGCTTTCTACACAGAGAATGGAGTTGGGGCGCACCTCCATCAAGTGGTGAAGCTTAAAGCATGAGTGAGTCCAAGAAGCCTGGAAGTTGGGGCACGAGTGGAGCCGTGAAGGCTTCTTCCCTCCTAGTCCTTCGTCCTTGTCCGACTTGCCTTCCCGTGGCGCTGGGCACAGTTGATCATACCCTCCTCCTCCTCCCCGACTGCTCTCTCCACTGCCTCCTCTTCCTCTGTTGCTCTCAGTCTCTGAGAGCCTCTGGCCTTGCCGCCTCTGCACAGGCCCAGTCCTGGGGCTGCCTCTCCTGGACTTCCACCTGGCTGCCTGGGACTCACCTCAAGCTCTCCACGACTCCCACCTCCACAGGGACAGTCACTGGCCCTGGCTCTTCTGGTTCTCCCTTGAAAGGGCCCAGTAGCTGAGGCATCACCTGGCTCCTTCCCTTCCTCTCCCATCGAATGTTGATTCCATTGGGAGATCCTGTTTCTCAAACTTCAGAACCAGCCCTAGGTAGGGGTCCTTACTTCTCCCTCCACTCCCACCTCCTGGGGCCTGACCTCTCCACCTTGCAGCAGCCCGCTCTGTGCTCAGTGACTCCCGTCATGCTCAGTTCTCCCACCGAGGCCCCTGGTGACCCTGACATGCTTTGCCCCCGCCACCCTGGCTCCCTCCCAGCCCTGAAACGACCACCTGCAGGCCCCTTAGGGCCTTCACACTTGCTCCCTCTGCGGGAATGTTCTTGGACTTGGCTCCCCCATGGCCCACTCTATGTAGGGGTCTGCTGGGATGTCACCACATCAAAAAGTGCCTCTTGGGTGCTGTCCCCCGCCATTTGTTGTATTAGTGGCACTCTCACAGCTGCATGCTCTGCCTACCAGCATGATGGCTGTTTCCCAGATGGCTGTGAGGGCCGCATCTTGTTCACAGCGGGGTGGCTGCTCCTAGACAGTGCCAGGTGCATGGTGCGGTACAACATGGTTACTGATTAAAGGAACCAGGTGCTCCTGGCTGGGCACGGTGGCTCACGCCTGTAATCCCAGCACTTTGGGAGGCCCAGGCAGGCAGATCATTTGAGGTCAGGAGTTGGAGACCAGCTGGGCCAACATGGTGAAACCCCGTCTCTACTAAAAATACAAAAATTAGCCAGGCATGGCGGCACATGCCTGTAGTCCCAGCTAGTCAGGAGGCTGAGGCAGGAGAATCGCCTGAACTCAGGAGGCAGAGGTTGCATTGAGCCGAGATCGCGCCATTTGCACTCCAGCCAGGGTGACAGAGTGAGACTGTCTCAAAAAAAAAAAAAAAGAAGTGGGTGTTCGTGAACATTAAGGTTGATAGCCTTTTCTCCCGGCATAACTGCTGCGTCCCCAGGCCAGCTGGGCGCAGGAGCGGGCAGCTCAGCCCTGCAAGTTGTAGCATTGGTACTGCCAGCTGGCATCGCAGCAGTACCGGGTCAGGGGCCTAGGCTTGCGGTTCCTTCCTCCGAAACTTGGTTTGCTCGTCTAACAGGTGGAACGTTCCACAGCAGAGTGTCCTTTTCCCCTGGAAATGTTCCCGCAGGGCCTCCTCCCTGTTTAGCGTCCATTCCCATTGCTGAGCCTCAAGATCTCTGTCCTCAGTCGCAGCGACTCATGGGACCAGGCCACCCCTTATGGCTGAGCTGGCTTTGTTTCTGAAAAGCAACCTTTTCCCCCCTGACAGATTTAGTAAGTGCCTTCCAGAGGAGTTCAAGGAATTCCTTCTGAAATCTCAGTCTCGGTTTTCTAGGCATGATGTTGCAGCCCCTCTGAGTCCCCATTCACAGGAGGTCTCCTGCTACATTGACTATAATATCTCCATGCCCGCCCAGAACCTCTGGAGACTGGTGAGTAAGGCTGTGGCTAGAGCAACCACAGCCATCAGTAATGAACACTCCCTCACACAAAGCACCTCCTCACCCGGATCACTTCCTGACACAGCATTTCCTCACCTGGAGCACTTCCTCACGTGGAGGACTTCCTCACACAGAGCACTTCCTGACACAGCACTTCCTCATGTGGAGCACTTCCTCACGTGGAGCACTTCCTCACCTGGAGCACTTCCTCTAACACACACACTTCCTCACACGGAGCACTTCCTCACAAGGAGCGCTTCCTCTAACAGAACACTTTCTTACACGGAACACTTCCTCCCACGGAGCACTTCCCTACACGGAGCACTTCCTCTAACACAGAACACTTCCTCACACGGAGCGCTTCCTCTAACACAGAACACTTCCTCACATGGAGCACTTCCTCTAACACAGAACACTTCCTCACACGGAGCACTTCCTCTAACACAGAACACTTCCTCACACGGAGCACTTCCTCACACGGAGCACTTCCTCACAAGGAGCACTTCCTCTAACACAACACTTCCTCACACGGAGCACTTCCTCTAACACAGAACACTTCCTCACACGGAGCGCTTCCTCTAACACAGAACACTTCCTCACACGGAGCGCTTCCTCTAACAGAACACTTCCTCACACGGAGCACTTCCTCTGACACAGAACACTTCCTCACACGGAGCACTTCCTCTGACACAGAACACTTCCTCACACGGAGCGCTTCCTCTAACAAAGAACACGTCCTCACACGGAGCGCTTCCTCTGACACAGAACACTTCCTCACACGGAGCACTTCCTCACACGGAGCACTTCCTCTAACACAGAACACTTCCTCACACGGAGCACTTCCTCTAACACAGAACACTTCCTCACACAGAACACTTCCTCTAACACAGAACACTTCCTCACACGGAGCACTTCCTCACACGGAGCACTTCCTCTAACACAGAACACTTCCTCACACGGAGCGCTTCCTCTAACACAGAACACTTCCTCACATGGAGCACTTCCTCTAACACAGAACACTTCCTCACACGGAGCGCTTCCTCTAACAGAACACTTCCTCACACGGAGCACTTCCTCTGACACAGAACACTTCCTCACACGGAGCACTTCCTCTGACACAGAACACTTCCTCACACGGAGCGCTTCCTCTAACAAAGAACACGTCCTCACACGGAGCGCTTCCTCTGACACAGAACACTTCCTCACACGGAGCACTTCCTCACACGGAGCACTTCCTCTAACACAGAACACTTCCTCACACGGAGCACTTCCTCTAACACAGAACACTTCCTCACACAGAACACTTCCTCTAACACAGAACACTTCCTCACACGGAGCACTTCCTCACACGGAGCACTTCCTCTAACACAGAACACTTCCTCACACGGAGCACTTCCTCTGACACAGAACACTTCCTCACACGGAGCACTTCCTCACACGGAGCACTTCCTCTAACACAGAACACTTCCTCACATGGAGCGCTTCCTGACACGGAGCGCTTCCTCTAACACAGAACACTTCCTCACACGGAGCACTTCCTCACACAGAACACTTCCTCACACGGAGCACTTCCTCTGACACAGAACACTTTCTCACACGCAGCACTTCCTCTAACACAGAACACTTCCCCACACGGAGCACTTCCTCTAACACAGAACACTTCCCCACACGAAGCACTTCCTCTAACACAGAACACTTCCTCACACGCACGGAGCACTTCCTCACACGGAGCACTTTCTCACAAGGAGCACTTCCTCTAACAGAACACTTCCTCACACGGAGCACTTCCTCCAACACAGAACACTTCCTCACACGGAGCACTTCCTCCAACACAGAACACTTCCTCACACGGAGCGCTTCCTCACACGGAGCATTCCTCTAACACAGAACACTTCCTCACACGGAGCGCTTCCTCACACGGAGCATTCCTCTAACACAGAACACTTCCTCACACGGAGCACTTCCTCACATGGAGCACTTCCTCTAACACAACACTTCCTCACACAGAGCACTTCCTCTGACACAGAACACTTCCTCACACGGAGCGCTTCCTCTAACACAGAACACTTCCTCACACGGAGCACTTCCTCACACGGAGCGCTTCCTCTGACACAGAACACTTCCTCACACGGAGCGCTTCCTCTGACACAGAACACTTCCTCACACAGAGCACTTCCTCACACGGAGCACTTCCTCTAACACAGATCACTTCCTCACATGGAGCGCTTCCTGACACGGAGCGCTTCCTCTAACACAGAACACTTCCTCACACGGAGCACTTCCTGTAACACAGAACACTTCCTCACACGGAGCACTTCCTCTAACACAGAACACTTCCTCACACGGAGCGCTTCCTCTAACACAGAACACTTCCTCACACGGAGCACTTCCTCACACGGAGCGCTTCCTCTAACACAGAACACTTCCTCACACAGAGCGCTTCCTCTAACACAGAACACTTCCTCACACGGAGCGCTTCCTTTGACACAGAACACTTCCTCACACGGAGCGCTTCCTCTGACACAGAACACTTCCTCACACGGAGCACTTCCTCACACGGAGCACTTCCTCACACAGAACACTTCCTCACACGGAGCACTTCCTCTAACACAGAACACTTCCTCACACGGAGCGCTTCCTCTAACACAGAACACTTTCTCACACGGAGCGCTTCCTCTGACACAGAACACTTCCTCACACGGAGCGCTTCCTCTAACACAGAACACTTCCTCACACGGAGCACTTCCTCACACGGAGCACTTCCTCACACAGAACACTTCCTCACATGGAGCACTTCCTCTAACACAGAACACTTCCTCACACGGAGCACTTCCTCACATGGAGCACTTCCTCTAACACAACACTTCCTCACACAGAGCACTTCCTCTGACACAGAACACTTTCTCACACGGAGCGCTTCCTCTAACACAGAACACTTCCTCACACGGAGCGCTTCCTCTAACACAGAACACTTCCTCACACGGAGCGCTTCCTCTGACACAGAACACTTCCTCACACGGAGCGCTTCCTCTGACACAGAACACTTCCTCACACGGAGCACTTCCTCACACGGAGCACTTCCTCACACAGAACACTTCCTCACACGGAGCACTTCCTCTAACACAGAACACTTCCTCACACGGAGCGCTTCCTCTAACAGAACACTTCCTCACACGGAGCACTTCCTCACACAGAACACTTCCTCACACGGAGCGCTTCCTCTAACACAGAACACTTCCTCACACGGAGCGCTTCCTCTAACACAGAACACTTCCTCACACGGAGCACTTCCTCACACGGAGCACTTCCTCTAACACAGAACACTTCCTCACATGGAGCGCTTCCTCTGACACAGAACACTTCCTCACACGGAGCGCTTCCTCTAACACAGAACACTTCCTCACACGGAGCACTTCCTCACACGGAGCACTTGCTCACACAGAACACTTCCTCACACGGAGCACTTCCTCTAACACAGAACACTTCCTCACATGGAGCGCTTCCTCTGACACAGAACACTTCCTCACACGGAGCGCTTCCTCTAACACAGAACACTTCCTCACACGGAGCACTTCCTCACACGGAGCACTTCCTCACACAGAACACTTCCTCACACGGAGCACTTCCTCTAACACAGAACACTTCCTCACACGGAGCGCTTCCTCTAACACAGAACACTTCCTCACACGGAGCGCTTCCTCTGACACAGAACACTTCCTCACACGGAGCGCTTCCTCTGACACAGAACACTTCCTCACATGGAGCACTTCCTCAAACACTTCCTCACACGGAGCGCTTCCTCTAACACAGAACACTTCCTCACACGGAGCACTTCCTCACACGGAGCGCTTCCTCTAACACAGAACACTTCCTCACACAGAGCGCTTCCTCTGACACAGAACACTTCCTCACACGGAGCACTTCCTCACACGGAGCACTTCCTCACACAGAACACTTCCTCACACGGAGCGCTTCCTCTAACACAGAACACTTCCTCACACGGAGCGCTTCCTCTAACACAGAACACTTCCTCACACGGAGCACTTCCTCACACGGAGCACTTCCTCTAACACAGAACACTTCCTCACATGGAGCGCTTCCTCTGACACAGAACACTTCCTCACACGGAGCGCTTCCTCTAACACAGAACACTTCCTCACACGGAGCACTTCCTCACACGGAGCACTTGCTCACACAGAACACTTCCTCACACGGAGCACTTCCTCTAACACAGAACACTTCCTCACATGGAGCGCTTCCTCTGACACAGAACACTTCCTCACACGGAGCGCTTCCTCTAACACAGAACACTTCCTCACACGGAGCACTTCCTCACACGGAGCACTTCCTCACACAGAACACTTCCTCACACGGAGCACTTCCTCTAACACAGAACACTTCCTCACACGGAGCGCTTCCTCTAACACAGAACACTTCCTCACACGGAGCGCTTCCTCTGACACAGAACACTTCCTCACACGGAGCGCTTCCTCTGACACAGAACACTTCCTCACATGGAGCACTTCCTCAAACACTTCCTCACACGGAGCGCTTCCTCTAACACAGAACACTTCCTCACACGGAGCACTTCCTCACACGGAGCACTTCCTCTAACACAGAACACTTCCTCACACGGAGCACTTCCTCTAACACAGAACACTTCCTCACACAGAGCACTTCCTCACACGGAGCACTTCCTCACACGGAGCACTTCCTCACACAGAACACTTCCTCACACGGAGCACTTCCTCACACGGAGCGCTTCCTCTGACACAGAACACTTCCTCACACGGAGCGCTTCCTCTAACACAGAACACTTCCTCACACGGAGCACTTCCTCACACGGAGCGCTTCCTCTGACACAGAACACTTCCTCACACGGAGCGCTTCCTCTAACACAGAACACTTCCTCACACGGAGCACTTCCTCACACGGAGCACTTCCTCACACAGAACACTTCCTCACATGGAGCACTTCCTCTAACACAGAACACTTCCTCACACGGAGCACTTCCTCACATGGAGCACTTCCTCTAACACAACACTTCCTCACACAGAGCACTTCCTCTGACACAGAACACTTCCTCACACGGAGCGCTTCCTCTAACACAGAACACTTCCTCACACGGAGCACTTCCTCACACGGAGCACTTCCTCTAACACAGAACACTTCCTCACACGGAGCGCTTCCTCTAACACAGAACACTTCCTCACACGGAGCACTTCCTCACACGGAGCGCTTCCTCTAACACAGAACACTTCCTCACACAGAGCGCTTCCTCTGACACAGAACACTTCCTCACACGGAGCACTTCCTCACACGGAGCACTTCCTCACACAGAACACTTCCTCACACGGAGCACTTCCTCTAACACAGAACACTTCCTCACACGGAGCGCTTCCTCTAACACAGAACACTTCCTCACACGGAGCACTTCCTCACACAGAACACTTCCTCACACGGAGCGCTTCCTCTAACACAGAACACTTCCTCACACGGAGCGCTTCCTCTAACACAGAACACTTCCTCACATGGAGCGCTTCCTCTGACACAGAACACTTCCTCACACGGAGCGCTTCCTCTAACACAGAACACTTCCTCACACGGAGCACTTCCTCACACGGAGCACTTGCTCACACAGAACACTTCCTCACACGGAGCACTTCCTCTAACACAGAACACTTCCTCACATGGAGCGCTTCCTCTGACACAGAACACTTCCTCACACGGAGCGCTTCCTCTAACACAGAACACTTCCTCACACGGAGCACTTCCTCACACGGAGCACTTCCTCACACAGAACACTTCCTCACACGGAGCACTTCCTCTAACACAGAACACTTCCTCACACGGAGCGCTTCCTCTAACACAGAACACTTCCTCACACGGAGCGCTTCCTCTGACACAGAACACTTCCTCACACGGAGCGCTTCCTCTGACACAGAACACTTCCTCACATGGAGCACTTCCTCAAACACTTCCTCACACGGAGCGCTTCCTCTAACACAGAACACTTCCTCACACGGAGCACTTCCTCACACGGAGCACTTCCTCTAACACAGAACACTTCCTCACACGGAGCACTTCCTCACACGGAGCACTTCCTCACACAGAACACTTCCTCACACGGAGCACTTCCTCACACGGAGCGCTTCCTCTGACACAGAACACTTCCTCACACGGAGCGCTTCCTCTGACACAGAACACTTCCTCACACGGAGCACTTCCTCACACGGAGCGCTTCCTCTGACACAGAACACTTCCTCACACGGAGCGCTTCCTCTGACACAGAACACTTCCTCACACGGAGCACTTCCTCACACGGAGCACTTCCTCTAACACAGAACACTTCCTCACACGGAGCACTTCCTCTAACACAGAACACTTCCTCACACGGAGCACTTCCTCACACGGAGCACTTCCTCTAACACAACACTTCCTCACACAGAGCACTTCCTCTGACACAGAACACTTCCTCACACGGAGCGCTTCCTCTAACACAGAACACTTCCTCACACGGAGCGCTTCCTCTAACACAGAACACTTCCTCACACGGAGCGCTTCCTCTAACACAGAACACTTCCTCACACGGAGCGCTTCCTCTGACACAGAACACTTCCTCACACGGAGCGCTTCCTCTGACACAGAACACTTCCTCACACGGAGCACTTCCTCACACGGAGCACTTCCTCACACAGAACACTTCCTCACACGGAGCACTTCCTCTAACACAGAACACTTCCTCACACGGAGCGCTTCCTCTAACACAGAACACTTCCTCACACGGAGCGCTTCCTCTGACACAGAACACTTCCTCACACGGAGCGCTTCCTCTAACACAGAACACTTCCTCACACGGAGCACTTCCTCACACAGAACACTTCCTCACACGGAGCGCTTCCTCTAACACAGAACACTTCCTCACACGGAGCGCTTCCTCTAACACAGAACACTTCCTCACACGGAGCACTTCCTCTGACACAGAACACTTCCTCACACGGAGCACTTCCTCTGACACAGAACACTTCCTCACACGGAGCACTTCCTCACACGGAGCGCTTCCTCTGACACAGAACACTTCCTCACACGGAGCGCTTCCTCTAACACAGAACACTTCCTCACACGGAGCACTTCCTCACACGGAGCACTTCCTCTAACACAGAACACTTCCTCACATGGAGCACTTCCTGACACAGAGCGCTTCCTCTGACACAGAACACTTCCTCACACGGAGCACTTCCTCACACAGAACACTTCCTCACACAGAGCACTTCCTCTAACACAGAACACTTCCTCACACGGAGCACTTCCTCACACGGAGCGCTTCCTCTGACACAGAACACTTCCTCACACGGAGCACTTCCTCTGACACAGAACACTTCCTCACACGGAGCGCTTCCTCTAACACAGAACACTTCCTCACACGGAGCACTTCCTCACAAGGAGCACTTCCTCATACGGAGCACTTCCTCTAACAGAACACTTCCTCACATGGAGCGCTTCCTCTAACAGAACACTTCCTCACACGGAGCACTTCCTCTAACACAGAACACTTCCTCACACGGAGCACTTCCTCTGACACAGAACACTTCCTCACACGGAGCGCTTCCTCTGACACAGAACACTTCCTCACACGGAGCGCTTCCTCTGACACAGAACACTTCCTCACACGGAGCGCTTCCTCTGACACAGAACACTTCCTCACACGGAGCGCTTCCTCTGACACAGAACACTTCCTCACACGGAGCGCTTCCTCTGACACAGAACACTTCCTCACACAGAACACTTCCTCACACGGAGCACTTCCTCTGACACAGAACACTTTCTCACACGGAGCGCTTCCTCTGACACAGAACACTTCCTCACACGGAGCGCTTCCTCTGACACAGAACACTTCCTCACACGGAGCGCTTCCTCTGACACAGAACACTTCCTCACACGGAGCACTTCCTCTGACACAGAACACTTCCTCACACGGAGCGCTTCCTCTACACAGAACACTTCCTCACACGGAGCGCTTCCTCTGACACAGAACACTTCCTCACACGGAGCACTTCCTCTGACACAGAACACTTCCTCACACGGAGCACTTCCTCACACGGAGCGCTTCCTCTGACACAGAACACTTCCTCACACGGAGCGCTTCCTCTAACACAGAACACTTCCTCACACGGAGCACTTCCTCACACGGAGCACTTCCTCTAACACAGAACACTTCCTCACATGGAGCACTTCCTGACACAGAGCGCTTCCTCTGACACAGAACACTTCCTCACACGGAGCACTTCCTCACACGGAGCACTTCCTCTAACACAGAACACTTCCTCACACGGAGCACTTCCTCTAACACAGAACCCTTCCTCACACGGAGCACTTCCTCCAACACAGAACACTTCCTCACACGGAGCACTTCCTCACACGGAGCACTTCCTCTAACACAGAACCCTTTCTCACACGGAGCACTTCCTCACACGGAGCGCTTCCTGACATGGAACGTTTGAAACTGCCATTGAGAATAATCATTTTTCCTTTTGGTTGTAACAATAAAATGGGAAAATGACAGCCATGTGACATCATGGGGTCATTGTAAGGCTCCGGTATGTTAGGCTGTGACAAGGCAAAGAGCCTTTCTGATGTTAGTTGTCTTTTTTATTACTTGATGCAAGGAAATCTCTAAGCTGTGTCTCCCAGGGACAGTGTCTGGCCTTCATTTGAGCCATCTGCGAGTTCTGCCAGATAAGGACTGAGACTTGCTCACTTTTTGGACAGGGCTGTGAGCCCTCTCCATGAATAGGCTTTGCAGAGAGGCACGAAGAACATTAGGCTTTGTATTTTCTGTGAGGAGGCATCTTGTACAGCCTTGGCAAGGAGGAAGGCGCACTTCCCCAGCGACCCTCGGAGCAGCCCAGGGTGCTGTGGGCATTGGGAAGGAAGACCAGCACCAGCCCCTTGTAGCTCCCCTCACGTTGGGGGCTTGTCCCTTTATCTCAGGCTCAAGTCAGTATCATTGTTTGGTGATAGGTCTTCATTTTCATATTGAAGGAAATTTGAAAAGGAATGAAATAATTCTTGAGATCTCTTTTTGCAGGAAATTGTGAACAGAGGATCCGACACAGACGTCTGGAAGACCATCCTCTCAGAGGTCCGCTTTGTGCACGTGAACACTTCTGCGGTCTTAAAGGTAAGGACACTGTCCTTGGCTTGGCCTGTCCTGAGCTGCAGGCTCCAGTCTGTTCCTGAGCCCCTCAGGCTCCACTGCCTCTCTGCAGGCAGAACGCTTGATTCAAGTCATTGTGGCTTCCCTTTACACTGAGGGAGGGCGGCTTTTGTAACTTCTCGGGATGGAATCCTAAGGTGAAGCTCCCACAAGGGGCACCTGCTGACAGCGTGACCCCGGCAGGGGTTCCCCTTCCAACCCGAGTGGATGTGGGAGTCACAGCCTTCCCATCACGCCCTTTTCTCTCCCGCGGTGTCACCAGCTGAGCGGGGCTCACCTCCCTGACTGGGGGTATCGGCAGCTGGAGATCGTCGGGGAGAAGCTGTCCCGGGGCTACCACGAGAGCATGGTGTGGAACGTGGAGGAGCACCGATACGGCGCGAGTGAGTCCGCGGCGTAGCTTCCGCCACTGGGAATGCGCTTTGAGCTGCTCGATATTTTCGTAACATCCCAAACAGTTCTCATTTTGGTGGGAAGGGAACTGAGCACATTCTCCATGCTCGGTGGCAGGTCATCTCCCTCCCTGCACCCAGCTGCTGTGGTAACAACTCAAGACGCTTCTTCCGAGGTATCGCTGGAAGGCAGCCAGTTTATCCCTGTGCAAGTGGAGCCTTCTCGGTCGAAATCGCCTCATTTGACGGGGTAGTCTTGAGTGTGGCGGGGAAAGCTAAGTGGAGTGATGCGGTTCGATGAGTGGTCTTTGTGGCTGGTTGGAAAGGCAGGAAACCAGCTTCTTTCTGCACTGACAGCTTCTGCTCTGAGCTCTCGACCTTGTGCTACTTCTATCTGTCATGCCCTTGTCTGTTCTGCCAGGCCAGGAGCAGAGGGAGCGGGAACGGGAGCTGCACTCACCTGCGCAGGTGGACGTCAGCAGGAACCTCAGCTTCATGGCGAGATTCTTGGAGCTGCAGGTGAGGAGCGGCCAGGGGAAGCCAGCCTAGCTCACTGAGCACTGACTCCTCAGCTGGGAGGCCTGGGGGCTACACAGGTCTCAAACCAGGTCAGGCTTTGACGCTGGAACCACAGGCTCACCACAGAATGAGTGTCTCCTCTCTCCGGTGTAAGGGACTGTGTGTGACACCCTGGCCCACACCTTGTGGCCCTGTGGTCAGGAATAATATAGGGACCCAGGAGGTTCTGCAACATCGCCAGGGTGTCCTAAGGCCCCCAGGCAGCAAAATGGGCCACACTCAACAGAGCCCAAGAGAAGTCACAGTCAGAAACTCAGGGTCACAAATCCGAACATGACCTCAGAGAGCATTCGGCCTGGTCACTTAGTCTACAGAGGTGGGGCGGCGTTCCCAAGGCCACAGCCAGGGCTAGAATCCAGGTTCTGATCATGCTGCCTCTGACGCGTGATCCGAATGAACTTGAGGTGGGACGGTCCGTGTGCAAGGGGCAGCGGTGTACTCCTTTGACCAAATCCACGCACAGCGGGAGGCATCCCCCATCCTCACTCTCAGAGGCCTCTGCTTTGTTCCAGTGGAAGATGCTGGTGCTGAGAAGCGATGACTCGGAACACAAGTATAGCTCCAGCCCGCTGGAGTGGGTCACCCTGGACACCAATATCGCCTACTGGCTGCACCCCAGGACCAGCGTAAGCGAGCAGTGCTGACAGCTGACAGTCATGGATTCATCCTGTTTCTTGAGAATTCCTTCTGGCATTAAGAGCAGCCACTGTACCCTAGAAAGTGCTGGGTTTCTCCAAAGCTTTTCCTGACAAACTTGCTTTTCTGTAAACGCTTTGGCAGCCTGGAGCCAGGAGTAGGGGCGTGGCATGTGTGCCTGCTGAAGGAAACGCGGCTTGATTGCTTTTGTGGAGACACGTTGTTCCCCTTTTCCTGGCGGAAGTGGTTTTAAGATGTTCCCGGCCGGGCGCGGTGGCTCAAGCCTGTAATCCCAGCACTTTGGGAGGCCGAGATGGGCGGATCACGAGGTCAGGAGATCGAGACCATCCTGGCTAACACGGTGAAACCCCGTCTCTACTAAAAATACAAAAAACTAGCCGGGCGAGGTGGCGGGCGCCTGTAGTCCCAGCTACTCCGGAGGCTGAGGCAGGAGAATGGCGTAAACCCAGGAGGCGGAGCTTGCAGTGAGCTGAGATCTGGCCACTGCACTCCAGCCCGGGCTACAGAGCAAGACTCTGTCTCAAAAAAAAAAAAAAAAAAAAAGATGTTCCCATTCGATTTTCTGGGTGGCACCTGGCGGTGGAGCTTACCGGTGCTTCCCTGATGTGCATGCCGTCTCTCTCCACCTGGCAGAGTGAAAGCATTTGTAGGCTGGGCACAGTCAGTGCCCCATACGTATTCACTGGATGGGCAGACACTGGCAATGCCCACCTTTTTCCTCCTCTCTTAGAGGCGGGTAGGTCGACTCAGCACGTGCACCAAAGGCAGAGGTGCAGGCCCAGAGGCCGCCCCACCCTGAGCTCCGAGCGCACTTTGCATTCTCCTCTGCGAACAGTGCTGCTGTTACAAAGCGGAGTCATCTGCTCCTGGTCTTCAGTTTCCAATTACAAAACTGAGAGCATCAGTGCTTTTTTTTTCTTTTTGTGATGGAGTCTTGCTCTGTTGCCCAGGCTGGAGTGCAGTGGTGTGATCTTGGCTCACTGCAACCTCCACCTCCCACGTTCAAGCAATTCTGCAGTTCTCCTACCTCACCCTCCAAGTAGCTGGGATTACAGGTGCCCACCACAATGCCCGGCTAATTTTTGTATTTTTAGTAGAGACAGGATTTCACTGTATTGGGCAGGCTGGTCTCGAACTCCTGACCTCAGGTGATCCGTCCACCTCAGCCTCCCAAAGTGCTGGGATTACAGGTGTGCGCCACCGTGCCCGGCTGGCACCAGTGCTTTTAATGAAAGGTCTGAGTAGGCGCAGACCTGTCCACAGTAGTGGTAAGGCCTAGTGGACTCTAGGCTGTGCCTGGCGTGTTTTCACTCTGCTGAAGTAGCGCATGCATCTGAATTCCTTTCCTGTGTTCTCTTCCCTCCCTGAGCATCTTCCATGTTCCTTTAGGCTCAGATCCACCTACTTGGAAACATAGTGATCTGGATTTCAGGCAGCCTCGCCCTGGCCATCTACGCCCTGCTGTCCTTGTGGTACCTGCTCCGACGGCGAAGAAACGTCCATGACCTCCCTCAGGGTTAGTACATCTCCTACATGGCTTTTTTCCTTTTAATATAGAGATGGGGTCTTGCTGTGTTGTCCAGGTTGGTCTTGAACTCCTGGGCTCAAGCCATCCTCCTGCCTCAGCCTCCCACAGTGCTGGGATTACAGGTGTGCGCCACTGCGCCCAGCCCACAGCTCATTTTTATGTCTGTTCCTTCTCTTCCTGCTGAGCGTTCACCACCTCAGGTGACAAACCGACTTCATAGGAACCTACCCCTTAAGGCAGCCTCTTTGTTTCTGTATTTCGGGATCTTAAATTATGTTTGTCTCTTAAGTTCCCATGTTGCGTTAGAGGCACCTCCATTTGAGTGCAGCGTATGGGCCAAGAGTTGCCTCCTTGGTCCCCTGTTGCCCATATGCGCTGGAAATGGCTGGATAACACGGGCAGCCAGGCCGGGCGCAGGGGCTCACGCTTGTAATCCCAGCACTTTGGGAGGCCAAAGTGAAGGAATCACTTGAGGCCAGGAGTTCAAAACCAGCTTCGGCAACATAGTAAGACCCCTGTCTCTAAAAAAGCGAAAGAGAGAGACAAAATCCGGCCTGTGGGAGCAGCAGAGCCGGTGTAGCTCAAACGCTTTCCTGTAGATGCCTGGCTGCGCTGGGTGTTGGCTGGGGCGCTGTGTGCTGGTGGCTGGGCAGTGAACTACCTCCCGTTCTTCCTGATGGAGAAGACACTCTTCCTCTACCACTACCTGCCCGCACTCACCTTCCAGATCCTTCTGCTCCCTGTCGTCCTGCAGCACATCAGCGACCACCTGTGCAGGTACGGGGGCCGCGGAGACAGTGGCTGGACCAGGCAGCAGCCCTCTGCTGGACAGCCCATGTGCAGCAAACACGTGGGGTGCAGCGAACCCCACCCATTTCACGTTACACTGACATCCTCCTGGCCCCTCTGGGGAATGGGTGAGGTTCAGAAGAGATGCCCAGATGAGGCACTGCAGGAACCCAGAGGGAGAAGTCACGGCTGACAGAGATTAAAGCAGAGTGGGTAGTAAGATGGGGAAGGGATGCAGAGATGTGGGCGGCCTGGAGGATTCGGGAGCAGGGAGCAAGGCCCAGGAGCCTCAGGGTGTCAGGAACAGCAGCTGGTTACGGCCGGGTTGTGTGGTGTGGTAGAGAGAACCCAAGAAAACTTCTAAACCGGAGTGTGTTTGGAGGTTGGAGGGCAAGGGCCTCCCGGTCTCAGGAAGCCACACAAGGGAGGACTGTGGGTTTGGGACCAGTCCTCTGGCATCTGTGTGGAGGTGGCCCAGCCGCTGTGGAGGCCTGAGTCGTCAGGGGGGTCCCCTTTCTGTGCATCCAAGCAGGAGATGGTCACAGGTGGTGGGAGACAAGACACAGAAACCTGAAGGCAGAACCCCAGGCCTCGGGGGGCGACTGTGGGGACAGCAGATGCCAAGAGGCTGCTGGACAGGGAAGCCGCAGTGGCCACCCATCCTCCCCCACATTGCTCTGACCTCTGCAGGTCCCAGCTCCAGAGGAGCGTCTTCAGCGCCCTGGTGGTGGCCTGGTACTCCTCCGCATGCCATGTGTCCCACACGCTGCGCCCACTCACCTACGGGGACAAGTCACTCTCGCCACATGAACTCAAGGCCCTTCGCTGGAAAGACAGCTGGGACATCTTGATCCGAAAACACTAGAACAAGAGCGTGGCAAAGAACACCCGAGCTGGGGTCGGGACAAGGTCGAAGGGTCTTGGTCAGTGTAGTTAACAAGCAGGGTGGGCCCTGCGCTGGGAGGACATGGGCCGGGCTCATCAGGGCCTCTACTGGAACGCGTGGGGGTCTCATTCTTGAAAAGCCCTCTGATGAGCACCTCCTTTTGTGCAAAGTTCATTTTTTCTCAACAATGAAGATGTTCCCTCCGTGTTTTCACCCCTGAGCTAAGACACAGGGAGTATTTCAGCGGCCAGTGTAGGAGTCATCGATGAAGAAAAGCCGAGAACCCAAGGCCAGCAGTGGAGCAAGTGGCCTCAGCAGACCGGGGCCTGGTCCTTGCTAACCGCTGCAGGGTGGAGTTTGATCTGGCAGACCCGATCCTCCTTCATGAACACCCAGCAACCTGAGCAAGTCCCAGCCCTGCCCTGAGTGAGCCTGGCAGGTGTCCCGGGACAGGCGTCCAGGAGGGCCGCCTGAACAGTGAGCCGGGGCTGGGGCTTGCGAGTCATTCTCTGTGACAGCATCAAGACTGGCCCTCCGCACCATGCTGTGTGGAAACCCTCCTGAGCCTGCCGAGACGGGGCTGAGTGAAATCTTCCTCAGTGGTCAAGGTGTGTGTCATCCATACAGCTCCTTGCCTTTACTTTGTCTTTTTAAATAATAATTTAAAAAGGGACAAACTGGCATTTGTAGTTGGTGTTATTTATTGATTCTTCCTCCAAAGGGGCCTAAGCTCGACCAAACCGTTACCATTGTCAGAACCCAGCCACAGAGCTCAGCTCCCTTCACCCACGCCATGTCTGCGTCACTACTGTGGGTGAGCCTGGACGGACGGACGGGGGCTGGGGCTGTCCGTGGCAGCAGCAAGTTATGCTTCCCAGAGACAGCCCCATGCGGGAGGATCCACCCAGGCAACCCAGACACGGGTGTTCACACATGAGGCGGCGAGCTCCATACAACACAGAGGAGGCACACTGACTTCAGGCGGCCATGTCTGCGGGGACCTGGGTGATCCAGGTGCCACAGCCAGAGGCACCATTCCCTGCACATGGCCATCAGCCACCCCAGCGTGGGGCAGCCTGTCCAGACAGCACCTTGGGGACTCCCGTGAGGGTCAGCAAGGGCCCGACCCCAGGCAGGACTGTGCATGGACACTGTTCTTCAGCCGGGACAGAACTGGCCTCCGCTGCCTTCTGCCCTGCTGCATGGGCTCCCGGCCTGGCCCCACATGAGCTTGGGTGTGATGCTGGGTGTTCCCGGGGCGCCCGCCTCGCTTCTTTGCCTTTAAGGCACAAGCAAGGAGGGAAAACATCCCTGGGCGGCTCCCCACATCCGTGTAGGCCACGCTGGACTGTGAACCACTGGGCCACGAAATGAGGTTTGTAGGCCACAAGCAGCCTTGTGTTATGTAACAGAACAGAAAACATGAGGACATGTAACATGTAAAAAAGGAAAGTACTTGTTCACAAAACTTTTGAGTTACGTGTGTGTGTAAGAACCAGATCAGACTGGAAAAAAACTCTGCCCCTGTGGGTTCACTGTCAGCAAAACACCAGCCAGCCACAGTGTCCAGGCTGTCTCCTCACTCTCCCCAGTAATACGTGCCTCAATCCTCACAGAAGCCTCCTAGGCTTCCCGCACACTCTGGCATTTCTCAGTGACCTAGAGAGATCTTTAAACTGCAGTGAGCCTGAGGACGTGGCTGAAATCCTCAGGAATGCCTGTCAGTGTCCCAGCAAGTTGAGTCTGAGTGACACATCTGAGTTTCCACTCCTGAGTGAGGAAGGCCTCGCTGCTAACACCCCCCTGGGGTGTGCCAAAAGGAAGCAGTGGGTGTGGGTGGGCGTCCCCAGGCTCAGTCCCTGAACACACATGCCAGGTGGGAGACCTACCCCAAGGCTTGGCAGCCCCTCAGTGGGGTCTGCTGCTGGACTCCAAGTGTGACCGTTTGCCAGAGGTCAGCATCCCAGGGTGGTCCCCTGGCTCGGAAAAGGTCCTCTTGTAGCTCCGCCCATTGGACCCTCCTCGGTGCCATTTGCAGATGTCACCATTCAGAATGTCCTGGATGTGCTGCACGATCAGGTTGATGGCAACTGCGCCAAGAGACAGACAAGCAGCGAGTTAGCCACGTCTATCGCCCATGGAGACTGCCCCTCCCTGCAGCACTCAGCCAGGAGTGGGCGCCCAACCTCTGCCCCAAGGCACAGGCCTGCGTGAGCTGGGCATCGGGTCAAATCTCAGCAGACAGAAACACGCATCAGGACACAGCAAAATAAGACTTCTTAGCTTAGTCTTTCAGGAATTTATGTTACAGTTGCTTAAAATGCTTTCTGCTAACAGGTTTGAATATAATATATATGTACGTTTTAAGAAACAAGGTCTTACTTTACTGCCCAGGCTGGACTGCAGTGGCCCAATCACAGCTCACTGCAGCCTCAACCTGCCAGGCTCAAGCAATCCTCCCACCTCAGCCTCCCAGGTAGCTGGGACCAGAGGCGCATGCCACCATGCCCAACTAATTTTCTTATTTTTTGTAGAGATGGGGTCTTGCTATGTTCCCCAGGATCTTGAACTCCCGGGCTCAAGTGATCTCCCCGCTTCGGCCTCCCAAAGTGCTGGGATTACTGGTATGAGCCACCGCGCCCAGCTACATACATTTTTATTATTTATTTATTTATTTATTGAGACAGAGTCTCGCTCTGTCACCCAGGCTGGAGCGCAGTGGCACGATCTCGGCTCACTGCAAGCTCCGCCTCCCAGGTTCACACCATTCTCTTGCCTCAGCCTCCCGAGTAGCTGGGACTACAGGCGCCCGCCACCACACCCGGCTAATTTTTTTGTCTTTTTTAGTAAAGACTGGGTTTCACCATGTTAGCCAGGATGATCTCCATCTCCTGACCTCGTGATCCACCCGCTGCGGCCTCCCAAAGTGCTAGGATTACAGGTGTGAGCCACTGCACCCGGCCTACATACATTTTTAAGCGTATTTTAACCCTGTGCCGCAAATCAACAGTGACAGGCCTCCAGCACACAGGGGAGTGCTCAGTAACTGCATGCTGGTAGAACTGTCCCTGCCTCAAGCTCTGGGAGGGGTGGGGGGACAGCCCAGCAGGCCAGCTTCTTACCCATATTGTCCACTCCTCGCGGGATGATCACGTCAGCATACTTCTTTGTCTGTAACGCACAAGGGGGGTTTCCATGAGGACTTTTCTTTCCAAGGTGATTTTAAGATGCTCAGAAACAGATGGGACAGCAGGAAGGGCGGCCCTGGGGTGCTCAGAGGTGCTGGTGTCATCAGCAAATGGGGGACAGGGACTCAGTCCTCAGGTGTGAGATGCCATGCATGATCCAAGAAGTGAGGCAGAAAGTACAGCTGAGGCAGCCAAAAGGAAGTGCCTCTTCCAGTGTTCCCATTCCATTACAGGAGACAGCTGGCTATGCTAACGACTGGATTCACTGGGCCAAGCTACGTGTGGCACGTCTACAAAGTGTGACATTGTTCCTCCGGAATTATGAAGCTTCTGCAATACCCTGGCACAGCAACAGGACAGATGCCACCAAGCATTATTGCTGCAGGCAGGGACACCGATGGTACCTTACTCCCTCATCCATCCACTCATTGGTTCAATGCTGACTGATTCTCATTCCCTGTCAGATGCTCTGCTGCTGAGGAAGGACAAGGACGGAGATATACCAGGAAATGCAGGGCTGCTGGGGAGGGCCTGCAGCCAGATGGTGGGGGCAGGGCGGGGGGCTTTAGGGAGGGGGAAGCTGCCTGGAGAACATGCCTGACTCAGACAAAGCTGAGGGAAGAGGGAGAGCAGGGTCTGGGCCGAAGGACGGAACTTGGAACGGTGGGTGCTGCTGGCATGTGGATTTGGGTCAAGGAGGCGGCAGAAGAGACAAGCTGCAGGAGGCAGACAGGGACCGAGTCCTGGGGACAGCTGTGTCTGCAGCCGGTGGGACCCCATCTCATGAAAGCATGAGCGCAAGGGCGAGGCCTGCTTTCCATTCCGGTCTGATCGTCTGATGGGCTGGAGGAGTCCCAGAGACCCGACAGGGGTCTTAACTGCCAGCAGGGATGGGCCTGAATGCAGTCGGGAAATACCTACGCGGTCCAGGCAGAGGACCGCACAAGCCACTCAACATGAAGATGAAGGAAAAAGCAGCTCAAGAATGGCTCTGGGTGGGGCTGAGGCTGGGCGTGGTGGCTCACACCGGTGATCCCAGTACTTTGGGAGGCTGAGGTGGGTGGATTGCTTGAAGCCAGGAGTCTGAGACCAGCCCAGCCAACATAGCAAAACCCTGTCTCTGCACATAAAATAAAATAAAAGGAAAAATTAGCCAGGCATGGTGGTGTGTGCCTGTAGTCTCCAGCTACTCAGGAGCCTGAGGTGGGAGGATCACTTGAGTGTGGAAGGTGGAGGCTACAGTGAAGCAAGATCTTACCACAGCACTTGGGCCTGCGCGGCAGAGTGAGATCCTGTCTCAAAAAACAAGCAAACAAACAAACGAAAAACCAAAAACATCTCTGGGGCTTGGGCCCAGGACACAGCAGGTGACAGCACTTCCTCTATTCAGGTCGCTGGGTCAGATTTGATATCCAGAGTTTTACTGCAAATCACCTACTTTAGATCCCAGGAGATGGAGACCAGCCTGGGCAACACAGGGAGACCCCATCTCTACAAAAAATTTAAAAATTAACCGAGCATAGTGGTGCATGCCTGTGGTCCCAGCTACTCGGGTTGCTGAGGTGGAAGGATTGCGTGAGCTTAGGAGGTCAAGGCTGCAGTGAGCTGTGATTGCACCACTGTACTCCAGCCTGGGGCAACAGAGCAAGACTCTGCCTCGTTAAAAATTTTAAAAAAAAAAAATTGAGCCAGGCACAGTGGCTCAATCCCAGGATTTTGGGAGGCCGAGGCGGGTGGGTCACTTGAGGCCAGGAGTTCGAGACCAGCCTGGGCAACATGGCAAAACCCCATCTCTTCTAAAAATACAAAAATTAGCTGGGTGTGGTGGCGGGTGCCTGTAATCCCAGCTACTCGGGAGGGTGAGGCAGGAGAACTGCTTGAACCTGGGAGGTGGAGGCTGCAGTGAGCTGAGATCACGCCATTGCACTCCAGCCTGGATGACAAAAGAGACTCTATCTCAAAAAAAAAAAAGCAGCAGATAGAACTTATTTGACCTACGTATCAAAGGCAGGAATCTTGGTTCCAGTTCCTTTGTGCTGTATTTTTACCTTTTAAAGAGAACCGGCAAAATGCTCTCTTTAAAACACTCCAATTTGAGTAGAGCACAAGTCCCATCAAGCCCGAAACACAAGATGGAGAAACGGAGGAAAGACAGGTGGGTGCGCAGCGGGGAGTTCCTGCCCTCTGCGAGCCAGCTGGGATCTGTCCACAGTGCTCGCTCTGGGATTTCAGAGCACTGGCCCCAAGCAGCCCGGGGACACAGGCCCTGGAGGAGCAGCTATGAAGCACCTTCTGAGGGCCAGATCCCGGTCCTGGCAGTCAACAGCCTAACGTGCTCTGAGGGGCTAAGCACCCAGGACATGTCAGATGATAAGAAGTGCCCCGGAAAAAGGAAGCAAGCAGAGAGGCTGGCGCTAGGTACAGAGGGTTTTCAGTGTTGAACAGGGACGCTGGGCAAGGACCTGAGGCAGGGAGGAAGCGGCTAGTGTGGATGTGGGGGAGATATGGGGCTTTTTTAGGCAGAGGGAGGAGCAGGCACAGAGAATGTTTTTAGAGCTGAGAACTACTCCCAGGGCATGTGGCCGTAATGAACCAAATTCTCCTTCTTTTCTTTTTTTTTTTTTTTTTTTTTTTTTTTGAGACCGAGTCTTGCTCTGTCTCCCAGGCTGGGGTGTAGTGGCCGGATCTCAGCTCACTGCAAGCTCCGCCTCCCAGGTTTATGCCATTCTCCTGCCTCAGCCTCCCGAGTAGCTGGGACTACAGGCGCCCGCCAACCCGCCCGGCTAGTTTTTTTGCATTTTTTAGTAGAGACAGGGTTTCACTGTGTTAGCCAGGATGGTCTCAGATCTCCTGACCTTGTGATCCGCCCGTCTCGGCCTCCCAAAGTGCTGGGATTACAGGCTTGAGCCACCGCGCCCGGCCATCTCCTTCTTTTCAATCAGATCACTGTCACTCAGCACTGAGCCCTCTCACAGCACTGGGTCCCACGTGTCCTTGTGAAAGGGGAAAACGGACTCTTAAGCAAGCGCAGGTACCGGCAGGCAGAACTCCTCGAAGGCCGGCTTCACGAAGGTAGTGTACTGTGTCAGAATCTGCTCCAGGTCCCTCCCTCGGCGCACGTCCCGGAGAACTGCAGCAGCAAGAGGCAGGCATGCATCAGACCTCAGGGCCCGCCGCCACCCTTGGCCAGGCAGGCAGGGAGGCCCACGGCCGCCTTACCTCTTCGAGACAGCCTGACGTCGGAGTCGGTGTCCACAAAGAGGCGCAGGTGGAACATGTCGCGGATCTCCTGGCTGTAGAACACCAAGATGCCCTCAAACAGAACCACGTCTGCAGGGTAGACCACCGTGGTCTCTGGTAACCTGAGAGGGGCACGGGGAAGGGGGCTCTGCTGCAGACACACAGTCAGCTTCCACTCCAGGGACACTGACTTTGTGGGTGAGGGTGGAAGACCCACGGAAACCAACTGGGGGAGGCCTGCCACTAGGCAGGCCTGTGTGAGCCCCAGAGGGGACGTCCTAGCCGGCCCCTCTCCTGGGCCCTCCCAAGAACCACCTGCTTACCTTGAGTGCGTCACAAAATCATAGGTCGGCACCTCCACAGTTTTGCCCTCTACAATGTTCTTCAGAGTCCTGTGCATCAAATCATTATCAAAGGCATCTGCAGGGATGGAGATAAAGGCAAGACAGGCTGGATGTCCTCCTGCAGCGGACAGCAGGGAACCCTCTCTGCTCTAGGGTCAGCACAGCTGGGTGCTGGGGACACTGAGGACCCAAACACAGGTAGACTAGGACCTGCCCTACAGTTTAGGTTTGGTAGCAACAGCGTCCTCTGCAGCCCTGCAGACCACAGGATGACCCTGTCCTTGCTGTTCTCGGGCTGTGCCACTGCCCAAGCTCTGTGCCACTGGGATGCGAGAACACAGGGGTTTTCTGATCAGTTCTTCCTGGGAGGTGGGTAGGCTGGGCCTCTGCTTCTCTCTTTTTCTGGGACTAACTGGTTAGACTGTGGCTTTGCAGGCCTTCTTCCCACAAGTCCTTGGGAAAAGGCTGACCATGCCAGCCAGCCAGGGTGGAAGCTTCTAGCAGCGGCAGGTGTCTCCCTACCGCATCTGTCCCTGTTTACCTAGCCCGGAGCTTCAGGCCACCAGCACTAGTTTACCCACCGCCTCCCACACTGGCCTCTCTAAGGACTTTGCCCCAAAGCAGGGGAGGGAAATGAAGGGCCACCGTGGGCAGAGGTGTGTGTGGAGGGCCCTGAAGGCCGCAATGTGGGAAGGGAAGATGGGAGGATTTCTCCAGATCACAGCTGTGGCAGGCCAGGGCTCCCCACGGTGCAACAGGTTTCCTCACTGGCTCCAACCACGCTCCTGTGGGGACACCCTGGGCCCAGAGAACTCCGCAAAGTTCCCCTGACTTCACGGTGCAGCCAACTCCACTGCAGGCTGTCTGGGGAGCTGAGGGGAACAGCCCAAGTGGGTCGACATCCATCCAACCCTGGGCCCAAGCGCAGCTGGTGAGCAGCCGCCCAGAATGGGGTCTGCCCTCCCCGCACCGTTGGACTCTCGATGTACCTGGGTGATCGAAGTTGTACTGTCCCTTCAAGGCCTTGGCCTTCTGCTCTGCCGTCAGGACCTTGTAGAACCTGTCCTGGCTCAGGATGACCACCTTCCGCTGCCGCTGCTCCACCTCGTTCTGTCCCAGCAGCTCCATGATCTTCTCACACACGGTCGACTGGAGACACAGAAGGGGGATTCCCGCCTGGAAACTCTCGTCCTGTGACAGGCATGGGGCCCCTCCTGGGGGCTTCTGCACGGGGCTGGATTCTGGAGACACTGACCCACCCGACCCCTGCGGGGGATGCTTGGGAGGCGGGAGGACACCAACAGGTGTGGATGGTCTCAGTGGGAGGACCGCGGGGGCCCAACCAGGTCAGCTCGGACTAGGGGCTCTGAGGGGCCCGGCCGGCGGAGAGGCTGTGGGGGAGCCCCGAGGCCCAGCGACCCAACCCCTCGCCCGACGCCGCAGCCCGCCCCGGCCCATCGCGGCCCGCAGCCCCTTCGCTCCCGCGCCCTGCCCGCGCCTGCGAAGGGGTCCCTCGGCCAGGGCTGGGGTCTCCTCTCTGGACCCCAGCGGGACCGGGCCGCTCGTAGGAACCGGCGAGAGGCGAGACCCCGGCCCGCCCGGCCCCTTACCTTCCCGCTGGCAGTTCCGCCGCTCACCCCGATCAGGAAGGGCCGCTGGTGCGGTCGGTCGGCCTCTGGCGCTGCGCCCTCGCACTCGTCGCCTCCCGCCGAAGCCATCTCGGCCTCCGCTCCCGCGCATCAGTTCCCCGGCGCGCCCGCCCCTTCCCCAGGCCCCGCGCGCCAGCGCAGCCCAGAGGTCGGAGGCGACTCCGGCGATCACTTCCAGGAGGCACGCGGGGCACGCCGGGAGTCGTAGTCCACGCAGGGGGGGGACGCGCATGCATGAGGGTGCCGGGCCCGAAGCGCACACCGGGGCGCCAGCGGCCCCTCGCGCCGAAAGCTGACTGGCAGGGGACTGCTGCGTCCCAGCCTCCAGCCGCCTGCAAGGTCTCAGACGAAGGTGGCTGGGAAGGTGCCCGTTCCGCACCCCGAGACTGGGGCTGCGCCTCCGCCCGAGTGCTTGCCTCTGCCTCGCGCTGCCTCTGCCCCCGTCCCGGGCCCTCCCCCAGTCGCAGCCTGGCCTCGGCCCCCTCCAGCCCAGGTTCCTCTTGGCCATCCGGGCGTCCGGAGGCCTCCCACCCCACCCGCTGCTGGAGCCGTCGGGGCGCCCCGGAACGTGGCGGGGACTGTCACCTGATGACTTTAGGCTCGTGCCTACAGCGCGCCAAGGAGGCAGAGGCCCGTGTGTTTCCACCCCTGCCCCCGTGCCTGGCACAGAGAACGTGACAGGAAAATTCTGATCCATTCAAATTGTGGATTTCCCCAAGACAGAAAGACTGTTTGCAAGTCCAGCTCCTAACGCAGCTAAATATTTGATGATGCTGAGATATGATGCCAGTGGGACTAGAGTAACCTGCAGGCATAAAAAATCTTGGTTTCTGTCCCTTGGCAGCTATTCATCCATCCCAGGAGGGGCTACAGGCAGCTCCCGGTGATCAGTGGGAGGGGGCTTGGGCTCCCGGAGCCCTGTGGACATGGACAGCAGGAAGCTCCCGAAGGGGCACTGAGTAAGCTTGTCTTGCCAGGAAAAGCAGTGTGTGGTTAGGAGCCAGCTGACCTTGGACAGTGACATGATCACTCATGTTTTTCCACTTCCAGTGTAGGAGAAATACCGTGGTGAGACCTCCCTGTCCTAAAGCACACGCAGGGCTTGGCGAGGGCCCGACCCAGAGGCAGTGCCTGTTGTGTGTTTTCTTAGATTCCGTGTTTGTCTATTTGGCATCCATTCACCATCCGGCCGGTTCTATTAACTACGTTTTCTTATTTTCTGTATCCTTGGTGCTCTGGCATTTGGGCTCAGGGTTAGCCAATTCTTAGAGATAGCAAAGGCCAGGCCGGGTGCGGTGGCTCACACCTGTAATCCCAGCACTTTGGGAGGCCGAGGTGGGCGGGTCACAACATCAGGAGATCCAGACCATGCTGGCTAATACAGTGAAACCCCGTCTCTACTAAATATGAAAAAAATCAGCCAGGCAAGGTGGCAGACAGGTGTAATCCCAGCTACTCGGGAGGCTGAGGGAGGAGAATCACTTGAACCCAGGAGGCAGAGGTTGCAGTGAGCCGAGATGGTGCCACTGCACTCCAGTCTGAGCCATAGAGCAAGACTCCATCTCAAAAAAAAAAAAAAAAAAGAGATAGCTAAGGCCTGGGCCAGAGCATGCCTTTCATATACAAAACAGACAACCCGGGCGGGCGCCGTGGCTCACACCTGTAATCCCAGCACTTTGGGAGGCTGAGGTGGGTGGCTCACGAGGTCAGGAGATTGAGACCATCCTGGCTAACATGGTGAAACCCCATCTTTACTAAGAATACAAAAAATTAGCCGGGTGTGGTGGCGGGCGCCTGTATACTCGGGAGGCTGAGGCAAGAGAATGACGTGAACTCCGGGGAGGTGGAGCTTGCAGTGAGCCGAGATCATGCCACTGCCCTCCAGCCTGGGGGAATGAGCGAGACTCCGTCTCAAAAACAAACAAACGAACAAAAAAAAAGACAACCCCAAGTCTACAGCCCCAGCCACCTCCTTATCTAATTCTCGCCCTGCAAGCCAAGATTCTCCCTGCCCTAAATCACCCAGGGCCAGGTATCAGGTGACTAGAGACCACACTGCAGCCCAGAACCTGCTAGAATTACTTAAACTAGCCACTTTTAAACTCTTTCCCGGCCGGGCGCGGTGGCTCAAGCCTGTAATCCCAGCACTTTGGGAGGCCGAGGCGGGTGGATCACGAGGTCAGGAGATCGAGACTATCCTGGCTAACATGGTGAAACCCCGTCTCTACTAAAAATACAAAAAACTAGCCGGGCGTGGTGGCGGGCGCCTGTAGTCTCAGCTACTTGGGAGGCTGAGGCGGGAGAATGGCGTGAACCCGGGAGGCGGAGCTTGCAGTGAGCCGAGATCACATGCCACTGCACTCCAGCCTGGGCGACAGAGCGAGACTCCGTCTCAAAAAAAAATAAATAAAATAAAAAAAAAAAATAAATAAACTCTTTCCCTGCCCTGTCAGGCCTTTCCCATGGAAACCCCAAGAAAGTCTCAGACCTGGGCTCTCCCCTCGCTCCTGCTTCTGCCTCCTGACCAAACCTGGGGTTCCCTACAGGCCCTGCATGGCATGGGTGCCCTTTCTCTCAGGAAATGTGATCAATCTTGCAATGGCTTTGGCCTCTCCTCGTGGTCACTCAGCCGTACCTCGGTAAATTAAGCCCCAGGCACAGGACAGTGCCTAGCAAACAGCCATGCTGCTGGCTTAGATCTGTCTAGGTGTGTGCCCCAGAGGTGGCCGTCCCCCAAGCCAGCTTTGAATTTGTATCAAGGGAGAGTTAGACACGGTTTCTTGCCATTTCTTCCCCTGTGGTCCCGCCACCTAGTGAAAGGCAGGGAAACTAGCAGAGTCTGACCAGGAGATGTCCCTGGTACCCCTGGCCTCTGTCTCATGTGCCCTCTCTGGTGACTGGTCACAAGGCATGGGCTGCCAGGGCCAGTCAGGCTGTTGCGTGGTTCCGCTCCCAAGGCAAAGGTACTGTTTGGGGAGGAGTCACTCCCTGGGAACTGGCCCAGCACCCAGGAAGCCCACAGTCCAGGAAACAAGGCCCGGGCCCACATGGCTCAGGCCTTTGGGTCACAGTGGCTCCCCTGTGGGACCATCACAACCACCACCAAGCAGAGGTCCAGCCCCAAACCTCTAGCTGGTCCCTACCTCCCCATGTTGTGAAGAAGAGTGACTTGTGCGTGTGTGTGTGTGTGTGTTTGTTTGGTTTTTTTTTTTGAGACGGAATCCTGCTCTGTCACTCAGGCTGGAGTGCAGTGGCACAATCTCGGCTCACTGCAACCTCCGCCTCCCAGGTTCAAGCAATTATGCTGCCTCAGCCTCCCCGAGTAGCTGGGACTACAGGTGCCCGCCGCCAGGCCTGACAAGTTTTGTATTTTTGGTATACAGACAGGGTTTTGCCATGTTGCCCAGGCTGGTCTCGAACTCGTATTCACCCTCCTCGGCCTCCCAAAGTGCTGGGATTACAGGTGTGAGCTGCTGCGCCGGCCAAAGATGAGCCAAGATCCGGCCACTGCACTCCAGCCTGGGCGGCAGAGTGAGACTTTGTTAAAAAAAAAAAAAAAAACCGTGAGTGGATGGAAGGAATTCCTGGTGTGTTGGAGGGTTTGTTTGACCTTTGTGGACATGTGCAGAGGCCTGGCCCTGCACAAGACACACTAGGGGTCATGGAGATGGAGACAACAGGACCAAGGAGTCTCCCAGGGCTGCTCCTGCCTCCCAGCCCGCACTCGCCTCCTCAGGCCCACCGAGCCCCAGCCAGGACGCCTGCCTGTCTACAGGTACCCTCCCATCCCAACCCTGTCACTGACTCTTCCCCACACCAGTTCCCCAGTGAAGCTCCCGGCCGTCCCCTGGATGAGCCAGGCCAACTTCTCCGTTCCCAGTGGCCCTGGTTTCTCCCCTGGGAAGCCACTAACACAGAGGCAGTAAAGCAGATGGTTCTGCAGTCGCCTGCTTGACAGCTGCCCTGAGCTTCAAAGTACCAAGAGGGCAAGGCTGTGGCTGCCCACGTAGCGAAGTCTCTGCCTTGCACAAGAAATGTGGTGTCAGTGGGCGCGGTGGCTCATGCCTGTAATCCCAGCACTTTGGGAGGCCGAGGCGGAAGAATCACTTGGGCTCAGGAGTGCGAGATCAGCCTGGGAAATACAGCAAGACTCTGTCTCTATAAAAAATGTTAAAATTAGGCCAGGCGCGGTGGCTCACGCCTGTAATCCCAACACTTTGGGAAGCTGAAGTGGGCAGATCACCTGAGGTCAGGAGTTCAAGGCCAGCCTGGCCAACATGGTGAAACTCCGTCTCTACTAAAAATACAAAAATTGACCGGGCGCGGTGGCTCATGCCTGTAATCCCAGCACTTTGGGAGGCCGAGGCAGGCGAATCGCAAGGTCAGGAGTTCAAGACCAGCCTGGCCAACATGGCGAAACCCTGTCTCTACTAAAAATACAAAAAATTAGCTGGGCGTAGTGGTGGGCGCCTGTAATCCCAGCTACTTGGGAGGCTGAGGCAGGAGAATCGCTTGAACCCGGGAGGCGGAGGTTGCAGTGAGCCGAGATCATGCCACTGCACTCCAGCCTGGGCAAAAATAAATAAATAAATAAATAAATAAATAAATAAGCCGGGCATGTTGGCATGCGCCTATAATCACAGCTACTCAGGAGGCTGAGGCAGGAGAACTTGAACCTGGGAGGTGGAGGTTGCAGTGAGCTGAGATCGCACCACTGTACTCTTTTTTATTCTCTCCGAAAAAATAAAAAAAAAAACTAGCTGAGTGTGGTGGCATAGGCCTGTGGTCCCAGCTACTGGGGAGGCTGAGGTGGGAGGAGTGCTTGAGCTTGGGGGAGCGGAGGTTGCAGTGAGCAGAAATCACGCCACTGCACTCCAGCCTGGGGTTGTTGCTGAATTGGGGGTTGGGAGTAGGTGGAGAGTTGGGTGGAGTCTTGGAGCCCTGGAGTTTGGGTTTCCCAGAGCCAGGCAAGGCCGTACTCCTAAGAGTGACCACGGTCGACTCTGCGGATTCGTTCTCTTACCTACACTCTGGTGCAGGATGTTGAAAATCAGGGAGGCTGTGCGTGTGGGGGAGTGGCGAGTATACAGGAAATCTCTGCACCTTCTGTTCAATTTTTCTGTGAATCTAAAACTGCTCCCCCTGCCCCCTCAAACACACGCAGCACAGGAAACACCACCCTCCACAGCTGCCCTCCTCCCTCCTCCTTCAAGCCAGACTAACCCCTGCAAAAATGTCAGCTCATGCCAAGCCCATCCTGAAGCTTTTATTGAACACTAGCTGGCTCTCAGCGCTTAAAGAGTTAAGCAGGTGCCTGCTGTTTTAAGTATTGATTGCCCTTTTCCCTGTAATCATAAAAGTAACTCCTGCTGATTGCAGAAAATGTATACACACAAACACACAACCAAAACTAGAACCACCCCTTACTCCTCACCCAGGGAAAAGCATGGTTTTGAGTTCTGGGGTGTGCCCTTCTGGTCTGACATGGCTGTTCTAGATAACGGAATGGGAGGCTAAACAAGGTTTGGTGGTGTTTTTTTTTTTTTTTTTTTTGAGACGGAGTCTCGCTCTGTCGCCCAGGCTGGAGTCCAGTGGTGCGATCTCGGCTCACTGCAAGCTCTGCCTCCTGGGTTCACGCCATTCTCCTGCCTCGGCCTCCCGAGTAGCTGGGACTACAGGTGCCCACCACCACGCCCAGCTAATTTTTTTGCATTTTTAGTAGAGACCAGGTTTCACCGTGTTAGCCAGGATGGTCTCGACCTCCTGACCTCGTGATCTGCCCACCTCGGCCTCCCAAAGGGCTGGGCTTACAGGCGTGAGCCACTGTGCCTGGTCTTTTTTTTGAGACGGAATCTCACTTTGTCTTCCAGGCTGAAGTACAGTGGCATGATCTTGGCTCACTGCAACCTCCACCTCCCGGGTTCAAGTGATTCTCCTGCCTCAGCCTCCTGAATAGCTGGGATTACAGGCACCCGCCACCACGCCCGGCTAATATTGTATTTTTAGTAGAGATGGGGTTTCACCACGTTGCCCAGGCTGGTCTCAAACTCCTGACCTCAGGTGATCCACCCGCCTCGGCTTCCCAGAGCGGTAGGATTACAGGTGTGAGCCACTGTGCCCGGCGTGTTGCGTGTCTTAAATAGCATTAAATCCTCACAACCACCCCTGTGATATGGGTACCATTGTGATCCCATTTTCCTGATGGGTAAATTGAGGAACAGAGAGCTTATATGGCTTGCCCAAGTCCTGCAGCTGCAAGAGACTTCAGTCAAGTTGTCTGAGCCAGCAGGCGTAGGAAGCCAACGCACATACTCACACATACACACTCCACACACACACAGAACTGCACCATCTCCCTGTTCAAAGACAAGATGGGGAAACATAACCGCCAGGCCCTTGGAATTTAAGAAGGTCCCATAGCCAGTGGTTTGAAGCTGAGTTGCCCATAAAGGGTCCAGGACCAGGTATGTGTCTTAGGGGTGGGAGTCAAAGCCGCAGCTTCACACACAGCAGGAGGTTCTGGAACTGGCCCTCTGCAGACCACTGGAGCCCGAGAGGAGCTGCCCTTTTGTGAAATTACAGAAACCAGTGCAGCACTCGAACTCTGGGTAAACGGAGTCATATCTAAGAATGTGGAACCAGGGGCCTGCGCTACACCTGGGCCACCCACATGGGACAGAAACTCCAAGCTAACAAACTGACATAAAAATGGTTCAGACCAGGCATGGTGGTGCACACCTGTAATCCCACCACTTTGGGAGGCTGAGGTGGGAGGATTGCTTGAGGCCAAGAGTTCAAGACCAGCCTGGGAAACATAGTGAGACCCTGTCTTTTTTTTTTTTTTTGAGACAGAGTCTTGCTCTGTCGCCCAGGCTGGAGTGCAGTGGCTGGATCTCGGCTCACTGCAAGCTCCGCCTCCCAGGTTTACACCATTCTCCTGCCTCAGCCTCCCGAGTAGCTGGGACCACAGGCGCCCGCCACCTCGCCTGGCTAGTTTTTTGTATTTTTAGTAGAGACGGGGTTTCACCGTGTTAGCCAGGATGGTCTCGACCTCCTGATCTCGTGATCTGCCAACCTCGGCCTCCCAAAGTGCTGGGATTACAGGCTTGAGCCACCATGCCTGGCCTTTTTTTTTTTTGGAGATGGAGTATCACTGTGTCATCGAGGCTGGAGTGCAGTGGTGCAATCTCAGCTCACTGCAACCTCCGCCTCCCGGTTCAAGCCTCCCAAGCAGCTGGGATTACAGGCATGCTCTACCATGCCTGGCTAACTTTTGTATTTTTAGTAGAGACGGGGTTTTGCCATGTTGGTCAGGCTGGTCTCGATCTCCTGACCTCAGGTGATCTGCCCACCTCGGCCTCCCAAAGTGCTGGGATTACAGGTGTGAGCCACTGTGCCTGGCCAGTGAGACCCTGCCTTTACAAAAAAAACAAAACAAAACAAAAAACAAACAAAACCCCAGCTAGGTGTGGTGCTGGTGGCACATACTTATAGTCCTAGTTACTAGGGAGGCTGAGGTGGGAGGGTTGCCCAAGCCCAGGAGTTCAAGGCTGCAGTGAGCTGTGATGGCATCACTGCACTCCAACCTGGGTGACACAGACTCTGTCTTAAGAAAAGGAAAAAAAGGCCGGGCGCGGTGGCTCACGCCTGTAATCCCAGCACTTTGGGAGGCCGAGGTGGGCGGATCACAAGGTCAGGAGATCGAGACCATGGTGAAACCCCGTCTCTACTAAAAATAGAAAAAATTAGCCGGGCGCAGGGGGGGGCGCCTGTAGTCCCAGCTACTCGGGAGGCTGAGGCAGGAGAATGGCGTGAACCTGGGAGGTGGAGCTTGCAGTGAGCCGAGATTGCGCCACTGCACTCCAGCCTGGGCGACAGAGCGAGACTCCGTCTCAAAAAAAAAAAAAAAAAAAAAAGAAAAGGAAAAAAAAAAAAGGCCAGCCACAACTGGTGCACTCATGGGAACCCCTCACAGAGACAAATGCGAAACTCTGATATTCCAGGGCACCAACATGGCACGTGCAGGATGCTTTTAGAGGACAACGGCTGCTGAAGATGAACTCACACACAAAAATTACAAAGATGAGGAAATCTGCCCCCTTGCAGAACAGTTAACAGGTGTGACTAGTGATGAAGTCACATCTGACAAGATACAGATGATAACATTTGAAAAGGACCTAAAAATAAGTCTATCGGTTGGGCTCAGTGGCTCATGCCTGTAATCCCAGCACTTTGGGAGGCCGAGGCAGGTGGATCACTTGAGGTCAGGAGTTGGAGACCAGCCTGGCCAACATGGTGAAACCTCACCTCTTCTATAAAACCAAAAATTAATTGGGTGTCCTGGTGCATGTCTGTAATCCCAGCTACTCAGGGGGGTTAGGCTAGATAATCACTTGGACCCAGGAAGTGGAGATTGCAGTGAGTCGAGATCACACCACTGTACTCCAGCCTGGGCAACAAGAGTGAAACTCCGTCTCAAAAACTACAACAACAACAACAAAATATATATATAGTCTATTAAAGTGTTTGAAGACCTGACAGCTAAATGCAACACATAATCCTAGGATAGGAACAAATATGCTAGGAAAGAAAAGACATTCTCGGCCGGGCGCGGTGGCTCAAGCCTGTAATCCCAGCACTTTGGGAGGCCGAGGCGGGCGGATCACAAGGTCAGGAGATCGAGACCACAGTGAAATCCCGTCTCTACTAAAAATACAAAAAATTAGCCGGGCGCGGTGGCGGGCGCCTGTAGTCCTAGCTACTCAGGAGGCTGAGGCAGGAGAATGGCCTGAACCCAGGAGGCGGAGCTTGCAGTAGCCGAGATTGCGCCACTGCACTCCAGCCTGGGCAACAGCGTGAGACTCTGTCTCAAAAAAAAAAAAAAAAAAAAAGACAAGACATTCTCGAGTCATTTGACAAAACGGTAATACAGACAGTAGATTAGAGCAGCGGTTCCCAACCTTTTTGGCACCAGGGACATGGAAGACAATTTTTCCACGGACTGGGTAGGGGGTGGGGGGTGGTTCCGGGATGATTCAAGTGCATCACATTTATTGTGCACTTTATTTCGATTATGATTACATTGTCATATATAATGAAATAATGATAGAACTCACCTTGATGTAGAATCAGTGAGAGCTCTGAGCTTGTTTTCCTGCAACCGGATGGTTCCATCTGGGGGGTGATGGGAGACAGTGACAGATCATCAGGCATTAGATTCTCTTAAGGAGCATGCAACCTGGATCCCCTCCCATGCGCAGTTCACAACAGGGTTCACAGTCCCGTGAGAATCTAATGCTGCCGCTGAACCACACATGTATTTATAGGAGACAGAACTCAGGCAGTAATGTGAGTGAGTGATGGGGAGTAATGTGAGTGATGGGAAGTACTTAGACAGGCAAAGTTTCACTCTCTTGCCCGCCACTCACCTCCTGCTATGCGGACCGGGGTACAGGTCTATGGCATCCAAGGGGTTGGTGACCCTTGGATTAGAGTCTAACTTATTGTACCAGTGTTCAATTCACTGAATTTGCTAACTGTGCTGAGGTTATGTAAGAAAATATCCTTATTTTTAGGAAATGCACACAGTTATTTAGGGGTAAATCACCGTGATATATGCAATTTATTCTCAAATATTCAGAAAAAAATTAAGTATACGCATATACATGTGTGCATCTGTGTCTGTGTATGAACAGAGAGTACACAAATGCTAAAGCAAACAGTGCAAAATGTGAGCCGAGAAGGGGTCTGTGCAAGGGCTATGGGATGATGAGCTCCTGCCGCTGTCACAAAGTGCCAGGGGCCGAGTGGCTTCGGCAACAGAAATGTATTTCCTCCCAGTTCTGGAGGCTAGAAGTCCAACGTCAAGGTGCAGGGTTGGTTTTCACGGAAGATGGCTGCTCCTTTGCTCCCTCGCTGCCTCTTCCTGGGGTTGTCACTGTGTCCGTACAAACCTGGGGTCTCTTCCCTCTTCCACCCTTTTTTTTTGTTTGAGATGGAGTCTTACTCTGTCACTCAGGCTGGAGTGCAATGGCACGATCTCGGCTCACTGCAACCTCTGCCTCTCAGGTTCAAGTGATTCTTCTGCCTCAGCCTCCCGAGTAGCTAGGATTACAAGCACCCGCTACCACGCCTGGCTAATTTTTTTTTTTTTTTTGTATTTTTGTAGAGACAGGGTTTCACCATGTTGGCCAGGCTGGTCTTGAACTCCTGACCTCAGGTGATCCTCCCACCTCGGCCTCCCAAAGTGCTGGGATTACAGGCACAAGCCACTGTGCCTGGCCCCTTCCTCTTTTTTTTTTTGAGACAAAGTCTTGCTTTGTCACCCAGGCTGGAGTGCAGTGGCACAATCTCGGCTCACTGCAACCCCTGTCTCCTGGGTTTAAGTGATTCTCCTGCCTCAGCCTCCCGAGTAGCTGGGATTACAGGCATGTACCACCACACCTGGCTAATTTTTGAATTTTTTTTTTGAGACGGAGTCTCGCTCTGTTGCCCACGCTGGAGTGCAGTGGCACCATCTCGGCTCACTGCAAGCTCCACCTGCCAGGTTCACGCCATTCTCCTGCCTCAGCCTCCTGCGTAGCTGGGACTACAGGTGCCCGCCACCACGCCCGGCTAATTTTTTGTATTTTTAGTAGAGATGGGGTTTCACCGTGTTAGCCAGGATGGTCTCAATCTCCTGACCTTGTGATCCACCCACCCCGGCCTCCCAAAGTGCTGGGATTACAGGCGTGAGCCACCACGCCTGGCCCCTCCAGGTTTAAGCAGTTCTCTGCCTCAGCCTCCAGAGTAGCTGGGAGTATAGGCTGGTGCCACCACACCTGGCTAATTTTTTATATTTTTAGTAGAGACGGGGTTTCACCATCTTGGCCAGGCTGGTCTTGAACTCCTGACCTCGTAATCCACCTGCCTTGGCCTCCCAAAGTGCTGGGATTACAGGCGTGAGCCACCATGCCTGGTCAAATTTTTGTATTTTTAGTAGAGACAGGGTTTCGCTATGCTGCCCAGGCTGGTCTCGAACTCTTGACCTCAGGTGATCTGCCTGCCTCAGCCTCCCAAAGTGTTGGGATTACAGGCGGGAGCCACCACGCTTGGCCTCTTCCTCTTCTTATAAGGACACCAGTCGTATTCGATTAGGATCCACCCTTATGAGCTCACTTAGCTTTTGTCACCTCTGCAGAGGCTCCGTCTCCAAATACAGTCACACTCCGAGGCACTGGGGGTTAGGACTACAACATACGAACCTGGCGGGGGACACAATTTAGCCCATGACACAGCAGGTTACACGGCTGTTCTTTCCACTATTCTTGCAACTTTTTCTATGAGTTTGAAAGAATTAATAGAAGCCATTTGAAGAGAAAGCAAAGCACAAAATATGTATTAAAGTTGTAGATTTTAATTTTATTTATTTATTTATGTTATGTTTTTAGAGACAGAATATTGCCCTGTCACCCAGGCTGGAGTGTAGTAGCACAATCGTAGCTCACTGCTAACCTCAATTTCCTGGGCTCAAGTGATCCTCCCGCCTCAGCTTCCTCAGTATCTGAGACTACAGGTGGGTGCCACCACACCTGGCTCATTTTAAAATGTACTTTACAGACAGGGTCTATGTTGCCCAGGCTGGTCTTGAACTCCTGGCCCCAAGTAATCCTCCTGCCTCAGCCTCCTAAGTTGTTGGGATTACAAGTGTCAGCCACTGTGTCTGGCAAAAACTTTAGATTTTTTTAAAAACCAAATGAAAATTCTAATCATAGGCCGGGCGCGGTGGCTCAAGCCTGTAATCCCAGCACTTTGGGAGGCCGCGATGGGCGGATCACGAGGTCAGGAGATCGAGACCATCCTGGCTAACACAGTGAAACCCCGTCTCTACTAAAAAATACAAAAAAAAAAAAAAAACTAGCCAGGCGAGGTGGCAGGTGCCTGTAGTCCCAGCTACTCAGGAGGCTGAGGCAGGAGAATGGCGTAAACCCGGGAGGTGGAACCTGCAGTGAGCTGAGATCCGGCCACTGCACTCCAGCCTGGGCGACAGAGCAAGACTCCATCTCAAAAAACAAACAAACAAACAAAAAAAACAAAGACATCAAAATGTTTTGTAGGGGCCTGTTGCAGTGGCTCATGCCTGTAAGCCCGGGACTTTAGGAGCCTAGGCAGGCGGATCACTTGAGGCCAGGAGTTAAAGAGTAGGCTGGCCAGCCAGGCACTCACGCTTATAATCCCAGCACTTTGGGAGGCTGAGGCAGATGGATCATCTGAGGTCAGGAGTTCGAGACCAGCCTGGCCAACATGGCGAAACCTCGTCTCTACAAAAAATACAAAAATTAGCCAGGTGTGGTGGCGAGCACCCGTAATCCCCAGCTATTAGGGAGGCTGATGCAGGAGAATTGCTTGAACACAGGAGGCGGAGGTTGCAGTGAGCTGAGATCGTGCCACTGAACTCCAGCCTGGGTGACACAACTAGACTCTGACTCAATAAAAAAATAAAAATATTTTGTAGAGGCTGGACGCATTCGCTCACGCCTGTAATCCCAGCACTTTGAGTAACCAAGGTGGGTGGATCACCGGAGTCCAGGAGTTAAGATCAGCCTGGGTAACACAGGCACCAAACCCACCTCTACGGTTATTCCTGGTGGTGCTCACCTTGACCACCTGGCTCCAGTGCTGTCTGCCAGGGTTCTTGGCTGTAAACTCTCGGATTCACACGAGTACTGAATTCTGCACATGCGTGGTCCTGAAAGTGAGTACCCCTTACATTTTGCATCTCAGGACCTCACTGGTCTCACCATAGCCCTAGTCATGCTCTTTTCTATTTGTTCTATCTGCACTTGAATTGATGTCTCCTCTTTTTTCACTTCCTCATGGGTTCATTGAAAATTGTTTATGGTTCCATTTATCCCCTCTATTACATTTTTTTTTTGAGATGGAGTCTCGCTCTGTCGCCCAGGCTGAGGCTGGGGTTCTGTGGAGGGATCTCGGCTCACTGCAACCTCCGCATCCCGGGTTCACGCCATTCTCCTGCCTCAGCCTCCTGGGTAGCTGGGACTACAGGCGCCCGCCACTAAGCCCGGCCTATTTTTTGTATTTTTAGTGGAGACGGGGTTTCACCGTGTTAGCCAGGATGATCTCGATCTCCTGACCTCGTGATCTGCCCGCCTTGGCCTCTCAAAGTGCTGGGATTACAGGCGTGAGCCACCACGCCCGGCCAACGTTATTATTGAGATCTTTTCAATAAAAATCTGGTGATTGCCCTAGAGTTTACAACATATGTATTTAATTAATCTGTTTATCTTCAAATAATGTTCTATTGCTGGTGCATAGTGTAAGAGCTTCACAGGAGTGCAGCGCCAATGCCTCCCATCACTTTTCTACTGCGTCACATAATTAATGAATTAATTTTTTTTTTTTTTTTTTTTTTTTTTTTTTGAGACGGAGTCTTGCTCTGCCTCCCAGGCTGGAGTGCAGTGGCCGGATCTCAGCTCACTGCAAGCTCCGCCTCCAGGGTTCACGCCATTCTCCTGCCTCAGCCTCCCGAGTAGCTGGGATTACAGGCGCCCGCCACCTCGCCCGGCTAGTTTTTTGTATTTTTTTAGTAGAGACGGGGTTTCACCGTGTCAGCCAGGATGGTCTCGATCTCCTGACCTCGTGATCCGCCCGTCTCGGCCTCCCAAAGTGCTGGGATTACAGGCTTGAGCCACCGCACCCGGCCATGAATTAATTTTTTGAACAGGGTCTCACTCTGTCTCCCAGGCCGGAATGCAGTGGCTCAGTGTGATCTCAGCTCACTGCAGCCTCTGCCTCCCACACTCAGGTGATCCTCCCACCTCAGCCTCCTGAGTAACTGGGACTATAGGCACATACCACCATGCCCAGCTAATTTTTGTATCTTTTGTAGAGACAGGGTTTTGCCATGTTGCCCAGACTGGTCTTGAACTCCTGAGTTCAACCAATCTACCTGCCTCGGCCTCCCAAAGTGTTGGAATTACAGGCATGAGCCACTGTGCCTGGCCTAATTTATTTTTTAGTATGCTATAAACACAAATAAATTCCTACTAGTTTTGCTTTAGTGTTTTTTTTTTTTTATTTTAGATGGAGTTTTGCTCTGTTGCCCAGGCTGGAGTGCAGTGGCATGATCTCAGCTCGCTGCAACCTCTGCCTCCAGGGTTCAAGCAATTCTCCTGCCTTAGCCTCCCAAGTAGCTGGGATTACAGGCGCCTGCCACCATGCCTGCCTCATTTTTTATTTTTATTTTATTTTTTATTTTTAGAAGAGATGGGGTTTCACCATGTTGGCCAGGCTGGTTTTGAACTCCTGACCTCAAGTGATCTGCCTACCTTGAGCTCCCAAAGTGCTGGGGTTACAGGCGTGAGCCACTGCACCTGGCCTTTGCTTTAGTTTTTTTATTTCTTCTGCCTGAATGAACTCCCTCTGTTGTTTTTGTTTTGGATGAGAAATTACTTTTCTTTTTAAAAAAGAATTGTAATAGACTTTATCTTTTTAGAGCTGTTTTAGGTTCACAGAAAAATTGAGCTGATGGTGCAAAGATTTTCCCATATACTCCCTACCACCCCCAGAGGCACAGTCTCCCTCATTTTCAACACCCCACACCAGAGTGGAACATTTGTGGCAATTGGTGAACCTATATGGACTCACCATTACCACCAGTGTCCATCGCTACATTAGAGCTCACTCTTCATATACATTCTATGGGTTTGGATAAACTTATAATAACATGTATTCACCATGATATTATTATTATTATTATTGTTTTTGAGATGGAGTCTCACTCTGTTCCCCAGGCTGGAGTGTGGTAGCATGATCTCGTCTCACTGCAACCTCCACCTCCAGGGTTCAAGTGATTCTCCTGCCTCAGCCTCCTGAGTAGCTGGAATTACAGGCGCCCACCACCACATCTGGCTAATTTTTGTATTTTTAGTAGAGATAGGGTTTTGCTATGTTGACCAGGCTGGTCTCAAACTCCTGACCTCAAATAATCCGTCCACCTCGGCCTCCCAAGTGTTGGGATTACAGGCGTGAGCCACTGCGCCCAGCCTATAGCATTATACAGAGTAATTCCACTGCCCTAAAAATCCTCTCTGCTATTCATCTCTTCCCCTCCCTAACCACTGTTCACCGTTCATCTTCCGTAGTTTTGCTTTTTCCAGAACATCATCTAGTTGAAATCATACAATACGTGGCCTTTTCAGATTGGTTTCTTTCACTTAGCAACACACATTTAAGGTTCTTCCATGTCTTTTCATGGCTTGATGCCACAAATGTGAAATGTTTTTCTTTTATTTTTAAAGAAGTTTTTTAAATCTTTTTTTTTTTTGAGACGGAGTCTCGCTCTGCCGCCCAGGCTGGAGTGCAGTGGCTGGATCTCAGCTCACTGCAAGCTCCGCCTCCCGGGTTTACGCCATTCTCCTGCCTCAGCCTCCCGAGTAGCTGGGACTACAGGCGCCCGCCACCTCGCCCGGCTAGTTTTTTGTATTTTTTAGTAGAGACGGGGTTTCACCGTGTTAGCCAGGATGGTCTCGATCTCCTGACCTCGTGATCCGCCCGTCTCGGCCTCCCAAAGTGCTGGGATTACAGGCTTGAGCCACCGCGCCCGGCCAAATCTTTTTTTTTTTTTAATGAGATTTTTACTGGGTATAGAATTCTGAGTTGACAGTTTTTTTTTGTTTGTTTTTGTTTTTTCCTCACTTCAAAGACGTCACTCATTGTCTTCGGGCTGGCATAGTTTCAAACAAGATGTCTGCTGTAATTCTTCTATTTTATTCCTTTTTCTTTCTTTTATTTTTGAGACACGGTCTTGCTCTGTCACCCAGGCTGGAGTGTAGTGGTGTGATAACAGTTCACTGCAGACTTGGCTTCCCCAGTTCAAGTAGTCTTCCCATCTCAGCCTCCCATCTGGCTGGGACCCACAGGCACACCACCACATCTGGCTTTTTTTTTTTTTTTTTAACTTTTTGTAGAGATGTGGTCTCACCATGTGGTCCAAGCTGGTCTTGAACTCCTGGACTCAAGCAATTATTTTGCCTCAGCCTCCCAAAGTGCTGAGATTGCCACATTGATGGGTGAGCCATCACACCTGGCCTCAATCTTTCCATTGATAATTCCATTTCATTCTGACTCTTGATCTGGTGGATAAAACTGACTTTGTTTCCTATGGACATTTACAGAATCTGTCTTTGCTGCTAGAATCTTGCAATTTCACAATCACGTCCCTTTGGAGGGTATTCTCCCCAGTATGCTGGGCCCTCAGTGACCTCTTTCCATCTGAACACTTGTGTCCTTTAGTTCTGGGAAATTTTCTTGAATTCTTTTTTTTTTTTTTTTTTTTTTTTTTTTGAGACAGTGTCTTGCTCTGTCACCCAAGCTGTAGTGTAGTGGCATGGTCTCAGCTCACTGCAACCTCTGCCTCCTGGGTTCAAGCAGTTCTTATGCCTTAGCCAACCAAGTAGCTGGGATTACAAGTGTGTGTCACCCCACCCAGTTAAGTTTTGTATTTTTTATAGAGACAGGGTTTCGTCATGTTGGCCAGGCTGATCTTGAACTCCTGGGCTCAAGCAATACACCTACCTTGGCCTCCCAAAGTACTGAGATTATAGGCGTGAACTACCATGCTGGGCCTCCATTGGAATCTTGTCAGCTTGGATGGGGGTCATGTCCCACCAGAGTAGTTTTACATTTGCTTTGGATGGGTGCTCTTTCCTAGAGCCAATTTTGTTTTAATGACAATTTTTAGGGTAGGGGCATCTAGATTAGCAGATAGGCTGACTTTGAACTCCATATTCATGTGAGGAACAGGCCCAGGGCTACAACTCTCAGGGAGATTTTATTTCCAGAATTCACACTGGGTCACACCAGCTTCCTTCTCACCCCTGTGGGCCACGGGTAGATTTTGTTTTCTGTTCATTTCTCTTCATCCCAACTCCCTGCTTCCCAGACCGGGAGGAAAAGCAGGGAACTCAAGCCCTAGACTCTGAGACCAAAGCACCCAGGGCTGTTGCACACTTCCTGGGCATATCTGTCCCTCTATCTTCATTGCTGGTCCCTGAAGATTCTCTTGGCTACCTGGAAGCTCAGCTATGAACATGAAAGGCTGTCTGGCATGCTGGTGTTGTGTCTCTAGCACTTCCACGTGGTTGGACTGGGACCTGCCTCAGATTCTCCGGTCTGGCACATTTCAGAGAACAGAAGTCCCACACAAATGGTTTTTAAAAGTCAAGATATTTTGGCCAGCCATGGTGGCTCATGCCTGTAACCCCAGCAGTTTGGGAGGCTGAGGCGGGTGGATTACGAGGTCAGGAGATTGAGACCAACCTGGCTAACATGGTGAAACCCTGTCTCTACTAAACATACAAAAATTGGCCAGGTGCGATGGCTCGAGCCTGTAATCCCAGCACTTTGGGAGGCCGAGACGGGCCGATCACAAGGTCAGGAGATCAAGACCATCCTGGCTAACACGGTGAAACCCCGTCTCTACTAAAAAAAAAATACAAAAAATTAGCCGGGCAAGGTGGCGGGCGCCTGTAGTTCCAGCTACTTGGGAGGCTGAGGCAGGAGAATGGCATGAACCCTGGAGGCGGAGCTTGCAGTGAGCTGAGATCTGGCCACTGCACCCCAGCCTGGGCGACAGAGCCAGACTCTGTCTCAAAATAAATAAATAAATACAAATACAAATACAAATACAAAAATTAGCCAGGCTTGGTGGCGGGCGCCTGTAATCCCAGCTACTCAGGAGGCTGAGGCAGGAGAATTGCTTGAACTCGGGAGGTGGAGGTTTCAGTGAGCTGAAATGGCACCACTGAACTCCAGCCTGGGCAAAAGAGGGAGACTCTGTCTTAAAAACAGAAATGAGAGATTTCACATTAAAACCTACGTTTCTGGCTTCTTTTGCTGGAAAATTAAAAGAAAGCTACAGCCGCCGTGACTCCCCTCCGTGCAGGTCACATCCGCCCAGCTGTGGTGTCCGGTTGCCCAGGTCCCCACCACTCCTCATTGTCTCATGCTGCCCCGCTGGCCTTGCGGGCACTCTCGTGTGCCACCCTGACTTCTCTAGTCCGCCTGGCTGGCTCCCCCTCCTACCCCAACCCGTCCAGCCCTGCACAGCACCGCGGAGCCTCCATCAAGCCTGTTCTACCCAGGCAGGCAGGGAGGCAGGTCCGGCGGAGCTCAGGGCGCGAGGGAGCGACTGTTGACCCAGCCGTGGGCAAACAAGGCGATCAATTATTAACCGGCCGCGCTGCAGGCACCAGGAAACCTGAGCCTGCGGTGCAAGCCGAGCCAGCCCGACGGGAGGCGAAGGGCCAGGGAGTCGCGCAGCCCCTGCAGCCGCCGCGGGCTCAGACCATGGAGGCAGGAGCTGGAGGGGTAGGTGCTGGCGGGGCAGGTATGGCTGGGCAGATGCCTGCGGGGCAGGTGCTGGTGGGACAGGTGCTGGCGAGGCAGGTGCAGGCGGAGCAGGTGCTGGAGGGGGTGTAGGTGGTAGATAACAGCGGCGGCTGCTGGAGGGGCAGGTGCTGGTGGGGCCGGTGCTGGAGGGGGTTTGGGGGTAGATACCTGCGGGCCCGGTTCTGGAGGGGCAGGGATCAGAGGGGCGGGCCCAGGCCCGGGATTGTGGTGCCCCGGAAGCCGGCAGCAACAACATGGGGGAGAATGTCCGGCCCAGGACACCCCACCCGGAGCCAGGGTGGGGAGGGCCGGGAAGCTGCTGTGGAAAGTTCGGGAGCTCTGGGGGCGCTCCTGTGGGCGAGCCAGGGACGGGGCCGTGGCAGTTCATTCTCTGCGCATTTTGTCCCCTCCCGCCCCGTGTCCCGCCTCTAGCAGCTCCGCTCACCGCGGCCAGGCTGAAGCCCTTGCAGCAGGGGAGTGGGCAACCCTGGCCAGGGCGGGCTGGAGATAGAGCCTGTAGTGGGGAGCACGAGCTGGGAAGAGACCCCACGGGCTAATTCGGGGACGGAGAGCTGGAGACAGGGACCGAGAGGGGTGGGGTGGGGGCAGAGCTGGAGACAGGCGCGGACGCGGGTGGGACTTGGCCAAGGCTGGGACCAACTAGACGTCGCCCATCCCCAGGTGCCAGGCGCTGAAAGGGGCGGGAGACAGGGAACCGAGACGTCGTCCTTACCCTGGGGAGTCTCTGGCTGGCAGGAGGCAGTGGGGCGGTAGCAGTGGGACCCCTGCAGAGTCCCGCGCACTCTCTGCCCCCGCATCCCCTAGCGCGGCGGAGCTCCAGAGCCCAGGGATGAGGTGCACCCAGTCCCATTTGCAAGAAACTCCGGGAGATGCTGGAGGGCTGACCCCTCCCGCCCCTGCCCCGCCCTCCAGGACCTCCCCCCAAATCCTCAAGCACTTGCCCGGCGGGGAGCCCGGATCCCCCTTCCCAGCTGGAATGCCTGGTGGAGGCTCTGGTGTCAAGAACCTGAGAACCCACCCGAGGCCCCGCCAGGCAGCGCCGCCAGCAGGTTTATTTACTCTGGGGCTCTATCTCCGCGCCATCGGGCCAGGTATTTGCCCTGGCGGGATCCAGGGAAACTGCGGTTTTTGTTTTGATAGCTGGGGCAGGGACAGCATCGCAGAGAGACCTGTTTCGAGTGGAGAGCTGACTCGCTGAGACCCACGTTTCCTGCTGGCAGCGTGGGTTCCCTCATTAGTAAAATGGGGAGCATAAAAACGAAAGAACACCAGAGGATGACCCGGGTTACGGAAGCAAAAGCTCTCAGAGCAGAGCCTGGCCTCATGTTCGCCTTTTTTTTTTTTTTTGAGACTGAGTCTGGCTCTATTGCCCAGGCTGGAGTGCAGTGGCACGATCTCGGCTCACTGCAACCTCCTTCTCCCAGGTTCAAGGGATTCTCCTTCCCAAGTAGTTGGGATTACAGGCGCCCAATGTCAGGCCTCTGAGCCAAAGCTAAGCCATCATATCCCCTTTGACCTGCACGTACACATCCAGATGGCTGATTCCTGCCTTAACTGATGACATTCCACCACGAAAGAAGTGCAAATGGCCTGTTCCTGCCTTAACTGATGACAGTACCTTGTGAAATTCCTTTTCCTGGCTCATCCTGGCTTAAAAGCTCCCCCACGGAGCACTTTGTGACCCCCACCCCTCCCCGCCAGAGAACAACCCCCTTTGACTGGAATTTTCCTTTACCTAGCCAAATCCTATGAAACCGCCCCACCCAGGGGCGGGGGGTGGTGGCTCAGGCCTGTAATCCCAGCACTTTGGGAGGCCCAGGCCGGTGGGTCACGAGGTCAGGAGATTGAGACCATCCTGTTTAACACTGTGAAACCCTGTCTCTACTAAAAATACAAAAAATTAGCCGGCGTGGTGGTGGGCACCTATAGTCCCAGCTACTCAGAAGGCTGAGGCAGGAGAATGCCTGAGCCCGGGAGGCGGAGCTTGCAGTGAGTCAAGATTGCACCACTGCCTAGTCTCAAAAAAAAAAAAAAAAAAAGGCCCCACCCCTATCTCCCTTCCCCGACTCTCTTTTTGGACTCAGCCCACCTACATCCAGATGATTAAGAAGCTTTATTGCTCACACAAAGCCTGTTTGGTGGTCTCTTCACACAGAAGAGAGTGAAATTTGGTGCTGTGACTCCGGTCGGGGGACCTCCCATGGGAGATCAATCCCCTGTCCTCCTGCTCTTTGCTCCGTGAGCAAGATCCACCTACGACCTCAGGTGCTCAGATCAACCAGCCCAAGGAACATCTCACCAATTTTAAATCGGGTAAGCGGCTTCTCTTTTTTTTTTTTTTATTTTGAGACGGAGTCTTGCTCTGTAGCCCGGGCTGGAGTGCAGTGGCCGGATCTCAGCTCACTGCAAGCTCCGCCTCCCGGGTTTGCGCCATTCTCCTGCCTCAGCCTCCTGAGTAGCTGGGACTACAGGCGCCCGCCACCTCGCCCGGCTAGTTTTTTGTATTTTTAGTAGAGACGGGGTTTCACCGTGTTAGCCAGGATGGTCTCGATCTCCTGACCTCGTGATCCGCCCGTCTCGGCCTCCCAAAGTGCTGGGATTACAGGCTTGAGCCACCGCGCCCGGCTGCGGCTTCTCTTTACTCTCTTCTCCAGCCTCTCTCAGTATCCCTCAATCTGTTTCTCCTTTCAATCTTGGTGCCACCCTTCAATATCTCCCTTCTCTTAATTTCAGTTCCTTTCCTTTTCTGGTAGAGACAAAGGAGACGCGTTTTATTCGTGGACCCAAAACTCAGGCCCGGTCACGGACTCGGGAAGACCGTCTTCCCTTGGTGTTTAATCAAGCGGGGACGCCTGCCTGATTGATTATTCACCCACATTCCATTAGTGTCTGATCACCGCAGGGACACCTGCCTTGGTCATTCACCCACATTCCCTTGGTGGCAAGTCAATTGCGGGGACTTTGGCAAACTCAAGCACATTGCAGCCCAGGGCTGCTCAGCCAACCCCTTCTCTCCGGGTCTCTACCCTTCTCTTTAAACCTGCCTCCTTCACTATGGGCAACCTTCCACCCTCTCTTCCTCCCTCTTCTCCCTTAGCCTCTGTTCTCAGGAACTTAAAACCTCTTCAACTCTCGCCTGACCTAAAATCGACGTGTCTTATTTTCTCCTGCAACATCGCTTGACCTCAATACAAACACGACGGTGGTTCCAAATAGCCAGAAAACGGCACTTTCGATTTTTCCATCCTACAAGATCTAGATAATTCTTGTCGTAAAATGGGCAAACGGTCTGAGGTCCCTGACGTCCAGGCATTCTTTTACACATCGGTCCCTCCCTAGTCTCTGTTCCCAATGCAACTCGTCCCAAATCTTCCTTTCCCTCCCGCCTGTCCCCTCAGTCCCAACCCCGAGCGTCGATGAGACTTTTGAATCTTCCTTTTCTACAGACCCATCTGGCCTCTCCCCTCCTCCACAGGCTGCTCCACGCCAGGCTGAGCTAGGTCCCAATTCTTCCTCAGCCTGTGCTCCCCACCCTATAATCCTTTTATCGCCTCCCTTCCTCACAGCTGGTCTGGCTTACAGTTTCGTTCCGCGACTAGCGCTCTCCTACCTGCCCAGCACTTTCCTCTTTAAAGGGTGGCTGGAGCTAAAGGCATAGTCAAGGTAATGCTCCTTTTTCTTTACCTGATCGCCCCCAAATCAGTTAGTGTTTAGGCTCTTTTTCATCAAATATGAAAAACCCAGCCCAGGTCATGGCTCTTTTGGCAGCAACGCTTAGACGCTTTACAGCCCTAGACCCTAAAAGGTCAAAAGGCCGGCTGGGCGCGGTGGCTCACGCCTGTAATCCCAGCACTTTGGGAGGCAGAGGCGGGTGGATCACGAGGTCAGGAGATCAAGACCATCCTGGCTAACGCGGTGACATCCCCTGTCTACTTAAAATACAAAAAATTAGCCGGGCGTGGTGGCGGCGCCTGTAATCTCAGCTATTCAGGAGGCTGAGGCAGGAGAATGGCCTGAATCCGGGAGGTGGAGCTTGCAGTGAGCCGAGATTGAGCCACTGTACTCCAGCCTAGGTGACAGAGCGAGACTCTGTCTCAAAAAACAAACAAACAAACAAAAAGGTCAAAAGGCTGTCTTATTCTCAATATACATTTTGAGACTCTGTCTCAAAAAACAAACAAACAAAAAGGTCAAAAGGCTGTCTTATTCTCAATATACATTTTGAGACTCTGTCTCAAAAAACAAACAAACAAACAAAAAGGTCAAAAGGCTGTCTTATTCTCTTTTTTTTTTTTTTTTTTTTTTTGAGACGGAGTCTCGCTCTGTCACCCAGGCTGGAGTGCAGTGCCCGGATCTCAGCTCACTGCAAGGTCCGCCTCCCGGGTTCACGCCATTCTCCTGCCTCAGCCTCCCGAGTAGCTGGGACTACAGGTGCCTGTCACCTCGCCCGGCTAATTTTTTGTATTTTTAGTAGAGACGGGGTTTCACTGTTAGCCAGGATGGTCTCGATCTCCTGACCTCGTGATCCGCCCGTCTCGGCCTCCCAAAGTGCTGGGATTACAGGCTTGAGCCACCGCGCCCGGCGTCTTATTCTCAATATACATTTTATTACCTAATCCACTCCTGACATTAAATAAAACCCCCACAATTAAATTCTGGCCCTCAAACCCCACAACAGGACTTAATTAACCTCACCTTCAAGGGGTACAATAATAGAGTAGAGGCAGCCAAGTAGCAATGTATTTCTGAGTTGCAATTCCTTGCCTCCGCTGAGACAAACCCCAGCCACATCTCCAGCACACAAGAACTTCCAAATGCCTGAACCGCAGCTGCCAGGGGTTCCTCCAGAACCTCCTCCCCCAGGAGCTTGCTACAAGTGTCGGAAATCTGGCCACTGGGCCAAGGAATGCCCGCAGCCCGGGATTCCTCCTAAGCCGTGTCCCATCTGTGTGGGACCCCACTGGAAATCGGACTGTTTTTCAGTTTTTCAACTCACCTGGCAGCCACTCCCAGAGCTCCTGGAATTCTGGCCCAAGGCTCTCTGACTGACTCCTTTCCAGATCTTCTTGGCTTAGCGGCTGAAGACGGACGCTGCCCAATCGCCTTGGAAACCTCCTAGACCATCACGGACGCCGAGCTTCCGGTAACTCTCACAGTGGAGGGTAAGTCCGTCCCCTTCTTAATCAATACGGAGGCTACTCACTCCACATTACCTTCTTTTCAAGGGCCTGTTTCCCTTGCCTCCATAACTGTTGTGGGTATTGACAGCCAGGCTCCTAAGCCTCTTAAAACTCCCCAACTCTGGTGCCAACTTGGACAACATTCTTTTTTTTTCCTTTTTTTTTTTTTTTGAGACGGAGTCTCACTCTGCTGCCCAGGCTGGGGTGCAGTGGCCGGATCTCAGCTCACTGCAAGCTCCGCCTCCCGGGTTTACGTCATTCTCCTGCCTCAGCCTCCCGAGTAGCTGGGACTACAGGCGCCCGCCACCTCGCCCGGCTAGTGTTTGTAATTTTTAGTAGAGACGGGGTTTCACCGTGTTAGCCAGGATGGTCTCGATCTCCTGACCTCGTGATCCGCCCGTCTCGGCCTCTCAAAGTGCTGGGATTATAGGCTTGAGCCACCGCGCCCGGCCGACAACATTCTTTTATGCAATCTTTTTTAGTTATCTCCGCATGCCCAGTTCCCTTATTAGGCGGAGACATTTTAACCAAATTATCTGCATTTTAACTAAATTATCTGCTTCCCTGACTATTCCTGGACTATAGCCACATCTCATTGCCTCCCTTCTTCCCAACCCAAAGCCTCCTTTGCGTCTCCCTCTTGTATCTCCCACCTTAATCCAGAAGTATATCATGCACCCCTTACCATCCTATTAAAGGTTAATCACCCTTACCGCGCTCAATGCCAATATCCCATCCCACAGCACGCTTTAAAAGGATTAAAGCCTGTTACCACTCACCTGTTTTTAAGGCTTCTAAAGTCTATAAACTCTCCTTACAATTCCACCATTTTAGCTGTCCAAAAACCAGACAAGCCTTACAGGTTAGATCAGGATCTGCGCCTTATCAACCAAATCGTTCTGCCTATCCACCCCGCGATTCCAAACCCATATACTCTCCTATCCTCAGTACCTCCCTCCACAACCCATTATTCTGTTCTGTATCTCAAACACACTTTCCTTCCTATTCCTTTGCACCCTTCATCCCAGCCTCTCTTTGCTTTCACTTGGACTGACCCTGACACCCATCAGGCTCAGCAAATTAACCTGGGTAAGGCTGCACAGACATCCCCCATTACTTCAGTCAAGCCCAAATTTCTTCCTCATCTGTTACCTATCTTGGCATAATTCTCTGATGCGGGCCAGCCCCTCCACACCTGTGGGTGTTTCTCGTCAGGTGGGACGAAAGACTGAGAAAGGAAATAAGACACAGAGAAAAAGTGTAGAGAAAGAACCGTGGGCCCAGGGGACCGGCGCTCAGCATACGGAGGACCCACGCCAGCACTGGTCTCTGAGTTCCTTCAGTATTTATTGATCACTATCTCTACCATCTCAGAGAGGGGGATGTGGCAGGACTATAGGGTAATAGTGGGGAGAGGGTCAGCAGGAAAACATGTGAGCAAAGATCTCTGTGTCATAAATAAGTTTAAGGAAAGGTGCTGTGCCTTGGTGTGCACGTAGGCCAGATTTATGTTTGACTTTACGCAAACATCTCGGTGCATTAAAGAGCAGTATTGCTGCCAGCATGTCTCACCTCCAGCCATAAGGCAGTTTTCTCCTATCTCAGTAAATTGAACATACGTTCTGGTTTTACACCGAGACATTCCATTCCCAGGGAGGAACAGGAGACAGATGCCTTCCTCTTATCTCAACTGCAAAGAGGCCTTCCTCTTTCACGAATCCTCCTCAGCACAGACCCTTTACGGGTGTCGGGCTGGGGGATGGTCAGGTCAGGTCTTTCTCTTCCCACCAGGCATATCTCAGGCTATCACATGGGGAGAAACCTTGGCCAATGCCTGGCTTTCCTGGGCAGAGGTCCCTGTGGACTTCCGCAGTGCATTGTGTCCCTGGGTACTTGAGACTGGAGAATGGCGATGACTTTTACCAAGCATACTGCCTGCAAACACTTCTTTAACAAAGCACAGCCCTAAATCCATTAAACCTTGAGTCAACACAGCACATGTCTCTGCAAGCACAGGGTTGGGGCTAGGGTTACAGATTAACAGCATCTCAAGGCAGAAGAATTTCTCTTAGTACAAAACAAAATGGAGTCTCTTATGTCTACTTCTTTCTACATAGACACAGTAACAGTCTGATCTCTCTTTCTTTTCCCCACAATTCTCATGAAAACACACATGCTCTCCCTGCTGATCATGTCCGGCTAATCTCTCAAACCCCAATCCCTTCTACAAAACAACAACTTCTTTCCTTCCTAGGCATGTTTAGTGCGGTCAGAATTCTTTTTTTTTTTTTTTTTTTTTGAGACAGAGTCTCGCTTTGTCACCCAGGCTGGAGTGCAGTGGCCGGATCTCAGCTCACTGCAAGCTCTGCCTCCCGGGTTCACACCATTCTCCTGCCTCAGCCTCCCGAGTAGCTGGGACTACAGGCGCCCGCCACCTCACCCGGCTAGTTTTTTGTATTTTTTAGTAGAGACGGGGTTTCACCGTGTTAGCCAGGATGGTCTCGATCTCCTGACCTCGTGATCCACCCGTCTCGGCCTCCCAAAGTGCTGGGATTACAGGCTTGAGCCACCGCGCCCGGCCGTGCGGTCAGAATTCTTACACAACAGCCGGAACCACGCCCCGTAGCCTTTCTGTCCAAACAACTTGACCTTACTGTTTTAGCCTAGCCCTCATGTCTGCGTGCAGCGGCTGCCACTGCTTTAATACTTTTAGAGACCCTCAAAATCACAAACTATGCTCAACTCAATCTCCAATCTTTGCTGGCAGGGCTATGCTGAACCTACTTGGGCACGCTGTAATTGGATGTCCTGGGTTCTCCCAATTCTTAGTCCTTTAATACCTGTTTTTCTCCTTCTCTTATTCGGACTTTGTGTCTTCCGTTTAGTTTTTCAATTCATACAAAACTGCATCCAGGCCATCACCAATCATTCTATATGACAAATGCTCCTTCTAACAACCCCACAATATCACCACTTACCACAAAATCTTCCTTCGGCTTAATCTCTCCCACTCTAGGTTCCCATGTCGCCCCTAATCCCGCTTGAAGCAGCCCTGAGAAACATCGCCCATTCTCTCTCCACACCACCCCCTAAAAATTTTCACTGCCCCCACACTTCAACACTGTTTTGTTTTGTTTTTCTTATTAATATAAGAAGACAGGAATGTCAGGCCTCTGAGCCCAAGCTAAGCCATCATATCCCCTTTGACCTGCACGTACACATCCAGATGGCTGATTCCTGCCTTAACTGATGACATTCCACCACGAAAGAAGTGCAAATGGCCTGTTCCTGCCTTAACTGATGACAGTACCTTGTGAAATTCCTTTTCCTGGCTCATCCTGGCTCAGAAGCCCCCCCACTGAGCACCTTGTGATTCCCCACCCCTCCCCACCAGAGAACAACCCCCTTTGACTGGAATTTTCCTTTATCTACCCAAATCCTATAAAATAACCCCACCCAGGAGCCGGGTGCAGTGGTTCACGCCTGCAATCCCAGCACTTTGGATGGCCGAGGCCTGTGGATCACGAGGTCAGGAGATCTAGACCATCCTGGCTAACACGGTGGAACCCCATCTCTACTAAATATACAAAAAAGAAATTATCCGGGCATGGTGGCGGGCGCCTGTAGTCCCAGTTACTTGGGAAACTGAGGCAGGAGTATGGTGTGAACCCGGGAGGCAGAGTTTGCAGTCAGCCGAGATCACACCACTGCACTCCAGCCTGGGCAACAGATCGAGACTCTGTCTCAAAAAAAAAAAAAAAAAAAAAAAAAAGATTATTACTATGATTTATCTTCGCTTTACAGATGAGGAAATGGAGGCACAGAAAGTCTGTCACATGCCACGCCTCCCTTTTGGGGAGGACAAAGTCTCACTCTGTAGCCCTGGCTGGAGTACGGTGGTTCGATCACAGCTCACTGCACCCTCCTGTGAGGAAGCCACAACGTCTGGCCAAGTTTGTTTATCTTGACCTCATGGAGCATAGTTATAATGGCTGCTTTTTCTAGAAATTCCAATATCAGGTCATCTCAGGGTTGGCATCTGCTGACTGTCTTTTCCTTTGAGCATTGGTCACGTTTCCACATTTGTATGGCGAACCATCTTGGATTGTGTCCTGGACATTGTGAATAGTATTGTTTCACGTGTCCGTGTGAAGAGACCACCAAACAGGCTTTGTGTGAGTAACAAGGCTGTTTATTTCACCCGGGTGCAGGCAGGCTGAGTCCGAAAAGAGAGTCAGCAAACAGTGGTGGATTATCATTAGTTCTTACAGGTTTTGGGATAGGCGGTGGAGTTAAGAGCAATGTTTTGGGGGCAGGGGGTGGATCTCATAAAGTACATTGTCAAGGGTGGGGAGAATTATAAAGAACCTTCTTGGCCAGGTGCGGTGGCTCAAGCCTGTAATCCCAGCACTTTGGGAGGCCGAGACGGGCGGATCACGAGGTCAGGAGATCGAGACCATCCTGGCTAACACGGTGAAACCCTGTCTCTACTAAAAAGTACAAAAAACGGCCGGGCGCGGTGGCTCAAGCCTGTAATCCCAGCACTTTGGGAGGCCGAGATGGGTGGATCACGAGGTCAGGAGATCGAGACCATCCTGGCTAACACAATGAAACCCCGTCTCTACTAAAAATACAAAAAAATTAGCCGGGCGAGGTGGCGGGCGCCTGTAGTCCCAGCTACTCGGGAGGCTGAGGCAGGAGAATGGTGTAAACCCGGGAGGCGGAGCTTGCAGTGAGCCGAGATAGCGCCACTGCACTCCAGCCTGGGCGACAGAGCGAGACTCCGTCTCAAAAAAAAAAAAAAAAAAAGTACAAAAAACTAGCCAGGCGAGGTGGCGGGCTCCTGTAGTCCCAGCTACTTGGGTGGCTGAGGCAGGAGAATGGCGTAAACCCGGAAGGCGGAGCTTGCAGCCAGCCGAGATTGCACCACTGCACTCCAGCCTGGGCTACAGAGCGAGACTCCGTCTCAAAAAAAAAAAAAAAAAAAAGTACAAAAAACTAGCCAGGCGAGGTGGCGGGCTCCTGTAGTCCCAGCTACTTGGGTGGCTGAGGCAGGAGAATGGCGTAAACCCGGAAGGCGGAGCTTGCAGCCAGCCGAGATTGCACCACTGCACTCCAGCCTGGGCTACAGAGCGAGACTCCACCCCAAAAAAAAAAAAAAAAAAAAGAACCTTCTTAAGGGTGGGGGAGATTACAAAGTACATTGATCAGTTAGGGTGGGGCAGAAGCCACAATGCTGGAATGTCATCAGTTAAGGCTATTTTCACTTCTGTGGATCTTCAGTGGCTTCAGGCCATCTGGATGTATAGTGCAGGTCACTGAGGATATGATGGCTTAGTTTAGGTTCAGAGGCCTGACGAGTATGTTGTGTAGATTCTTAGTCCTGTTACAGTTCCCCTGGAGAAAGTGGGTTTGTTTGGTTGCAGCAGGCAATCAGCCTGGTTCGTTTCAGACCACAAGTTCTGTTTCACCTTCTATGAGTGGCATTTCCAAACTCGGGTCAGTTCTCAGAGTTTTTGTTAGGCTGGTCTGGGTTTTTCTCCTGCACATGCAGTTCAGGGGGAGACTGAGACTTGGGTGAATTCGTTCTAGGGAGTCCAACCATCCCAGTTTGTTTGGGACTAAGGAGTTTCCCAGGATGTGAGATTCTCAGTAGTAAATCCGAGAAGGTCCTGGGCAGACAGTGATAGGGTGGTCACCCCAGGTCACACACAGAATCAGGGGACCCCCTTTCTCCAGCTCTGTCTCTTCTAGGTCTGCCCCCATCTTCTCACTCTGCAGAGAGTGGGGAGCCCTTTCCTTTCCTGGTCCATCTGGTCAGAAGGACAGCGTTTCTACTGGACTTTTAGTCTCCTGTTCTGATCCTCCAGTGGGGGTCTGCTGCTGGTGCTCTGTGCTGCCAGGGCAATGAGAGGGGAAAAGCAGGGAACTCACCCCCTCGAAGTCCATTTCTCTACGTTTTTTGTTTTGTTTGTTTTGTTTTGTTTTGTTTTTTGAGATGGAGTCTCACTGTTTCCCAGGCTGGAGTGCAGTGGCGTGATCTCGGCTCACTGCAACCTCTGCCTCCTGGGTTCCAGCAATTCTCCTGCCTCAGCCTCCTGAGTAGCTGGGATTACAGGCATGTGCCACCACGCCCAGCTAATTTTTTTTGTATTTTCAATAGAGACAGGGTTTCACCATATTGGCCAGGCTGGTCTCAAACTCCTGACCTCAAGTGATCTGTCCGCCTTGGCCTCTTGGGAGCCACCGTGACTGGCCCATTTCTCTAAGGTTTTTTTTTTTTTTTTTTTTTTTTGAGATGGAGTCTCACTCTGTAGCCCAAGCTGTAGTGCAAAGGTGCAATCTTGACTCACTGCAACCTTCGCCTTTGGGGCTTCAGCAATTGTCCTGCCTCAGCCTCCCAAGTAGCTGGGACTAGAGACATGCGCTACCCACACGTGGTTAATTTATTTATATATATATATATATATATATATATATATATATAGCAGAGACGGGGTTTCTTTATGTTGTCCTGGGTGGTCTCAAACTCCTAAGCTCAGATGATCCACCCGCCTCGGCCTCCCAAAGTGCTGGGATTATAGGCGTGAGCCACCACGCCCGGCCATTCTCTAAGCTTTGACTCCACTCCACAACCTGCCTGCTTTTGTTTGCTTTTCAGTGACCTTAGATGGTTCCTTTTTGTATTTTGTCTAGACTTTTCAACTGTCATCAGCTGGAGAGATAGGCTTTTAAAAAATTGTGCTAAATACGTATAACATACAATTTATCATTTGAACCACTTATAAGTATGCGATTCAGTGGCATTAAGTACACTCAGATTGTTGTGCAAGCATCACCACCATCTTACCTCCGGAACGCTTTTTCATCTTCCCAAACAGAAACTCTATACCCATGAAACACTAACTCCCCAGTCCCAGCCCCTGCTAACCTGGAGAGAAAGGTCTTTAAAGCTTCTGCTTACAAAATGTTTGTCAATGCCCCATTGTCCAAAGCAAGTCACACGGCCAAGCCCAGATCCAAGGGGTGGAGAAACAGGGAACATCACAGATAAAGGTGTGGAGGTATAAACAGCGTGGCAGGTGTATGGGGTGCGGGGGCCATGAGTGAACCCCTGGCTGCTGGGAGGGGGTTGAGGCAGGACGTGCCAGGGGCTCAGCATTCCCTGACACTGGGATCACTCTGGCAAGGATCCCTGCTTCTACCCGTGGGGGACTTTAGAAAGGGTCCGCCCACCCCCACTGAGATGTCTGTGTGATGTCTGTTTCACTCATCCCTCTGCCTTCTATAACCCTTAAGGACACTTAGGAAATGGACTTCTAAAGCCAGACCCCTGGCTCTGGGCTGCCCACTTCTGCTGTGAGGCCTGAATGCCCACCTATGTCAGGGGAGTCCGCTCTGCGATTCTCTTCCAGGGCCTTCCTTGCACGCTTGCCTGAGGCCCTCTGGTGCTCAGCTGGTCGGGATGCTCTCAGGAGGTGCAGGGGACCTTAAGAATTTGTTGGGACCTGACCAGGCACCACCACGGCCTATCTTTGGGTGGTGAAGGCCAGGGCCTGGGTCGGCAGCAAGGCAGCTGGGCAGCTTTGAGGCTCTGAGTCCTGGCTTCAAACTGCTGGGCCCTGTGTATTCTGGTGCCCATTCTCTTGGTGCCTCAGTGTGCATATGGCCCTTAGTGACCTCCTGGCTCCACCATGTTACTCTAGCTACAGTTTGGCAGCTCCTGGGCACCTCACCCCTCCCCTACAACTCCAAGCCAAGAATATAATTGGTTCAGCTCATCTCAGGTAGGCATCCCCTTCTTTGGAGGTGTATCTCAGGACAGCCAATCAGGGGCTTCCCTGGGCGGATTCTCCTTTTCTGGTCCAATTAGCTTTGACATAAAGGCCTTGGGGGCAAAACTACCTCCCAATAGAGGCCATCTGCCAAGGAAAGGGGGCGGGGCAGTGTGGGGAGGGGCGGGGCCAGCAGCCTGGGTTCCCACCCAGATGAGTCGTTCAGTCTGTGTGACCCTAGCAAGGCGGGTGGCCCCTCTGGGCCTGTTTTCTAGTCCCTTTGGGTCAAGATCCGATGAGGCCCAGCTGCAGAGGGCTGGGAGCTTGGTTTGTGGGAGCTTCGGGACCAGGGAGGTCCCACCCAGCCTGGTGGCCTCTTGCTTATGGCCGCTGCCATTTCCTTCCAGGGTCCGACACGAAAGGGGGCGGCAGCCCCGCCACCCCTGAGGACCCCCGGAGTCCCCCAAAGCCCGCCGCCCCCGAGGATCCCCAGATTTCCGCCCAGCCCGCGCTGCCGCAGCTCCCGCGCCGCCCGCAGCCCCTGGACGAGGATGGGGCGCTCAGCGAGGACGGGGCCGCGGGGGGCAGCGAGCCCACACCAGAGGACGCCCCGGCACAGGCGGTGAGCGAGGCCGGTCCGGCTTCCAAGGCGGCGGCCAGCAGCGCCCCACACATCGGCTTCGTTGGGGAGCCCCCGCCCTACGCGCCCCCGGACCCCAAGGCCGCGCCGCTGCTGTACCCGCCCTTCCCGCAGGTGCCCGTGCTCCTGCAGCCCGCGCCGTCTGCGCTCTTCCCACCGCCGGCTCAGCTCTACCCGGCCGCGCCCACGCCACCCGCGCTCTTCCCGCCGCCCGCCGGGGCCACCTTCCCCTTCCCCGTGGTGAGTGGCGGCCGCCCTGGGCACGCTCCCCTCCGTGCTGTCTGCGCGTGGTCGGGGGCGCCCATGCGGAGGGCGAGAGGTCACTTCTGTCCTTGCAGAGGAGGAAGCGCCACCTTGGCCTGGGGGCGGGCGAGTCCTGGCGGCTCCTTAGAGGTAGGGGCGTTTGAGTGGGGTTTTGGAGGATGAATGGGGGGCTAAGGCAAAGAGAACGACAGGCACCCTGGGCAGAGCGCACCGCACAGGCGTGGAGGGGCCGAGACTGGGCGTTCTGGGGATGGTGGAGGCTTGTTTGGCTTGGTAGGGAGGGGAGGAAGGTGGGACCTGTGGTGAGGGACCCCAGAAACTTTGGGTAGGAGGTGATTTGATTAGATGTGCTTTAAAAACAAAACAGTCCGGGCGCGATGCCTCATACCTGTAATCCCAGCACTTTGGGAGGCCAAGACGGGCAGATGGCTTGGGCTTAGGAGTTCCAGACCAGCCTAGGCAACACAGTGAGCCCTCATCCCTACTGAATGTAAAAATAATTACCCGGGCGTGGTGGTGCACGCCTGTAGCCCCAGCTATTCATGAGGCTGAGGCAAGAGGATTGCTTGAGCCAGGGAGGTCGAGGCTGCAGTGAGCCGAGATCACACCACTGCACTCCAGGTTGAGTGATAGAGCAAGTCTCTGCCTCCAAAATAAAAATAAAAATAAAACCAAACAAAAATCCTGGGCTGACTGTGGGGGAAAGATTGGAGGTCCCCCAGGAAGGGGTGGCAAGCCCAGTAAGGACGATGAAATATCACAGAGGCTGGACCCTGGACTGAGCCAACTGCAGAGGGCAGGACTGAGGGCTCAGCGGGACTCAGTGGCCAGGGGTGCAAGAGGGAGAGGGCAGAGGGGCACCCTGACCCAACCCCTCCGTGAATTGCAGCCTCAACGGGTGGGGACTTGAAGACTGAGTGAGAGAACCTGCACGGCCTGGCTGGCCTTCTCACTCACTCTGCTGTCCAGAGGTTGGGCCAGTTCCTCACCACTGTGGCTCTGCCCCCACAGTACAATGGCCCCATGGCTGGCATGCCAGGCCCTGTCACGGTCGAGCACAGGCCCCTACCAAAGGACTATATGATGGAGTCAGTGCTGGTGACCCTTTTCTGCTGTCTGCTCACCGGCCTCATCGCCATCGTCTACTCCCACGAGGTAGGTGTGGGGGCGGCCCTGGGCACAGCCTCTCCTAGCACGCAGCCATTGGTGCCCCAGTGGGTCCACCGAGCCCCTTTTCCAGCAACACGGTCCCTGGCGTCTCTCCCTCTGGAGGGGGTAGGGAATTGGGAAGTCAGAGCCTAATTGTTTGTGGGGTCCTTGCCCCTCCTGTCTCTGCCCCCAACTACTCAAAATGTGCTGTGGAATGTTTGGCCAAAACAATTCACAGCAAAGGTGTGAATGACTGCTAAGTCCCATGCTGCCCATTCCAGTGGGGGTTTGTGTTTTAAAGGGGGTACCATCTGCTCATTCATTCCTATGCTCATCTAATCTATCCATCCACTCCATCTCTCCAACTCTCCGTCTCCCTAGCTCCCCATCCACTCACCCACCCATTTATCCATCCACCCACCCATCCACCATCTCTCTCTTTTTTTTTTTTTGAGACAGAGTCTCGCTCTGTTGCCCAGGCTGGAGTGTGGTGGCGCCATCTTGGCTCACTACAAGCTCTGCCTCCTGGGTTCACGCCATTCTCCTGCCTCAGCCTCCCCAGTAGCTGGGACTACAGGAGCCTGTCACCACCCCCGGCTATTTTTTTTTGTATTTTTAGTAGAGACGGGGTTTCACCTTGTTAGCCAGGATGGTCTCAATCTCCTGACCTTGTGATCCGCCCGTCTCTGCCTCCCAAAGTGTTGGGATTACAGGTGTGAGCCACCGCGCCCAGCCCATCCACCATCTCTCTAGCCTCCATCCATCATCCATCCATCATCCATCTACCATTCATCTACCATCTTCCATCCGCTCACCCCACTATTCATCCATCTGCCTACTCACCCACCCACCAATCCCTACCCATCCATCCATCCCTCCATTCATCCATCTACTCATCCATACACCCACTTATCACCCATCATCTCTCTAGTCTCCATCCATCCATCCATCCATCCACCCACCCATCCATCCACCCACCCATCCCTCTATCCATTCATCTATTTATTAGGCCCTGGGAATTCAAAGATGCCAATGTGATGACACTCTAATAGAGACAGAAGCAGGGCTGGGTGCGGTGGCTCACGACTGTAATCCTAGCATTTTGGGAGGCCGAGGTGGGTGGATCACCTGAGGTCAGGAGTTCGAGATCAGCTTGACCAATACAGTGAAACCCCATCTCTAGTAAAAATACAAAAATTAGCCAGGCATGGGGGTGGGCACCTGTAGTCCCAGCTACTCGGGAGGCTGAGACAGGAGAATCACTCGAACCCAGGAGGTGGAGGTTGCAGTGAGCTGAGATCGCACCACTGCACTCCAGTCTGGGAGATGGAGCAAGACTCTGTCTGAAGAAACAAACAAACAAACAAAAGCAGGCAAGCCTCTGGGGGCCTGTGCTCAAGGCTGACCTGGTCTCAGCCCTGGCTTCACTCTGCTGTTGAAGCCCCCAGCCATAAGCAGAAGGCAGCTCTCAGGACAACTCAGAGGTGGGACTTGAGAGGCTGCTGCCTGCTGGTGAATTCTGGCTCCACCATTAGTGGTGTGTCCCCGGGTAGGTCACTTAACTTCTCTGAGCCTTTGTTTCCACATCTGCAAAGTGGGGTCAGCCTCAGGGCTGCTGCAAGGATGGTAGAGGTTGAAGCTGAGGGCATCCGTCAGTGCTGAGCGTGACAAGCACCTGATGGCTGGCGGCCGCCACTGCCTTCACTCCTGCCCCCTTTTGAGCTGTGGGCCTGGCAGGTCCCTGACCTTTTCAGTGTGTCAGTTTCTCAAGTTTATGGAATTGGGCCTGGCCCTCAGTCGCACTGGGAGGGAGTGGGGGCTCCCTGTTCGCTCCTACCACCCCCTCCCTGTCTCGTTGCAGACTCGTGCAGCCCTGGGCAGGGGCGACCTGGCCCAGGCCGAGGAGGCCTCGCGGAAGGCCCGCTCGCTGGTGCTCTTCAGCCTGCTCTTCGGGGTCTTCGTGTCCACCAGCTGGGTCATCTACGTGGTGGTGGCTCTCTACCTTCCCTGAGGCTGTGACTCCTGTGGGGATGCCGGATGCCGGGATGCACAGGGATAACTGGCCGGGCCAGACCCTTTCTCTGCTGGTGGCCAGCTCTCGCCTGCAGAGGCCTCAACTGACTTGTGGCCAAGCCTCAGCCTCCTCAGCCCCCACAGGTGGCCCACTGGAGCCTCAGTCAGTGTCCTAATCCAAGGTGTCTCCAGAGCCTGACCCCAGCCGTGGGACAGGAGCCCACCAGAGGCCCATTTCCTAGGTGCCTCCTCTCAAGGCCTTCGTGGGACTCCTCTTGCCTTCATCTGTGCCCTTGGGAGGCCACTGGAGGGACCAAAGCCTTCACTGTCTTCAGAGCCATCTGGAAGGACACTGCAGCCTCCACCCCCTGCCCAACCTCCAGCCCAGCTTAGGTGATCGCGCTGCCAGTATTACCTTTCCCTGTGGGAGAGTGGAGTATGGTGGCTCCTGGCTGGTTGTTCCTCTATCTCTTCCCCGTCCCAGGAGACAGGGTCCCTCATGCTGACCCTACATCCAGAAACCAGGGCCACAGCGTCTGGTCAATCAACAGAAAGTGACACCCCGTGCAGGGCTTCACATTGCTACTTTGGGGACACTTCCTGGCTCTCTTCCAGGGCCCACGGCAACATCTGTCCACAGCTGGGCTCCAGGACACCCTACCCACCCCTCTCTGAGATGCTGTTGGCATAGAGGCAGTGCTGGCAAGAACCACCAAATGAGAGAGGATCAGCCGGGTCCTTGTTTGATGAGGGCCACCTGATTGGGGAGCACTTGAACCAAGATCCCTCCACCAGCCTGTAGAGCTGTACCTATGACCCTGGCATCAGATGCCTGGTACCCCAGTCCCATTAGCTGTGGTCCCAAGAATTACCCTGCATTTTAACAAGATTCAAAACCACTGCAGATGCTGGGCGAGGTGGCTCATGCCTGTAATCCCAGAACTTTGGGAGGCCAAGGTGGGTGGATCATCCGAGGTCAGGAGTTCAAGGCCAGCCTGATCAACATGGTGAAGCCCTGCCTCTACTAAAAATACAAAAATTAGCCGAGCATGGTGGCAGGCGCCTGTAATCCTAGCTACTCGGGAGGCTGAGGCAGGAGAATTGCTTGAACCTGGGAGGCGGAGGTTGCAGCGAGCTGAGATTGTGCCACTGCACTCCAGCCTGGGTGACAGAGTGAGACTCCGCCTCAAAAATAAACAAACAAAAAACCATTGCAGAGAGAGAAGAGGAAGGGGACCCCCAGCTGAGCCATACAAGATTGACAGCTCAAGCAAAATCGTTTGGTTTCAGAGCAGCCACCGTGTGCTACTTACAACTCTGGCACCAGGGGCTGAAACAGGAGAGTGGCCCAGCCCAGCCCAGTCCCTCCTCCAGAAAGCTGGAGAGGCAGGCATGAGGAAATACGTGATGAGCAGCCTGGAGACTGTGGATTTTGGTTCAGTAACCAGGGCCCGAGGTTCTGCATTTCTAATAAGCTTCCCAGTGACGCCGAAGCTGGTACTCAAACCAATAGCTAAGTAAGTGGGAAATTATCAAAACTACTAAAAGACATTAAAACCAGGATCATGACATGGATGCCCCCGGTGTCTCTATTCGACATTGTTGTGAAGTTCCAGCTAATGCAAAAAATAAAGTGAAATTTCTAGTAAGAAAACTATAAGAGAAAATTATTACCTAGCTAGACTATCCAAGAGTCAATTAAAAAAACATGAAACTAGTAAGAGAGATAACTCAGTAAAGTGGTTGGATACAAAATAAATACACAAAAGCAATAGTAATAACCAGGTACACTTGGAAAAATTTAAAATTCAACTTAGTGATGACAACAGTAAAATTTAGGAATAATTTAACAAAAGATCTGGACACCAAATTAAGAAAATTACTTTTAAAAATTACCAGAAAAAAAGTCCAGGTGCGGTGGCTCATGCCTGTAATCCCAGCACTTTGGGAGGCTGAGGGGGGCGGATCACATGAGGTCAGGAGTTTGAGACTGGCCTGACCAACATGACCAAACCTCATCTCCACTGAGAATACAAAAATTAGCCAAGCATGGTGGTGCTCACCTGTAATCCCAGCTACTTGGGAGGCTGAGGCAGGAGAATCGCTTGAACTTTGGAGGTAGATGTTGCAATAAGCTGAGATCGAGCCACTGCACTCCAGCCTGGGTGACTGAGTGAGACTCCATCTCAAAATAAAATAAATAAAAAAGACCAAAAAACAAATAAGATGTTTGTTTAGATGTAGAAGATGTAAGATACAAATAGCTTTTTTAATAGATATTTTTAGATAGATTTAATACAATTCTGGCAAGAAAACCCAGCTTTAAATAAATGACAAAAACTATCTTAAAATTAATTTGGGAGGAAAACTATGCAAAGATTGCTAATTTTTTTTTTTTAAGTTGAATGAGAGGGGACTTTCTTCACCAGATATTAAAACTTACCATAAAGCTATAATCAAAATGGCGTGGCATTGCCACAGAGTTAAATCAGTGAAAAATTATTGAAAATCTAGAAAACATTACAAGTATATGTGGAAAGTTAGCAGTTACTAAAAACGGCATTTTAATTGAGTAAAAGAAGGTTCCTAATAAGAGTTGCTGTCTGGTTGGAAAAAATAATTATTCTAACATTGTATGCAAAAGTAAATTCAATATGGATTAAAGAGTTAAGTATAAAATGAAGCTCTAATCATAATAGAAGCAAGCTTAGGAAAATATTTGTATAACTTCAGGGTGCTGGGGTATGTAAATGGGAGGCCTTTTAAAATCTAGAAAACCATAGAGGGAAAGATTGATTTATTTGAGTCCTATATTTCAGGAACATGCAGATTTAAGTCATGAGATATGATTTTTACCCACTGGATTGTGAAAGAATTAGAAAAGTCAAACACATCTAGAGTTGCAGAGGGACTGCTCACTGTCTCACATTTATTACTGGTGGATATGTATTGCCAGAATCTTTGTAGAAAAGAGATTGATGGTATTTGTTACTAATGTATGTATGGGCCAGGCATAGTGGCTCACACCTATAATCCTAGCACTTTGGAAGGCCAAGGTGGGAGCAGTGCTTGAGTCCAGGAGTTTGAGACCAGCCTGGGCAACATAGCGAGATCATCTCTATAAAAAAAAAGCCAGGTATTGTGGCATGGGTCTGTAGTCCCAGCTACTTGGGAGACCAGAGTGGGAGGATTGCTTGAGCCTGATGTCGAGGCTACAGTGAGCTGTGATCACGCCACTGCATTCCAGCCTGGGTGACAGAGCAAGAGCCTGTCTCAAAAAAAAAAAAAAAAAAGAGTATGTATGTGAGAGGAATTTAAAATTTTTGCACTTTTAACTGCTTATCACTATTGATTTGCATATTTATTATATACATATAATGTTCCTGTCATGTATGCATGGACATATAACTATGGACATAGGCATGCAAAAAACAGAGTCTGAAAGATTTATTCCAAATTGCTGATAGTGGCTGCCTTTGGGGACAGAAGGTGATGAGGAGGGTTTGTGCAATGCATTGCTGAATTTTAAAATAGGATGTATTGTGAATTTTTAAAATAACAGAAAATATGCATTACTTTTGACCTGGAAATTCTAGTTTTAGGATTCATAGTCATGAAGAAGGAAGGGTCTGTTTTCCTGGAGCTAGCAGTCCAACATGGGAGACAGACATTTAGCAGATAATGTAGCTGCAAACTATTCTAAAGTGCCACGAAGGAGAGGTAGCTCCTGCAAATCTGAAATGTTGAGTAAAACTGAGAAAAAACTCTCATTAAATTAGACTGTATCCTGATTTAAGAGATATGAAAATATTTCTTAGAATCATTCAGAGGTGGTTGAGAGAGTGGTGAAAAAAGGTTATTCTAAGCATAAGTTGTGAGTATATTAACATTAAAAGTCAACGAGATGCTGCCGAACTACATTCCAAAGCGGTTGCATCATTTTGAACTCCCACCAGCAATGAATGAGAGTTCCAGCGGCTCCCGTCCTCATCAACCCCTGGGATTTGTCAGTCTTTTACGTTTTAACTCTTCTGGTATGTGTGTAGTGGTATTTCAGTTTGGTTTTAATTTGCATCTCTCTGATGCTCTGATGACTAATAATATTTAGGCTTTTAATCATTTTTTTTTTAATTTAATTTTTTAAATACAGACAAGGGTCTCACTCTGTTACCCCAGGCTGGAGTGCAGTGGCATGTCCACAGCTGGAATTCCTGGGCTTAAACAATCCTCCTGCTTTGGCCTCCCATGTAGCTGGGACCACAGGTGTGCACTGCTACATCTGGCTAATTTTTAATTTTTTTTTATAGAGACAGAGTCTCTGTTGCCCAGGCTGGTCTTGAACTCCTGGCCTCAAACAATCCTCCTGTCTTGGTCTCCCAAAGCGCTAGGATTACAGGTGTGAGCCACTGCACCTGGCCTAGCCTTTTATCATGTATATCAGCTATTTGGATATCTCTTTTTACGAGGTGCCTGTTCAAGTTTTGTGCCCATTTTTATGTTGGACTGTCTTTGTTTTAGAGCAGTTCCACATGTATTTGGGATGGGTCCTATGTTAGATACAGTATCGCAAGCATTGTTTCTCACTTGGTAGCTTCCCTTTTCACTTTTTTTTTTTTTTTTTTTTTTTGAGACAGAGTCTTGCTCTTGTTGCCCAGGCTGGAGTGCAATGGTGTGATCTCTGCTCACTGCAACCTCCGCCTCCCGGGTTCAAGTGTTTCTCCCGCCTCAGCCTCCCTTCCTTTTCAATCTTAATGGTGTCATATGATGAAAAGTTCTCATTTTTTTTTTTTTGTTTTTTTTTTTTGAGACAGAGTCTCGCTCTGTCACCTAGGCTGGAGTGCAATGGCACAATCTCTGCTCACTGCAACCTCCACCTTCGAGGCTCAAGCGATTCTCCTGCCTCAGCCTCCTGAGAAACTGGGATTACAGGCGCCTGCACCGTGCCCGGCTAATTTTTGTATTTTTAGTAGAGACAGGGTTTCACCATGTTGACCAGGATGGTCTTGATCTCTTGACCTCTTAATCTGCCCGCCTTGGCCTCCCAAAGTGTTGGGATTACAGGCGTGAGCCACTGTGCCCAGCCAAAAAGTTCTGTTTTAATGTAGCCAAACTTATCTTTTCCTTTGTAAATAGTATGCGTGTAGGGGTATTTCAGTGGCTTCTGTAGCTTAATAAAATTTCTGTACTCATAGGACATGAAGATGCTCTTATAATATCTTTTAGATCTAGAAGCTATTGCTTTATTTTTTAATTTTTTTTTATTTTTGAGTTGGAGTCTCGCTCTGTCACCCAGGCTGGAATGCAGTGGTGCCATCTCAGCTCACTGCAACCTCTACCTCCTGGGTTCAAGCGATTCTCCTGCCTCAGCCTCCCAAGTAGCTGGGATTACAGGCGCCTGCTACCATGCCCTGCAAATTTTTGTATTTTTAGTAGAGATGGGGTTGCACCATATTGGCCAGGCTGGTCTTGAACTCCTGACCTCAAGTGATCCGCCCACCTCGGCCTACCAAAGTGCTAGGATTACAGGCGTGAGCAACTGTTGCCTGCCTGTGCCTGGCCTCACTGCTTATTTTCACATTTTGATCTGCCACCGGCCTAGAATAGATTCCAGAGCTCTATTTATTTATTTATTTTTTGAGATGAAGCCTCACTCTGTTGCCCAAGATAGAGTGCAGTGGTGCAATAATAGCTCACTGCAACTTCCACCTCCCAGGTTCAAGCGATTCTCCTGCCTCAGCCTCCAGAGTAAGCTGGGACTATAGGCATGCACCGCCATGCCTGGCTACTTTTTTCGTATTTTAAGTAGAGACAGGGTTTCACTATGTTGGCCAGGCTAGTCTTGAACTCCTGACTTCACAATCCGCCTGCCTCAGCCTCCCCAAAGTGCTGGGATTACAGGCGTGAGCCTATTTCTTTGCCACTATCACACTTCATTATGGGGTGCTATATACACATATATTTGACACATTGTCTTTCTCTATTACTAAGGCTGAAGTGCAGTGGTGTGATCACAGCTCACTGCATCCCTAGCCTCCTGGGCTCAAGTGATCCTCCCACCTCAGCCTCTGGAGTTGCTAGGACCACAGGTGTGCGCTACCACACCTGGCTATTTTTTTATTTTTCTGTAGAGATGGGGTCTCCCTATGTTGGCTTGTTTTTTTTTTTTTTTTTTTTAAGATAGGGTGTCAACCATGCTGGAGTACTGTGGTGTGATTGTACCTCACTGCAGCCTCAAACTCCTGGGCTCAAGGGATTCTCCTGTCTCAGCCTGCCAAGCAGTTGGGATTACAGGCATGAGCCACCATGCCCCAAAGTCACTTCTCTGTTTTTTTTTTTTTTTTTGAGAAGGATTCTTAATCTGTTGCCCAGGCTGGAGTTGCCTCAGCCTCCTGAGTAGCTGGGATTACAGGCGTGCTCCACCACACCCGGCTAATTTTTGTATTTTCAGTAGAGACAGGGTTTCACCATGTTGGCCAGGCTGGTCTCAAACTCCTGACCTCACGTGATCCTCCCGCCTCAACCTTCCAAAGTGCTGGAATTACAGGTGTGAGCCATGGTACCCGGCCCCAAATTCACTTCTTAATTCTGATAATTTATCTGTAGATTCTGTTGGGTTTTCTATATATATAATGTAATCTATATATAATGAGTCTTTTGTCCTTTTTTTTTTTTTTTTTTTTTTTTTTGAGACGGAGTCTTGCTCTGTCGCCCAAGCTGGAGTGCAGTGGCGGATCCTGGCTCACTGCAAGCTCCGCCTCCCAGGTTCACGCCATTCTCCTGCCCCAGCCTCCCGAGTAGTGGGACTACAGGCGCCCGCCACCTCGCCCGGCTTATTTTTTGTATTTTTAGTAGAGACAGGGTTTCACCGTGGTCTTGATCTCCTGACCTTGTGATTCGCCTGCCTCGGCCTCCCAAAGTGCTGGGATTACAGGCGTGAGCCACCGCGCCCGGCCTGTCTTCCTTTTCAATTCTTACCCACCTTGGGTATTTTTCTTGCCTTATTGCACTAGCTGAGAACCCTATTATAATGCTGAATAGTAGTGCTGACAGCAGGCAACCTTGTCATTTTCCTAGTCTCAAAATTAAGGCTTTCAACATTTCATCTTGTTAAAAAAACAGATTTTTAAAAATCAGGTTAAATACCCTTCTGTTGCTAGTTTACAAAGAGTTTTAAAAAATTATGCATGGATATTGAATTTTATTTTCATGTATACTGAGAAAATGATCAGATTTAATCCATTTCAAATGTTAAAATAGCTTTTCATTCCTGGAATAACTTCATCTTGATGAGGATGTATTATTATACTTTCTGTATTTCACTTTGCTAAAATTTTGTTTAGGATTTTTGCATTGTGTTCAGGAGTAAAATTGGACTGTAATTTTCGTTCTTGTTATGGTTTCAGTATCATAGTTATGTTGGTCTCATCACAAGAATTGAAAATGTTTCTCATTTTAGTTTTTGGAAGTGTTGTATAAGATCTGACATTTTCGGGGCTGGGCGCGGTGGCTCACACTTATAATCCCAGCACTTTGGGAGGCCAAGGCAGGTGGATCACGAGGTCAGGAGATCGAGACCATCCTGGCTAACACGGTGAAATCCCGTCTGTACTAAAAACACAAAAAATTAGCTTGGCATGGTGGTGGGCGCCTGGAGTCCCAGCTACTCGGGAGGCTGAGGCAGGAGAATGGTGTGAACACGGGAGGCAGAGCTTGCAGTGAGCCGAGATCACGCCACTGCACTCCAGCCTGGGCGACAGAGCGAGACTCCGTCTCAAAAACAACAACAGCAACAACAACAACAACAAGATCTGACATTTTTCTTTCTTTCTTTTTTGAGATCGAGTCTCACTCTGTTGCCTGGGCTAGAGTGTGGTGGGGCCATCTCGGCTCACTGCAACCTCTGCCTCCCGGGTTCAAGCGAATCTCCTGCCTCAGCCTCCCGAGTAGCTGGGATTACAGGCACCCACCACCATGCCTGGCTAACTTTTTGTATTTTTAGTAGAGACGGGGTTTCACCATGTTGGCCAGGCTGATCTCAAACTCCTGACCTTGTGATTCACCTGCCTTGGCCTCCCCAAGTGCTGGGATTACAGGCATGAGCCACTGCGCCTGGCCAAAATATGATGTTTTTCTATTCTTCAAATGTTTGGGAAAGAACTGTTAGCATTTCCCACTAGAAGCATAGATTTATCCATTTCTCCTTGTAGTACTGTCAGCTTTTGCTTTACATATTTTGAGGCCATGTAATTAGGGGTATACAAATTTAGAAATTGTTAAATCTGTTGAGTATAATTTGTATCTTTACAAAGTGTTTCCTTTGTAACTCTAGCAATGCCTTTTACCTTAAAGTCTGTTTTTTTCTGATATTAATATAGCTATGTTTCGGGGGTTTTTTTGGTGGACCATATTTGTAGAGTATATCTTTTTCCAACATTTTACTTTCAACTTTTCGGTACTTGTAAGTTAATTTTTATTTATTTATTTAGAGACAGGGTCTCACTCTCTTGCCAGGGCTGGAGTGCAGTGGTGGCAATCACGGTTCACTGCAGCCTGGAATTCCCAGGTTTGGGCAATCCTCCTACCTACCTCAGCCTCCCCAGTAGCTGGGACTACTGGCGCTCACCACTACACCTGGCTGATCTTTGTAGTTTTTGTAGAGATGGGGTTTTACCATGTTGCCCAGGCTGGTCTTGAACTCCCGGGCTCAAGCGATCCACCTGCCTCAGCCTCCCAGTGTTGGGTTACAGGCGTGAGCCACCGTGCCCAGACAAGACATTTTCATTTGCCGTTTTACATAGCGAGTGTTCATTTATCCACCTGTTTACTCTTTTTGTTGCTCTTCCATTCTCTCCTGCCAAGTGTGATCTTCCATTTGGGATCATTCCCCTTCTGCCTGAGACAGTCTAGTCTTTGCTTAGTGTGGGTCTGCCAGTGGTGAGTTGTCTGTTTTTGTTCATCTCACAATATCTTTGATTTTGCTGGCATTCTTGAAAGGTATTTTCAGTGAGCAAAGAATTTTGGGTGGTGGTCCTATTCTTTCGGCATTGAAGAAGATACCATTCCCTTATCTTCTGGCCTCAATCGTTTCTGTTGAGGAGTCTAATTGTGGCTCCTTTGAAGGTAATGGGCCCTTTTTCCCCTTATGGTTGCTTAAAAATTTCTTTTTCTCTTTGGTTTTCAAAAGCTTAACCATGCTGTGCTTTGGTGTATTCTTCTTCTTATCCTGCTTGGGGTTCATGAGGCTTCTTGAATCCAAGGCTTGATGCTTCCAGTCAAGGACTGATCAGGAGACTTACAGAGTAATTTGGACAGGAAAAGATTAATATAAAGAATAACCTGAAGAGAAGAGAAACTGTGAGTGCTAAAGAATGCTCTAGGGCTGAAGGTGAGTACCCAAGAAGGAAAAACTTAGGAGGGCCCAATCCCCATGGCTGGGATTGAGAAGTCACCAGAGAAGGTCTGAGTGCAGCCCACTGGGAGGTAGCACTCAATGGGCCCCTGGGCCAGAGCTGGCTCACTGGGCTGGGCAAGTCCCTTTGAGGTGCAGGTGGGCTGAGGCTGGTGGGCGGCCATGCATTGGGAGTTGGTGTGTTGGGAACCTGCTGGCCAGCAGAGTGGCACAAGGGTGAGGTGTGCATTACCTATGCCTGGAGGGCCCCAGCAAGGTGGCCACCCTACCAGCACTGGGGCCGAAGTGACAGGTGCATGGTAGGGGCAGGTCTCCACACACGCCTCTAGCAGACACTGAGCCAGAGCAAGGACAAAAGGCCTGGGCCTTCCTCCAGCAGTGTCTCTCCAGCGTCTCTATTGACAGAACTTAACGTGCTCGCTGCAAAGGAGACGTCTTCATTGCAGAGCAGGTAATGAAGGGTGGACTCGGACATGAGGAGCGGTGACATGATAACTGGGCAATTGGTTTAGAAAAACTTTTTAAAATAACAGCTTTGCCGGGCGCGGTGGCTCAAGCCTGTAATCCCAGCACTTTGGGAGGCCGAGACGGGCGGATCACGAGGTCGGGAGATCGAGACCATCCTGGCTAACACGGTGAAACCCCGTCTCTACTAAAAAAATACAAAAAACTAGCCGGGCGAGGTGGTGGGTGCCTGTAGTCCCAGCTACTCGGGAGGCTGAGGCAGGAGAATGGCGTGAACCCGGGAGGCGGAGCTTGCAGTGAGCTGAGATCCGGCCACTGCACTCCAGCCTGGGCGACAGAGCGAGACTCCGTCTCAAAAAAAAAAAAAATAAATAAAATAAAATAAAATAACAGCTTTATTGAGGTATAATCTACATATCACAACATTTACTCATTTATGATTCAGTTATTTTTAAATCTGCAGAAATGTGCAACTAGCACCATGATCCAATTTTTAAAAGTTTCCATCATCCCCAAAGATCATTCATGTACCCCTTTTGAGTTGGAGTCTCGCTCTGTCACCCAGGCTGGAGTGCAGTGGTGCGATCTCGGCTCACTGCAACCTCTGCCTCCCACGTTTAAGCGATTCTTATGCGTCAGCCTTCTGAGTAGCTAGAATTACAGGCGTGTGCCACGCTGGGCTAATTTATATATATTATATATATATATATATATGTTTTTTTTTTTTTCTTCCTGAGAGGGAGTCTCGATCTGTCGCCCAAGCTGGACTGCAGTGGTGTGATCTTGGCTCACTGCAACCTCCACCTCCTGGGATCAAGCAATTCTCCTTCCTTGACCTCCTGAGTAGCTGGGACTACAGGTGCCCGCCACCATGCCCAGCTGATTTTTGTATTTTAGTAGAGACAGGGTTTCCTTCTGTTTGCCAGACTGATCTCGTACTCCTGACCTCAAGTGGTCTGCTCACCTCAGCCTCCCAATGTGCTAGGATTGCAGGCATGAGCCACCACGTAATTTTTGTATTTTTAGTAGAGATGGGGTTTCACCATATTGACCAGGCTGGTCTCAAACTCCTGACTTCAGGTGATCCGCCTGCCTCGGGCTCCCAAAGTGCTGAGGTTATAGGCGTGAGCCACCGCGCCCGGCCCCTCATGCCCTTTTTCTAGTCTGTTTCCACTTCCAGACAACCAGAAGTGTCTCTGGACACTTCATATAAATGGAATCATGTGATACTGCACTCTTTGCATCTGACTTCTTTCATGTCCATGTTTCTTTTTTTTGTTTTTTGAGACAGAGTCTTGCTCTGTCGCCAGGCTGGAGTACAGTGGCGCAATCTTGGCTCACTACAACCTCCATCTCCCAGATTTGAGTGATTTGCCTGCCTCAGCCTCCCAAGTAGCTGGGACTACAGGCGTCCGCCACCACGCGCAGCTAATTTTTGTATTTTTAGTAGAGACAGGGTTTCACTATGTTGGCCAGGATGGTCTTGATCTCTTTTTTTTTTTTTTTTTTTGGAGACGGAGTCTTGCTCTGTCGCCCAGGCTGGAGTGCAGTGGCCGGATCTCAGCTCACTGCAAGCTCCGCCTCCCGGGTCTACGCCATTCTCCTGCCTCAGCCTCCCGAGTAGCTGGGACTACAGGCGCCCGCCACCTCGCCCGGCTAGTTTTTTGTATTTTTTAGTAGAGACGGGGTTTCACTGTGTTAGCCAGGATGGTCTCGATCTCCTGACCTCGTGATCCGCCCGTCTCGGCCTCCCAAAGTGCTGGGATTACAGGCTTGAGCCACCGCGCCCGGCCGGTCTTGATCTCTTGACCTTGTGATTCACTCGCCTCAGCCTCCCAAAGTGCTGGGATTACAGGTGTGAGCCACCACGCCCAGCTTCCACATTTCTTTTTTTTTTTGAGTTGGAGTCTCGCTCTGTGCAGTGGCACGATCTCGGCTCACTGCCACCTCCACCTCCTGGGTTCAAGCGAGCACGTCCAGCTAATTTTTGTATTTTTAGTAGAGACAGGGTTTCACCATGTTGGCCAGGCTGGTCTCGAACTCCTGACCTCAAGTGATCCGCCTGCCTCGGCCTCTCAAAGTGCTGGGATTACAGGTGTGAGCCACTGCACCCGGCCATGTCCATGTTTTCAAGGCTCATCCATGTTGCAGCACGTGTCAGCTCATTCCTCGATTGCTGAAGTGTTCCATTGTATGGACATACCTCATTTTGTTAATCTTTTCACCAGCTGATGGACACTTGGGTCCTCTCCCCTTTTCGGCCAGTATGAATAATTCTGCTGTGAACATTGATGTACACGTGAGGCATTCCTTGCTTCTGATGTGACCTTTTCCTTTCTGCTGGTCCACTTACCCTCAGGACTTCCATCCCTGGGTCTCCTCCTGCCTGGTTTGCTCCATCCTGTGTCTCTTCATGCTGCACTCTACCCACAGCGTCTTTTTTTTTTTTTCGGAGATGTAGTCTCACTCTGTCTCCCAGGCTGGAGTGCAGTGGCGTGACCTCAGCTCACTGCAACTTCCGCCTCTTGGACTCTAAGTGATTCTCTTACCTCAGTCACCCAGGTAGCTGGAATTACAGGTGCCTGCCATCACACCCAGCTGATTTTTGTATTTTTAGTAGATATGGGGTTTCACCATGTTGGCCAGGTTGGTCTCGAACTCCTGATCTCAAGTAATCCACCTGCCTCGGCCTCCCAAAATATCGGGATTACAGGCGTGAGCCACTGTACCCGGCCCCCTCATAGCTTCTAACCTATCTCCAGTTTCCTAATTTTGCTCTTAAACAGTCATTGAGTTCTTCATATGAGGTATTTCTTGGTTTAGAATTTCCATTTGTCCTGTTTATATTTTCCAATTATTTGCCAAATTTCTCAGGCTTGTGTTACTCCTAGAACGCAGTTAAGCATTGCACATTCACACCCACATTTGAGAACTCCAAATTTCAGCCTTTGGGGGCTGATTCTGTCAAATGCTTCTATTTTTCTTTTTAAGCAAGAAATGCTTGTGCCCTACTTTTTGCTGTATGTGAAAAATTAAGAAATAACTTGAGACCTAGGAGGATGTTAACTTCTCTAGTTTATTTTCTTCTTCTTCTTTTTTTTTTTTTTGTAAGACAGAGTCTAGCTCTGTCGCCCAGGCTGGAGTGCAGTGGCGCGATCTCAGCTCACTGCAAGCTCCGCCTCCCGGGTTCACGTCATTCTCCTGCCTCAGCCTCCCGAGTAGCTGGGACTACAGGCGCCCACCACCACGCCTGGCTAACTTTTTTGTATTTTTAGTAGAGACGGGGTTTCACCGTGTTAGCCAGGATGGTCTCAATCTCCTGACCTCGTGATCTGCCCGTCTCGGCCTCCCAAAGTGCTGGGATTACAGGCTTGAGCCACCGCGCCCGGCCAAACCTCTCCAGTTTCTTTGCCTTTTGTTTCTGGCAGCTGCCTGGGTTGCTAGGTGTCCAGAATCATCTTAACCCAGTTTCAGGGACTGAGATGATTTGGAGCTGGCTCCATCCCTGTTGGTATACTTGTCATGGGTGCCCCTTCCACCTGCAGGGCACCTCCCTAAGGTTTCAATTCAAAGCCTGGTGAGTTATGGACTCTCCCCTTTTTTCCTTAACTACACTTTTGTCTGAAATTCTGCTCAGTTCCTGGGCCACCTCATCTGGAATTGTCAGACTCCCTTAACATTACATGGCCCCAGGTGTCAGGCTTCCCTCCTGTCTCTTCCTGAAGCCTGGCCCAGTAACTCTTCCTTCTCTCCTAGCTCTCTGATGACTTTAGGCAGGGTTTTATTATATATATTACATTATTATTTTATTTTTTGAGATCAAGTTTCGCCCTTGTCACCCAAGTTGGAGTGCAATGGCGTGATCTCAGCTCACTCCAACATCTGCCTCCCGTGTTTACGTGATTCTCCTGCCTCAGCCTCCCAAGTAGCTGGGATTATAGGAATGTGCCACCACACCTGGCTAATTTTGTATTTTTTTTTTAGTAGAGACGGGGTTTCACCATGTTGGTCAGGATGGTCTTGATTTCCTAACCTTAAGTGATCCATCCGCTTTGGGCTCCCAAAGTGCTGGGATTACAGGTGAGAGCCACCTGACCTGGCCACAGGCAGGATTTTAAAATCTGATCAAGCTTTCCTAGGAGGACGGCTGGGTGGAATCACCAGAGTGGTAATTCTTTAACACGTTAGAATTAACTTCATCAAGGACCACATAAAGTCCTTCTTTGATTTCCTTTGGAATAGTTTTGAATTTATACATTATCTGGGGGAGAAGTGACATCTTTACAAAAGTTGGCTGGCCGTGGTGGCTCATGCCTGTAATCCCAGCACTTTGGGAGGCCAAGGCAGGTGGATTGCTTGAGCCCAGGAGTGTGAGACCAGCTTGGGCAACATGGCAAAACCCTGTCTCTACTAAAAAAAAAAAAAAAAAAAAAAAAAAAAAAAATGAGCTGGAGGTGGTGGCACACACCTGTAGTCCTAGCTACTGAGGAGGCTGAGGTGGGAGGATCACCTGAGCCCACGAATATGAGGCTGCAGTGAGCCGAGATCACACCATGGTACTGCAGCCTGGGTGACGGGAGTGAGACCCTGTCTCAAAAATCTCCCAGAAAGTTAATTTTCCTATCCACAAACATTCACACCTCTCAATTTATTAAGGTGTTTTTTATGGTTTTTAATAAAATCTGATTTTTCCTATAAAGGTTTCACACATCTTTTGCTGGTCTAGGACCATAAGACTTGTGATGCTAGTATAAATGGGGTCCTTTAAGATTACATTTTTTGAAGCCGGGCATGGTGGCACGTGCCTGTAGTCTGAGTTCCTTGGGAGGCTGAGGTGGGAGGACTGCTTGTGCCCAGAAGTTTGAGAGTGCACTCCAGCCTGGGCAACAGAACAAGACACCATTAAAAGAAACAAAAACAGGTCAGGCGCGGTGGCTCATGCCTGTAATCCCAGTACTTTGGGAGGCCAAGGCCAGGGGATCACGCGGTCAGGAGATCGAGACCATCCTGGCTAACACGGTGAAACCCTGTCTCTACTAAAAATACAAAAAATTAGCCAGGCATAGTGGCGGTCACCTGTAGTCCCAGCTACTCAGGAGGCTGAGGCAGAAGAATGGTATGAACCCGGGAGGCAGAGCTTGCAGTGAACTGAGATCGCGCTGCTGCACTCCAGCTTGGGCGACAAAGCAGGACTCTGTCTCAAAAACAAAAAAACAAAAAAACACAAAAAACAAAACAAACCAAAAACAAAACAGAAAACCCAAAATCCTCAAAAACAAACAAAAAAAGGATTACATTTTCTGGTTGCTTATTGACTGTATATAGGAATATGTTTAACTTTTTACCTGGTTGTATAGCTAGCCACCTTGATAGATTTTCTTGTTCATCTCTCAGTTATTTACTTTTCTCACAACGTTGGCAAGGATCTCCAGTACAATGAACAGACAAGGAGTTACTGGAATCTTTCTCTTGTTTCTGATTTTAAAAGAAGCACTTTGAATATTTCACAATTAAGTATGTCTGTATAGGATCTTGGAAGGTAACCTTTATCAGATTAAAGAGGCTTTCTATTTCTAGTTAACAAAAAGGTTTTTTTTTTTTTTGGCTGGCCGCGGTGGCTCACGCCTGGAATCCCTACACTTTGGGAAGCCGAGTTGAGTGGATCGCTTGAGCTCAGGAGTTCAAGATGAGCCTGGCCAACATGGTAAAACCTGGTGTCTACAAAGAATAAAAAATTAGCTGGGTGTGGAGGTGTGTGCCTGTAGTCCCAGCTACTTGGGAGGGTGAGGTGGATCGCTTGAGCCTGGGAGGTCGAGGTTGCAGTGAGCAGATGCCACGCACTCCAGCCTGGGGGACAAAAGTGAAACCCTGAATTTTTATTATTCATAATAAAAATAATGAATGGATGTTGCATTTTAAACAAAGGCTGTTCTGTGACTATTGCGGTGATTCTATGGCTTTCTTCCTTTCATTTGTTAACGTGGTATATTTGGGGGAAGTGAGGCCATGCCGCGAAAATAAACCCTGAAGTCTCCATAGCTTCATTTTTCATTCATGTCAAGCAAGCCCAACATGGGTGAGTGGGGTGGTCCCTGTCCAGGCTCCCCCAACTTCGGGCTCTGCCATCTTACCACCCAGACTCCAGGAGTACTGGGGGTAGGAAAGAGTAAGTACGGAGCCATGCAACAGTTCTTAAACGCCCAGCCCACAGTGACATGTGTCTGCCTCTCAGATCTCAGGCAGGGGCCTGGGAAGTGTAGTTCCCTGTGTGCCCAGGAAGGAGATGCAAACCAGATGTGTAGAGCCGCAGCGTCTAGCATGGGGGTCAGTGACGTTAACTGATTGAAATTATTCCATCCTTGCGTTTTTGAGATAAGCCCAACCTGGTCAGGAAGGACTGATTTTTATGTGATGCTGGTTTGGGGTTGCTAACATGATTTTATAAATTTTGTATCAGTATTCATACACTGGACTGACTTGTAATGATCTTGTACTGTCCTTCTCTTGATTCATTGTCAAGGTTATATTCCATTCATAAAACAAGTTTAGTGTTTCCTTTTTCTTTTTTTTTTGAGACAGAGTCTCGCTCTGTTACCCAGGCTGGAGTGCAGTGGTACCATCTCAGTTCACTGCAACCTCCGCCTCCCATGTTCAAGCGATTCTCCTGCTTCAGCCTCCTGAGTAGCGGGGACTACAGGCGCCCGCCACCACGCCCGGCTAATTTTTGTATTTTTAGTAGAGATGGGGTTTCTTTTTTTTTTTTTTCTTTTTTTTTTTGAGACGGAGTCTCGCTCTGTAGCCCAGGCTGGAGTGCCAGTGGCCGGATCTCAGCTCACTGCAAGCTCCGCCTCCCGGGTTCACGCCATTCTCCGGCCTCAGCCTCCCGAGTAGCTGGGACTACAGGCGCCCGCCACCTCGCCCGGAGATGGGGTTTCATCATGTTGGCCAGGCTGGCCTCGAACTCCTGACCTGAAGTGATCCGCCTGCCTCAGCCTCCCAAAGTGCTGGGATTAGAGGCGTGAGCCACTGCGCCCGGCCTGTGTGATTTTTCGATTAAGAGAAGTGAATGAGGTAAAGCACTCTGTAGAGTGCTTGGTACTCCAAAATGCTCACCAGACCCTGTTCCAAGTATTAACTCATTGAAACTTTGTGAGACCTTAGGAAGTAGAGGCTGTTATTACCCCCACTTCTAGCTGGGGAAACTGGGAAGCAGAGAAGAAAACCACTTACCCAGGGTCTTTTTGCTTAGCTGCGGAGTCAGGACACAGCCCTTTGCAGCCAAGGCCATATTCCCCCAGACTGCTGGCAGCCAATGAGGGACTCAGATGGCCCGAGCCACATCTTGACTGCTTCCTAAATAATGCACTCCTAGTGAATGAATGAAAAAAAAAAAATGGTTTGAATGAATGCTGGGGCCTGCCTCTCATCCCACAGGGGGACAGTGAGCAGTCAGCCATCATACCTCATTCTCCAGCCTTGCACTGCTGGGGGCGGGACCCAGCTTGTGGACCGCAAGGTCAGAGCAGGTGGGAGGCTTGGGGCCCTCGGCTCAGATACCTTCGGTGGGACTGCAGTTCTTGGCTGGGGCAGGCATCGGAGCCTCCTGGGTTACTGGCTAAGCACGCACACTCTCAGGCCCTGGGCGGGGACACTCTGCGGGTGGGGCGGAAGCCAAGGTGTTTCCTCCGTGACCATGGCGGCTCCCTTGCTGAATCTCGCGGTCTCGCTGAATCTCGCGGTCTCGCTGAATCTCGCGGTCTCGCTGAATCTCGCGGTCTCGCTGAATCTCGCGGTCTCGCTGAATCTCGCGGTCTGCCGGTCACCAAAGACCAGGGTGGGTCACAGCAGCTGCTGCCCCGCCGCGCTGGTGGGAAGGCTGAGGCCTGAGGTCCATACCTGGCATGTCACCTACTGCTCACTGGGGTTGTTAGGGCCCGACCAGGTTCCTGGCAGGGGAGGGAGATGGGAGTGGAGGACTAAGGAGTGAACTGGTCTCTCTTGGGCCTCTGCAAGCTCATTGGTCAAACTGGACAAAAGCAGATAAGGAGGAGCCTGAGGCACGAGTGGCTGGAGTGGCTGAGCAATGTGCCAGAGGATTGCAACGAACAAAACAGAGAACCTGGGCTTCCATCCTCCGGGGTGGTGCCTGGCACACGGGCACTGCCAACAGCTGAGGGGACGGTGGATGCCTGCCTGATGCGGGGTTCCTTCTATCAGATCTTGTGATCGCTCCGGGAATACTTGGCCTCTCCCTTTAAAGGGACAGACTTAAGCTGCTGCCTTTGAGGGGGCATGAGGGGAGATGCTTCCTCCTCACCAGGTCCGACCTCTGCACGACCAAGTACAGAGAGATGCAGAGATCCTCGGCTTCCCCAGGGGCCGCTGTGGGGCTGAAAGCTGGGGACTGGGAACCAGGGTGAATATGAGGGCTGGCCCTGACTCCCGCCATCCCTGGGTGGCTATGCCGGGGTGCTTGGTCTCAGGTGCTAGTGTGGAAACCCTGGGGCACAGATGGGCCATGGCATAGGGGTGGCTCTGGGAGGATAAGGAAGATAGGGAGATGGTGAATGGTCTCCCAGAACCATTGGGCCCTGTGCCTAACTCTGCATGGAGCGGACACAGCACACCTCAGGGCAGAGAAGGGACTGGAATCTCCAGGGCCTCCTCACTCCGACTCCTGTAAGTGCAGAGGCTTTGCTGTTCCTTGCTGGGGCTGGGCCCGAGCCTCTGCCGCTGCCTCCTGGGTGGCAGAGGACACACCGCAAAAGGCACACTATAAAGAGTGCTTCCGGGCCCTGAGGAGCAGTTCTAGAGCCTGCACTCCCGAATCCCACCCGAGGACGCCCTTTTCACCAGGACACTGGGGTGGGGGACTCTTTTGCATGAACCGACCTCCAGGGAACGAGCAATTCTTTGCCCAGTTGACTGCTTCTAGGGCACAAGGCTTAGGAGGGAAAGTTCTGGCGACATCCATTCCACTCAGCCACAACTACCCCAACGGCAGCGAGTGGGCCTGGGAATGCAGCTGAATGACCCTCAGCCTCCCAGAAGCCCTGCCTGCTACAGGGGTCTCAGAAAAGAGGTGGCGAGGCCAGCCCGGAGCAGGCTGGGCTGTCACTGTAACTGCACACACACAGCTGGGCGTGGACATGACATTCGGCAGCTTTCGTCTGTGTTTATTTTTTTTCATATAAAAGTTACATGTTTGAAATGTCTGCAGGAAGATGCCACCATCAGACAGGTTAGCTGGGGCATATATATTACAATGTAACCCTGTGGAGGTCGTGGGGCTGGAGCGGGAGACGCTCCCCAGAATTGGGTTTAGGTCAGACATGGTGTGTGCCTGCCCCTCCTTGCCAACCCCGACACCTGCAGGTGAGGCCTGACCTCTGCAAGGAACGAGTCCTCTGCCTGGCTCCTGTCTGTTTGTGAAGACTGATTCCCACAACCTGCCCGGCCCCCCAGAAGGAACAGACGAGCCATGGCCAGGCCGCAGCACTGAGCACAGAGCTCAGCAATAACCAGGGCCAGGAGCAGGGGGCGCAGGGGCACGCCTGCCATCAATAAATGAGACATACATCGCACCTTGCCATCCTCACGCAGGGAGCCCCGGGCACTGCTCATGTGCTGCCTGGGCCCCGCTGCTCAGACCACCAAGGGCTCCCAACAAGGGCCTGGGGAGTTGCTTGGGCACACTGGGGCCAGGCACAGGGTCTGTTCTGAATTCAGGGAAGGTGAAGAGACCCCACCTCCACCTGGCTCAAGCCCAAGAACAAGGCAGACAGAGCTGTGGACAGCACCCGACCACAGACACGGTTCCACCTGCTGCTGGGGGGAGAGGCCTGGTTTCTGAGGCTGCAGCATGGCACTGGCATTGCCTGTGCTCCAGAGGGGGACTCCTACGAGTCTCACAAATACAGGGAGAATTTCAGTTCGCACAAACCCAAGGGCCCTGTGTGCAGAGAGGCCCTCACACGCGCACAGCAGCATTCAACAGAGCTGGGCAAGGGAAGGGGAGAGAGAGGCAAGGATTGAAATGAAGGGACTTCAAAAAGAAGGAACAAACTAAAAACCCAACCCACACACAATACTGTTAATAAGCCAGCGACTCTACACACACACTCCTTAAATAATAAAGTGACAGGTCCCGGCTGGCCCTGCAGGACCACCGCCAGAGGGGGTCCCGCCGCCAGAGGGGGTCCCGCCTGCCACTGCACGGCTTTCCTCCCTCTATCTACAGGACAAACAAAACATGGGAGAGGGGAAAAAACCCACATTTTCTTCTTGATAAATGCTGTTCAAAAACCCACGAAGGACTCAAAGTGACATGGTTGTTTTAAAAAAAAAACCCAAATGATCAACAGATGTTGCTTTCTACGTTTTGCCTTTGTTCTGTTTGAACTGGGCTAAGCATAGTTAGACCCTGCTGTTCACTTGACCCTGCTGTCCTAAACCTGGGACAAATGAGCACTCATTCATGCACAGCAGACCCGGAGGCATGGGCTGGGGCAGCACGACTGGGTTCCCGCAGTGCCCTGCCTGCAGGCTCATGCTGGAGGCCACAGAGCCGGGTGGCACAGGGCAGGTTCTGTTTGCCAAGCGCCCCACAAGCCTTGCCCAGATTGTCAAGCTCAGCAGCGAGAACGGTTTTGACGAGGAGGAGGGAAAGAGCATCTGCTCTGCAAGCCGCTCTAGTGTGGCGAGAGTAGGGAGAGGGCGCACCTGGTGCAGCTGCTACCTTAGGAGGCTCCTCCGCGGCCAGGCCTCTGCCTCCCTGCACCCCGAGGGCCCATTCGGGTGCCTCAGGGATGCCCTTCCCTCCCAGGGGCACTGACAGCACTGGCTGAAAGGTCTGAAGAGCCAGAGGAGGAGCCCTGCTGGCCGGCCCAGGATGGGGCGAGGAGGGAGGGAAGGCCAGGGGATGGGGAGGGACAGGAGATGGAGTTTAAGGCACACAGCGAGCGATGGAGGAGGGAGGTGCTGGCCTCTCCCCTCTGAACTAACTCCCCCAGGAGCTCAGCTCTGGCCTCAGTTTGGTGAGGTTCAGAAGACTCCCAGCAATAAAAAGTACTTCTTGGATGATCAAGTCCTCCCTTACTCCAGCCTCCTCTGCTCAGCTCCCCGGGTGGTGTGGGAGGGGCCCAGTGGCCTGGGGTGGGGGGTGAGGGGCGACAGGATGACAGACACTGCTGCTGCTCTCAGCGGGCAAGGGAGGCCCTGATGGCGCCAGTACCGCGGTGCAGAGCACCAGCTGCTAAGGGGTCACCTGCGTACCTTTCCGGGCCTGCCGCAAAGCTCACACCATCCTCCATGCAACAGAAGCGGAAGCGAGAAGTGAAAGGACCTCCTCCCAGTCTACTCTGCGTTCTGCCCACCCAGCTGCTCGTCCCCATTCCAGGGCCCCTGGAGGACAACCCACCCCAGAAGGCCTCCACTCATTTTCCATTTCAGAAGATTCAGGGACCCTGGAGCTCAGGGAGGGGCAGCACCCGCCACTTCCTTGGTCTGCTGCTGAGGTCTCTGCTGCTCTCTCCCTGGAGGGGAGTGGGTGGAAGGGCAAGAGGGGAGAGATGGAAGTAAAAGCAGAAAACAAAACCAAACCAGAAAACCACCGGTTTGCAAATTGGCAACAAGACCTGCCTGCTGGCTGCAGAGGCCCACGGGTCTGCTCCCACAGAGGAGGGAGGCAGGAAGCGGCAGGCAGACTCCAGCTCCCGCCCGGCCCCGCTGAGGCCTGGCCAGCCTCGTGGCTCCGAGGCCGGGACTCCTGCCACCCGCCTAACAGGTCCAAGGTCCTCTCCGGTCTGGGAGCTGCCCTCCGCGCCCCTCGAGCATTCTCCTCGATCCCGGCGGCTGCTCCTAGGTCTTCTCTTCCCGGTCTGTTTTTCTCCTTGTTATGTTCCTGGGTTTAATTTTCAGAGAGAGTTCCCATAGGGCCTCCTCAGCCAGGTGGTCACTGAAGTCATTGAAGAAGTTTATAATGTCGTCGTTCCTCCGGATGTCATAGTGCCTGGTGCAGGGGATGGGGAGCAGTCAGTGAGCACCTGTGTGGGCTGGATGGCCCGATGGCGCCACCCTCCTGGACGGTGCCGTGGGGACCATCCCCACAACCTCGCAGGAGACGGATGCTGCAGGGGCTGCCATTAACCAACGTGACAAAGGGGGGATACCAGCACTCAAAGACAGTACCAGCATATGGAGCACAAACAGGGCCCTGAGGCTGGGCTGCTCAAAGGGAAGGGGCCCCAGGTGACCCCACTGCCCCCAACAATGCATGTCAGGGCCCGCCCTGGGGGAGCTCTGGTGCCTCCGAGTCAGGCAGGCCAGGGTTTGTCAGGCGCTTCTCACAGCAAGGTGGGCACCAGCTTCTGGTGTGTAAAATGGGAGGACGAGCTGTGCCGTCACGGGGTCCAGGCCCAGGGCCAGGCCTGGCATGGAGCCTGGTGGGCATGCTCTCAAGTCATCCTGGCAGAAACTGAAGGGCCTGGACTATATCCCTGCTCAGCAGGGGGCGGGTCCCTGGGTCCTCTGTGGCTCCCCCTCCCCTCGGCATCCCGGGCTATCTCTCCTTGGGTGTGGCCCAGGGCTCAGCTCTGCCCAGCCCCCCGGGGCAGCGGCACTCACGCTTGCTGGAAGCACCGCATGCTGTCGAGGATGTTGAACTGCTGCCACCGCTTGGAGAAGTTCACTTTCCCATCGATGTAGTCTGGGTTTCCCAGGTGAACGAAGGTCAGGTCCTGCAGGATCAGCCCCCTGGGAGGACGGGTTAGGAAGCCTGTTACTGCTACAGGGAGGGGCTGGTTTGGCAGCTGCTCACTGCGAGTCCTAGCGCCTGACACATGACTCTAGCCCTTGCTGCTTCCAAACCCCAGAGCAAACCAAAGAGCCAGTCTGGGGTGTCTGTCTTTCCCAGAACAAACTCCCTCCTCAGCCTCTGGCCTCTGGCTCCACAAGCACCTGCTGGGGCCCTCGGAAGCCAGTACAGCTGATGAGAAGCCTGAGGGTGACGTGGCTGCCATAGCTGCTAAAGTAACATTAAACAAATGAGCAGTAAAAAAAAAAAAAAAAAAAAAACCCCAAAAAAACCAAAACCCAAACCAGGGGGCAGGGGCAGAGATCTCCTTTTATTAACAGGTGTGGTGGGCTGGGTGGGATGGCTCATACCTGTAATCCCAGTTCTACAGGAGGCTGAGGCAGAAAGATTGAGCTCAAGAGTCTGAAAACGGCTAGGCTGGGTGTGGCGGCTCACACCTGTAATCCCAGCACTTTGGGAGGCCGAGGTAGGAGGATCACCTGAGGTCAGGAGTTTGAGCTCAACCTGGCCAACATGGTGAAACCCTGCCTCTACTAAAAATACAAAAAGTAGCTGGGCGTGGTGGTGCACGCCTGTAATCCCAGCTACTTGGGAGGCTGAGGCGGGGGAATTACTTGAACCTGGGAGGAGCCAAGATTGCGCCACTGCACTCCAGCCTGGGTAACAAGAATGTAACTCTGTCTCAAAAAAAAAAAATAAAAAAAGAGTTTGAAACCAGCATGGGCAACAGAGCAACACCTCGTCCCTACAAAAAATACAAAAATTAGCTGGGCATGGTGGTGTGTGCCTGTAATCCCAGCTACTAAGGAGACTGATGCGGGAGGACTCCTTGAGCCCAGGAGTTAAAGGTTGCAGTGAGCTATGATTGCACCACTGCACTCCAGCCTGGGTGACAGAGACTCCGTCTTTATTAAACAAATAAAGAAACAGGCCGGGTGCGATGACTCACACCTGTAATCCCAGCACTTTGGGAGGCCAAGGCAGGTGGATCACCTGAGGTCAAGAGTTCGAGACTAGCCTGGCCAACACGGTGAAACCCTGTCTCTACTAAAAAAATACAAAAAAAAAAAAAAAAAAAAATTAGCCGGGCATGGTTGCGCACGCCTGTAATCCCAGCTACTACTCAGGAGGCTGAGGTGGGAGAATTGCTTGAACTCAGGAGGCAGAGGTTGCAGTGAGCCAAGATCATGCCACTGCATTGCAGCCTGGGTGACAGAGTGAGACTCCATCACAAACAAACAAACAAACAAAGTGTAGTAAGTTAATAGGTGCTTCTGACTGCAGAGGACTTAAGGCCGGATGAGAGAGACGGGGGCGGCTCTTCCACTCAGGGAGAACTCAGCTTGAGCGAGCAGCTGTGGAGCCATGGTGGGAAAGACTGTTAGCGCTCAGAGCAGAAAGCCTGGGGATTTGTATCTCTGAGAGTTGAGGCCTTGAGGGCTGCCCTACAGGAACCCTATAGGATGTGCCATTGAACACTCAGCCTTGGGATGCTGCTGAGTTTTGGTCTCTTGGAGATTCTCAGTGTCTATGGCACACTAAAGGCTCTCGTAACTCCTGCAACAGACACTTGTTTGGCTTTGGTTATTCCGCTATGTCCCTTTTCTATGAAACATATTTCCTCCCACCCATGGTCCACACTCAGGAAGCACTTTCTGAACTTCTTTACACCAAGGCTCTCAAGGTTCCTGGGTGGCTGTGCATCCTCAGGTTGTTCTAATGCGCAGCCACGTGTGAGGACACTGGAATACTGTGTGATGCCGTGTGTGGGGACAGGAGCCATACATCTGTCACAAGCATGGCTGCACGTGCTCATGGGCAGGCTACGGAAGGAAACAAGAGCGGGGCTGGGGGCTGGGGAAGGAGAACCTGTGTTCTTCACCTGAGCCCTTCTGTTCTGTTTAAACTGTATTATAAGAAGCATTACGTATTATATTATATATATGTATTGTACATTATGTATTACAAGAACCTTAAGTAAAACCGAAGTACAAATGTCTCTGTTAGAAACCCCTAAATTAGGATTTCTCTGCCGGAGCCTGAGAGATCTTCCCCAGAGCAATGGAGGCAAACCCAGGCGGGGCTGGGGGCCTGGAGGGGCTGCTACTCACAGGTACGGGATGCACGGCGGTTCCACCTCCGAGAGGGCGGCCCGGTAGGCTCGGAAGGAGGATGAGCTGTCAATCAGCGTGCAGTACTCGGCCAGGCCCTGGCAGGACAGGAAGAACAGGACAGGACAGGACAGGTGTGAGCGAGTGCTGGGGCAGTGCTGGGACAGAGCCCTGGTCCTCCTCACTAACTGGAGGGTCAACCACCCTCTGCCCACCTCCACAGGTCCCACCACGTGCAAACATCCAGCCAGGTGTGGGTGCTGGCCCTGGCCAGCAGGGATTCTGTCCTTTTCAACGAGTGTCAGCCCAACCCCTGGTCACAGGGGGACTTCAGGCCGTTCTGTGGAGAAACACCCCGAGGCACTCATTGTGCCTGGGCAGCCAGCGCCTACGTGTGTACGACGTCCCGGAAGATGGGCTCCTGCCAGCCAGAGGAGCTTCCCAGGCACACACTGAGTGGCGTCACTCCTGGCTCGGAGCTGCCTTTGCTCTGCCCTGCACTCAGGGAGGACCAACTAGAGACAGCATGTGACCTCGCCCTCCTCAGGGCTGGGAGGCTTCTCTCCTGCAGGGGCGGGGGGCTCCCGCCTAGGAGAGTCAGCCAGCCCTGCCCCACTCAGAAGGCCCCTCTCCTGCCTCTTCTCCTGTTAGGTGCCTCTCCCTGCAGCGCTGCCTCCTCAGGAGCCCTCTTGCAGAGAGGCCGTGTGAATTTCCCACCTCTCCCCATACACTAGCTTACAACCATCCCTGAACATGGGCTTGAACAAGACGACCCTGGGTGGCCTGGCTGACACCCGGGTCTCTGACATGACCCCTGGGTGGCGTGGCTGACCCTTGGGTCCCTGACATGACCTCTGGGTAGTCTGGTCACACTTGGATCCCTGACATGATCCCTGGGTGGCCTGGCTGACACTCAAAGCTATGGGTTTTGCCCCCATTTGCAATATTTCCCTACACAGGATAAAGGCCCAACTCCTCACCAGGCTCCTGAGGCTCTCATGACCTAGAGCTGGTCCCCTTCTCCGAGGATGTGGTCCCCTGGCCTCCTCCTGTCCCTGGAGGTGCCAATCCCCACCTGCTCCCGGTTGTGCACTCCTTTGTCCCCTTTGATTCTCTTCCCTTCCCAGGAAACTCCTCCTCCTCTACAGGTGGTAGCATGAGTGACACTTCCTCTGGGCTGGCTGGCTGCCCACCCTTCTCTTCTTTTAGCGCTTATCCAGCAGAAACCCACCCAACATCATGCTGGGCTGTTCACAGTGCGTCCCCAGCACCTACCGCAGCGCCCGGCCTGAAGCAGACCCTTCAGAAGAACGGGCTGAGGAAGGGCAGGGGAGATGGGAACCCAGGGATGGGCCTGCTGGGTGGCAGCAGAACACCAGGACGTGACCACCCCGGAACCAACCTTGAAGCTCCCTGGGGCCTGAAGACTGGCGATCAGAGACAGGAAGGTGGGAGGGCAGCTGTCCTGGCCACACAGCATGTCGGTGGCAGAGCAGGGGCCTAGGCCCAGCCTTTGCTTCAGTGGGAGCACTTTCTGCCACAGCTGGTTGTCTGAGGGCTGCATGGCCCCCTTTACCAGGCATCCTCCCACCCACGCCCCAAGGCCGCTCACCTCTGAGGTCTGCTTCTGCCACTCCAGCCTGCGGATGGGCGCCGAGTCCAGGGCAGAGAGGATGGCCAAGTAGGAGTTGAAGTTATTCAGCTTCCGCAAGTGCTGCCGAGAGAGGGGCGGCGCCGTGAGGCAGGAGGGCAGGCGGGTCCCGGGCTCCCCAGGCAGGGACTGATGGTGGGGGCCTGGGGAGGACTTGGCCACCATTACCTTCATGATCTTGATGAACTTTAAGAGCAGCCGTTCCCTGTCCTGGGCCTTTTCCTGTAACATGATTATGGACCGGACCCTGCATGGACCAAGGGAAAAAGAAACAGCTGAGCTGACTGGTCCCTGTAGGCCCCAGGGGTCCTGGTGGAGACAGGACCTGTACGACCCCCATGCCAGTGGTCACCAGCCCACCCATACTGAGTACGTGCAGCCTGCCCCAGGCATAGCCTACTTTCTGCTCTCCAGGAGCTCACAGCATCCTGGGACAGAGGGAAGACACCACAAGGAAATCTGGTGACAATAAATCTGGTGACCATAAGGAAATCTGGTAAAGGCCCAAAGGGGGCTTCGAATCTGCAGGTGGAGCATGGAAGGATCAAAGCAGAGCCTTTCCTGGCAAGCATGGACCCCGAGTACCGGGGGGCTGGGCAGGTTCCTTGTGCGGCGCAGGACTGGCTCGGGGAGACCCGCTAGCATGTGACGTAAGAAGTCACTTTTGGCAGCCACGAGGGAAGGAACTTCTGAGAACCTTAGTAGCAACCAAAGCCGAGACCAAAGCCACAGGCCAGTCTCATCTGTGGGATAAACGCAGCAGGGGTGTCCTGCTAGCCTCAGTTTCCTGTGGTTCACAGGGGCCACTACCAGGGTCACTTAGAGGAGGTGCCACACTTTGCACTGCTGCTTTTTTTTTTTTTTTAAAGAGACAGGGTCTTGATCTGTCACCCAGTGCTGTGAGTATATCTCACTGTAGTCTTGAACTCCTGGGTTCAACTGATCCTCCTGCCCCAGCTTCCGGAGTAGCTGGGACTATAGGTATGTACCACTGCACCTGGCTAATTTTAATTTTTTGTAGAGATGGGGGTCTCTCTATGTTGTCCAGGCTGGTCTCAAACTCCTACGCTCAAGTGATCCTCCTGCCTTGGCCTCCCAAAGTCCTGGGATTATAGGTGTGAGCCACTGCGCTTGCACCTCTGTGCAGCCAGGCCCTGTGGAGCGTGCCCCCACCCAAGCTTCCTGCACCCAGCCAGAGGCTGCTGTCAGAAGCCAGGCTTGGGGCCTTGTGTGCAGCTTCCGTCTGCCTTAGAAACCACATCCTGTTGGGCAAAACCCTACGCTGGACTGCCATGGCTAAACATGCTTTCCCCAGGACAGAGAGCTTCTGTGGGGAGGATGGCAGGAAAAGGGGAGATGATCTCGGGGCCTTTAAAACACATCAGACATTCTCCTGGAGGCAGCAGTGGGCAGTGGGGCTGGCACAGCAGTGGGCAGTGGGGGGGGGCGCACAGCTGCTGGGCTCTGGGCGGGGCCCTGCCTGATACTGAGCTGCTGTGGGGGCTTTGTCGCCTCTTGAAGAGACAAGAGCTCTGCTTTATAAACACACTACTGGGATTCATTTTGTTTTAAGAATTAAAGACTAGGCCGGGCGCAGTGGCTCACACCTGTAATCCCAGCACTTTGGGAGGCCGAGACGGGCAGATCACAAGGTCAAGAGATCAAGACCATCCTGGTTAACACGGTGAAACGCCGTCTCTACTAAACAATACAAAAAACTAGCTGGGCGAGGTGGCGGGCGCCTGTAGTCCCAGCTACTCGGGAGACTGAGGCAGGAGAATGGTGTAAACCCGGGAGGCGGAGCGTGCAGTGAGCTGAGATCACGCCATTGCACTCCAGCCTGGGCAACAGAGCGAGACTCCGTCTCAAACACACACACACACACACACACACACACACACACACACGCAATTAAAGACTAAATACAAACATTATTGTTATAGAGCCCACTCCTGTGCTAACTGTTTTGTCAGGCAGAGTCCGTGTGAGCGTCAGCCTGAGATCGCCTGGCAGTGACAGGGCAGGAGGGCAAACTCGACGCCCTTCCCAACACCACCTATGGCAGACATTGCTCCTCGACCCTGGCACTCTTCCCCGCTGAGCCTCCTCGACCAGGTGGCCACTTCCAGCAAGCCCCGTCCTGTCCCTGCCCTTGTCCTCTGCCTGCCCCGTCCTCTGTCTACCATTCGTGGTCAATGCTCGCGGGGCCCCCGGGAGCTTAGAGGAATGAAAGAGGTAGCTCCTTCTCCTACCATTCGAGCTCCCTGTAAAGGAAAACGCAGAGCCCACCCAGACGTGCCACCATCCAGAGCAACAGGGCTTGGCGCTGGGCCCCTCACCAGTAGGACATGTTGTTGAAGTGCTCCGTGAACTGGGTCAAGTTGGGGCTCTTTTCCTCATTCTGCTCTTTTGCCCAAAGCAAAACCTCAGGAATCTGCAAAAGGAAAGAAGGCAGATGGAGGTGGAGCCCCCGGCTTTCCCGTGATGGGGTTTCTTTCATTCAGGGACAACCAGTGTGGCTCCCCATGGCAGGAGCAGCCTGTACCTCTATTTTATAGAAGAGCTCAGCATCCAGCAGAGTTAGCTGCTCTGCGATCTCATGGCTGTGAAAGTCGTGCAAGGTCCCCGGCCTGGAAGACAGAGGTGTGAGAAGAGCCGTCAGGGGTAGGGAGGGCGGTGGGGAGAGGTAAGCAGGCCCGGGCTGCAGTGTCGGAGCAGGAGAGCCTCTCTGCCCAGCAGGAGCGTGGAGGATACGTGGCGGGGAAGCCCCAAAAGGCTCCCTGGGGCCCTATGGGCCTCCTGCCTCTCTCTGGGACAACACTGTCTGCCTTTCTCTCCTGCTTCTGCTGAGTGTGTCCAGCAGCTTCTGGAATCAGGAGCCTGAGTTTCCCTCGTGAGCTCATGGACAACTGAGATGCCAAGAAGGCTCACTCATGGCTGGAGCCCGCTTCCAGGTGGCCAGCAAGAACAGAGACGGTGCCAAAGAAACGAAGGCTATGCACTCACCGGAAGGAGCCCACTACTCAACAGACATCTATAGCTGCAAATGGCACTCACCGTCGGTGTGGAGGGGGCAGGCCACAGACAGGAATCTTTACGCAGATTCTTTTTTTTTTGAGACAGAGACTCGCTTTGTCGCCCAGGTTGGACTGCAGTGGCCGGATCTCAGCTCACTGCAAGCTCCGCCTCCCGGGTTTACGCCATTCTCCTGCCTCAGCCTCCCGGGTAGCTGGGACTACAGGCACCCTCCACTACGCCTGGCTAATTTTTTGTATTTTTTAGTAGAGTCGGGGTTTCACCATGTTAGCCAGGATGGTCTCGATCTCCTGACCTCGTGATCCACCTGTCTTGGCCTCCCAAAGTGCTGGGATTACAGGCTTGAGCCACCGTGCCCGGCCTCTTTATGCAGATTCTTAGGGATGGCCAGGGTAGCCCAGAGGGCCGGGCTAGCATCAACCACTGCCAGGTTCATGCTGGGACAACCCAGAACTGACCCAAGCCCAGGGTGTGTGCACTCCTGCCCTGTCCTCTGAAGCCCCATGCCCTGCTGCCCACTTCCTAGTCACAAGGGGATCACCACCCAATATGTCTCCTGGAGAAGAGGCCCAGCCCCCAGGGACCCACGGGGCTGTTCCTGAGGCACCTCATCAAAGGGCCTGCGCAGAATCAGGCTGGGGCTGTGGGGCTGGCAGGGAGGGAGGGTAAACTGAGAAAGGCACAGCTCCTGGGGAGGAGGCGGGGCTGGAGAGGTGGGCTCCTCACCTGGCTGCTACCCCCCGGGCCGCCAGGGGCTGGCCAGAGGTGGCACACCTGAGCAGCTTCTTCTGGTCCACCTTGTCCAGGATGTTCTTTCGGAGCACGCGGGCCAGGCTCAGCTCCCCGTTGCACACCAGGCGGAAGACCAGTTCCATCAGCAGCTTCAGGATCTCTTCTGTCAATTCCACCAGGCTGAAGGACCAAAGAGCACAAGGTGAGGAGCAGGAACACAAGGCCCAGGCAGACTCTGGCTTTGCCTTGGGATACACAAAGGGCACGGGGCCATGACTGGCACAGAGCTGGCTGGGAAACTTCTCATGGGAAGAGAGCAGGAGACGAGAGCCTGGGATGGCTGCCTGTGTTCTTGGAGGTGTTGGGATGGTCATAGCACCTGCCATACACGCAACAGCCATCTGTTGGCACTGGACAAGCGCCAGGGACTCTGCTGGGGCCTGGTCTGCAGGGACAAGTCCCACACAAATCCCGCCCTGGGGAGCTGCTGCTCCCATTGGGCGATGAGACACCAAGACTTCCTGACCTCTCAGACTAGATGCCTGAGGGATGCTCCCCAACTTGCCCTGCTGAGAGCTGTCCACGCATGGCCATTTCCCAGCCACACAGCCACTGACCACGGTCATCTCCCCCAGCAGGAAGAAGACAGTCCGCCTGACGGAGATTTGTCAGCGGAACCGATATGGCAAGTGCCATGCCGTCAGATGGCCAGCCATGGAAACACTGAGGAGTGAGGGAGAGGCAGCCTCTCCCATTCCAGCCTCCACCATGGCTGGTGGCTGAGAGCATGGCCTGCTGGAGACTGGACCTAAGATACCCATGGGAGCAGGTGGGTGTGGCGGGTTCTCTCCTGAGGGTCCAGGAGAGAACCTCACCCACCTCACCCTGGCCTGCTGGGGACAGGCCATTCTCTCAAAGGACCAAGATAATGCAGGCAAGAGCCAGCTCTGCCCAGAGCCGATGGGCAGGAGAAGCAGGTGGATTGGAGCCTTTGCCTCCCCATTGGCCCCCTAGGACCCCAAGGGTGAAGCACTCACCAAAGCTCATCCACCACCCGCACCAGTACGAAGAATGTGTTCTTGCTGACGCGCTTCTTGAATGTGTCAGCGAAGGGAGAGAATTTCTCGTATGTGGAGCATGGGTTAAAGAAATAGCCACGTGGCCGGCCGGGGGTGGTGGGAGTGGAGGACTGACTCCTGGGGACTACTTGCTGAGCGCTCACAATGTGCCCGTCTCCCTGCGTGTAAAGCACTGGCATCCAGAAACGAGGGCATGGGACTAGCGCAGAGCAACAACTGCAAAGCCAGGATTTGAGCACAGGCATCTGACCCCAGGGATGCCCCCGGCTGCTGTCCTCTCCTGCCTGCCATGCCATCTCTGCTGCACTGTCCAGGCCTGCCTGTCGGGTTCACCCTGAGGTGCCCGTGAGACTACAGACATGTAGAGTGCCTTGCTGAACCTTAGGTAGAGAACAGTGGGCCTAAACCAAACACCCTTAAAACCCCAGGTCGCTGGGCAAGCATGTAGGCCAGAACTGTCTCCTTCCAGTCTTTCTGTGAGTTTCCATCCTGAGGCTGCCTCCCTGGGCTCTGCAGGGGAGCTCTCGCCTCCGTGACACTGGGCCGGGTCTCTCTTCCCAGAGCTGCAGCACGCTCCAAATTGGCTCCCTGTCTCCAGGGCAGCCCTTCTAGCACCCGACCAGCTCTGGCTCATGCCCTGAGGTTGGGCTCTGCTTTGCGGTCAGGGTTTCCTGCCCGGCTGTTGTGCTTGCCATCAACTCTCCAGACCTCTCCGATACCCTCCTGCTCTCTCTCTAGTGATCCTGGACCTTCCAAGTCATGGGGCTCAGGACAGAGCAACGTAGCAGGGACGATGGCTTGGTCCATAGCACAGGGGTCGCCAGCCAATCAGGCCTAGACCTTGATGCTGCACCATTTCCATGATGGCTGAGCCAGGCAGAGGCGGAGAGCCTGGGCGCTGGCAGCAGGGGGGCAAGTGGCGTGTGGCTGCTTTCCCACCAAGCAGCCACATGGGTCAGGTCCTTCATGTCTCTGAGCCTCGGTTTCCTCAATTACACAATAGGAAATTATAGAGCAGTGGCCCCATGTATAATACAGTAATTTTACACACACCCACACACACGTATTAAAAAATGGTCATAGAGCTAGGTGAAAGCACACATGTAAAGCACATCTCGCCTGACCAGCAAGCCCTCGACACGTGTGAGTGACAGCCATTCACTGAGCCAGGCCTGTGAACAGGCGCTCTGAGTGACAGAACTTGCCAGGGACCCGAGACTCCGCCAGTGGAAGATGTCCACGTGTGTCTTGATAGATTCGGAATTCTAAAGGTCACCACGAGGGGAGAACGCGAGGCCAGGAGGTCTGCAGGAGACCCCGAGTGGAGCAGTGAAGGCTCAGGGCATACAGGAAGGGGTGAGGGCGCTGGTGGACTCAGGACTTCCTACCCCAGGTGGTGGCAGCTGCCCAGCAGATGGCAGCCGTGGGCTATGTGCTAAGAGGTGGCTGAGGAGCAGCCGACCCAGCCTGCCCTCCTGGAGCAGCAGCTGCAGGTCAGCCTCGTAGGGTGGGCAGGTTCAGACTTGAAGAAGCAACGGGTCACACAAGTGGGTCCTTCCAAGCCCCTGGGGTCCTTCTCAGCCACTACTGCAGAGGGTGACATTTACTGAGGGTGGGCCCGTGAGGTAGATCTGGGGACAGGAGCCCATTCCAGTTGTGGATGTGGCAGTCGCAGAGTCCGCTGCGGGGGAGGTGACTGTGCTGACCCCTGAGCTTTCTATTTGGGTCTTGGTGTCCATCGTGCCCAATGTCCTGGGGCTCAGCTCTGAGAAGCTGCCAGAGCCGACCATGGGGGTCTCTGCAGGGGCGTCTGCAGGACCGGCACACTCGCTCCCTCCCAGTCCGCGGCATGTCTAATTCTTCTTTAGAATCATCCAATGATCACAACTGCCACCAGGCACACATTCCCAGACTGCGTTCCAGCCTCTTCACATCATTTCACTCGACCCTTTAAGAGATGAGGAGCTTGCCCGAGCTCAAAGCTGGAATGCAGGAGGGTAGAGGTGGGAACCTCAGTCCGTGGGGCTCCTGTGTCCCCACTTCAATCACACTGCCACCCAACATGCTGCTCAGCTTCCCCCACGAGGGCTGAGGGGCAAGAGGGCCCCTCTCTCTCTGAAATGCCCATGGCGCAGGGGCCGTGGGTCAGGCGGGAAAGGATATCTGTACTGCAGCTTCTTGATGAGCTCCTCTGGGGAGATGAAGGTCCTGTAGGTGGTCAGGAAGGCCTCGCAGTACAACACCAAATCTAGAGGGAAAAGCAACACAAGCTGCTTGTCAGGGTGCAGAGGGCTGAGGGTGGGAGCTGCGGTGGATCTGAGTCCTTGCTCTGAGAGAGGCAGGGGAGACGGCATGGGGGAGTGGGACGGGCGAGGGAGCCAAGGGCCTGGGAACCCCCTCTGGTGCCTCCGCCTGCATGTCCCAGAGAAGTCACATGTCCTCTCTGTCCATCTCTCAAAGGAAATGGCAGATCAGAGAGGGAAAACAGGAATGGGTTTTATCTCATGGGCACTTTCTACTGACGATGGTGCTGCCTGGAGAACCGTGCTGTGGGAGCTGAGGCCAGCTCTGGTCCCAGTGGAAGAGGGCACTTAGGCTGATGAGTGATGCCTGCCCTAGGCATCAAAACCCGGAGGCACGCCTGTTCCAGGTAGGAGCCAGCTCTGGATTAGACTCTGAGAGGCTCTGCCTGTCTGAGTCTAATGCTTCAGAGGGTCTTAGCCATCATGGGCACAAAGGAAATAATTCAAACTTGTCAGCAGGATCCTGAAACGAAATCTTAGGCAGTACTTTTATTTTTAAATTATTATTATTATTATTATTATTGTTATTTTTGAGACAGGGTCTCACTCTACCGCCCAGGCTGGAGTGCAGTGGTGCGATCTTGGTTCACTGCAACCTCTGCCTCCTGGGTTCAAGTGATTCTCCTGCCTCAAGCTTCCCGAGTACCTGGGACCACAGGCACGCACCACCACACCTGGCAATTTTTGTATTTTTAGTAGCGGCAAGGTTTCACCATGTTGGCCAGTCTAGTCTCAAACTCCTGGCCTCAAGTGGCCTCCCCAAAGTGCTGGGATTATAGGTGTGAGCCACTGTGCCCAGCCAGTACTTTTAGATGGTAGGGTCCAACCCAAAAATCTGGGGAAATTTCACGTTTTGAGTCCTAAGGGATAGGCTGAAGAGGCACAGCCTGGGCCGGGTACCGAGGAGGGGCGTGGTGCCAGCCACTGGGCAGATGTGGGCTGGCAGCTCCACCCTTCACTTCTCCACGCCTGCCTCCTCTAAGAGGAGGCTGGTACCAGCCAGGGACTCCCAGACTTCCCAGAATTGCAACAGCCTTATTTATTTGCTGTGGTGACACCTTCTCAACTGTGCTGTCTCTAGTATTACAGAAAAAAGTGGAATTTTAAAACGTAGGACACTGCCTGAGCCAACAGGTGGCCACACTCACTCCCTGCAGCCATCCCCCATGGCTGCTGAGGTGTGAGACCCAAGGAGGCTCCGCAGCCGTGCTCCTCACTGTGAGGCTGGGCGCACACATGCACGGCTTAAATCTTGTGCTCTGGGCACAGACCACCTGCTCCCACCTTCTCACTCATTGCCGAGCTGCTGGGTAGAGGAACCTTGAGGAACCAATGTCTCCAGCTGAGCCGTGCTGGCTTGGCTCCTGCCCCCACCCTTGCTCCATCCCCTCCTGCATCAAACAAGAGAGGAAAACCCATGCCTGCTCTTACACTGGAGGCTGCATGGGGTGGGGCCGGCAGGTGAGGGAGGCTCCGGGCTGGGAACCACAGCAGGACCCATGTGCGCCGTGCTCGGGCTCATTCCTGGGCCCCCACACCCAACAAGTTCACTGTCAAGCTTGGATTTTTGTTCAAAGAGTGCTTCAGGAAGGAAGCAGAGATGGCCAGCATAGACCCACACCTGCTTCTAGAAGAAGGGGCCCAAGTCAACTGGCCTTTGCGGGTGCATCATTGCCAGTAGCCATGGCGACTTCGTGGGACTCGCTGGTGAGCACTGGGCCACGCTCTGAACATACGCCACATCCTTCAGTGCCCAGAGCAATCCCACAAGGACAGAGAGGCCTGTTACCCCACCGAGGGAGGAGGAGCCCAGGCACGAGGCCACACCACCACACCGGGTCTGCGCCCATGTCTGCCCAATTTCAGAGCCCTCCCTCCTCTGCTGTGCCCTGGATTACGGCAGATGGGACAGCACCTGGCTTCTGGGACGGGCAGTGCCGTGCCACTCCTCTAGTGATCACAGGACTCTCGGTGTGGCCCTGAGCACTCTGTGCACCCTAGCTCACCTGGTCTTCGTGACAGCCCTAAAAGGCCCCAAAACCGTCCTTCATTTTCCTCCCAAGGAATTGGAAGCTCTGGGGCTAAGTGACAGGCCTGGCACACAGTTGCCAAGGGATAGACAGGATCTAAGCTGAGGCCTGAGGCCAAGGCTGACCTGACCTTCTCCCACGCAGGTCCTGACACCTGAGAGCAGAGCCGCACAACCACAAAGCATCCCCACGTGGCCTCTCCCTGCCAAGTGCTGCTCGGCAGGCTGGGGTCCACAGCTGAGCCATGGGGCTCCCAGCCGCTCGTGCTGCTGGTGCAGTCTATGGCTTGCAGGAAGCACCTGCCCAAGGAGCTTGCTTTGTTACCTGCCACAAGGTGCTTCACCCTCCCAGTGGAGCCATGGCTTCTGCCTCAGTAATACTTTCCTAGGTACAACCTTGGTTCTGGGGAGCCTCCAACCCTCCTGCTAATAACATCAGGCAAAGCTCCCAACGGCACAGAGCCTCCTCTCAGCAGGTCCAGCTAGCAAAAGCCAGAAGCCTCTTGGCTGTCCTGTCTCGGGGCCCCCTCCAGCTTTGGCCACAGCTGGCTGTACCCAACAGGACAGTGGAGTTCACCCTTTGGAGCCGAGGTCTGAAGCCAGCTCCCATTTCAGCCCCTCACTGTGGACAAAAAGGAAATGAAAGTCACTCCTGTGCCTGGCTGAGGATGGAGCCCCATTGTGTCAGGCAGGGAGGGGATTCACTGCAGAGAAGCCAAGTGAGGGCTGCGCTCAGGATGGTGCTGATCACCCCCCCTGCACCACTGACGTGGGGGGCAGGTTTCACACTCCCTCACGTAATCCGCATAACGATGGGCACCGTTCACCCCTTCAACAAGTGGAGTCTGGGGACTGCCCAGGGGCCCTCGGAGCCTGTCATGGCACAGCTGGGGCTAGGATGCAGCATCGCCAGGTCTGGGCCCTGCCCTGGTCAGAACAAACAAAGGGTGAGGGAACAGTGAAGGGGAGGGCGGAACAGTGGCTGCGGTGAGTTTGTGGGAGCCATCTCTTCTTTTTCTCTAATTTTCTGCAACGTAAATATTTTTTAGTACTACTTCCATAATTCAGAAATTCCCCGAGTCATTCTAGGTCACATGTTTTGGGAAACGTGTTGAGGAAACACAGGGACAGAGTCCTTTACAGAAATGAAACAGCGGGAGGCTGAGACAGGAGAATGGTGTGAACCCGGGAGGCGGAGCTTGCAGTGAGCCGAGATGCGCCACTGCGCCCCAGCCTGGGCAACAGAGCAAGACTCTGTCTCAAAAAAAAAAAAAAAAAAAAAAAAAAGAAAAAAAAAAAAGAAATGAAACAGGCTGGGCTAGGATTTCAAGGTGGGGGCGTTTTCATTCCCTCCACAGTTTACTTTACCATTGCTCTGACATCATCTTTTAAATCATTTTTTTCAATGTAAAAAGCAAAGCAGCGTGTGGAGAGGTGGGCTGGCCGGGTGGTGCTGGCCCCTTGAGGGTAGGCAGTGAAGGGGGCTGCGGCCGCACCCCACCAGGTCACTGGCACCTCCTTTCCAGAACATGACTGGGAATGACAGCTCTTTTGCTAGCAGAGTCCACCCAACAGGGCATTTTAGGGATTAGGGGATGGTCCCTGCTTTTCCAGCCCTCTCAATCAGCACACTGAATGCGTGGTGGGGTGGGGCAGCTGTGTGCTGTGAAACTGAGGCCGCTGCTACAGAATCGAAGGTTCCTGGATGGAACAAACTTTCAAGAATGTCCTCGTGGAGTATGTGAGTGAAGTCTGGTCTAATGGTCTGGAATAACAGAGTGACTCAGCAGTCAGGAAAGGGATCAAAAGGTACCTGCATGTTATCTTAAGTGTGGTACTACTGGGTGACACGCCACCATTCAAGGCGCTGTCTGTGGTGCACCTGCTATGCGCTGAGCCCCTCAAGGACCCTGGAGTCATTACCTTGTACCAGTGGAGGACAGACGCCACACATCCCTGGAGTTGAACATGATCTACTTGTCTCCCAAGGTGGGCTCTCCCTGCTCTGACTCAGGTGCCCCAGAACTGCTCATCAGACCTGCTCAGGGCTGGCTGCCAGAAGGGGACAGGATAGTGATGGGAGGCCGAGTGGCACCTGGGGCGGGATCAGCCCCAATCTAGTGAGCTTGCTGACACAAAGGCCGCTGCAGAGAGGGCACCCTACCTTTCCTGTCAGTCTCAGTAGCATGGACCAATAAGATGTCCCCAGATCCTCCGCGGACATCCGGCCCGTCATCACCCTGTAATGAAAACAGCCAAGGAAGGTATGAGGTAGAGTACGCCCTTCAGAGAGTCAGTTTAGGAAGAAATAGGCAGGAATGAGGTGACAAAGAAAATGCAACGCAGGGACCCCAAGTCCCCTCTCCTGTGCGCCTCGGCCCAGGAGCAGTGTGACTGCACTGCAATGCCAGGGGTGCCCTCCAGACTCGCCTTGTGCTTGGTGACAGCCACAAACTGGACTGAGTCTGGGAGCTGGATGGCCTGGGAGCTGCCCCGGCACCAAGGCACCAGGACATGTCACTGTTTTGAGCACACAACTTGGGCCAGGGGACACAGCACCATCCATCCTTCTCTGCTCACCAAACCACAAGTCAGAGGTGAAGTAGGATCCCCCCGGGGGCAAGACAGTTCCCAGTGCAGCCCAGGATGCCTGTGGAGGCAGGGGGACTATTTCCAAGCATGTTCATGTTCCCCAAAACTGTAGCAAGCTGCCCTAAATCTAAATCCATCTCCCCAGGTGGAGGTAGAAGTTACTTGCATTGACACAGGTTCTTCCATGGGGCCCTTCATTAGAGGAGAGCAAAGCATTAGAGAGATATTCAATGACATCTGATGCTGCACACCACACCTGCCTGTTAAGCAGCAAGTCTTGCTTCCATGCGGCCAAACAGAGGTCACCCAGCATACAGCCAAAAAGAGCTGTGACTAGGGCCAGGGACGGAGGTTCAGGACAAACCCCCAGGCCTGTTTCTGCCCCTGCCCCTCAATGCTCCTTGCTCTGTAACGCTGGAGGGGACAGAACCAGCCCTCTCGGCTGTGGCACGCACTCCGAGACGCGTCCACCTTTTTATTTTTGGGCTTTGGTATTTTACCTCCTGACTCCAGAGGCCTGAGATTGTCTTGGGTTTACCTCTGGGAGTGGGAGTTATGCCTTTGACCTGATTTTAAGGAAGAAATTTATGGCAAGGATCATGAAATGACACTTCTCTCTGCAGAGAAGCCCAGCTGTGCGAGTACCCCCACCAGCCCTGCCTGCGTGTGACAGTCCAAGGCACAGACACCTTCCTGGGCTGCTCCCTGCCATGGCCAGAGCCAGCGCATTCTTGCCTGGGAGTGTGCAAAGGACGGTATCTGCCCTTTTGTCTATGTGTCATCAAATCGAAGCTCCAAAATAGTTGCCTCCTCGTGCGGGCCAAGGCTGCTTTATGAAGCGTTCCTTTGCACTTCCAGCACTGCACGCCAGGAGGGAGAGGCAGGGCACTCTCGGTCCAGCTTCCTCTCCACTGTCACAGGTTTGGGCCCTGTTTTCACCAACGAGGTGCTGCAGGCAAGGCACAGGACCAGGGAATCCACAGTGTCCAGGCCTGAATTTTCTTTTCTTTTTTTTTTAAGAGATGGGTCTTGCTATGTTGCCCAGGCTGGTCTTGAACTCCTGGACTCAATCCATCCCCCTGCCTTGGCCTCCCAGGGAGACACCCAGCTGGTGTCTCCCAGGCTGAAGCTACAGTAGGGCTATATTTTCAACAACAGAAAAAGTTTCCCATTAGTGAGGGCCGACCACACACAGGTTCTGTCTGCAGAGCATTTATATGGATTTCATCTCCGCACCCTCGGGAGTTGTGGCATCTTTTGCTACAGAGGCTGCAGAACTTGACCTGTGTAAGATCACTTTCTCGAAGCATCAGGAGACGGCGCACTTCTCCTGGTGTCTATCCCTCCAGAGCCCACAGCCCAGAGGCTCCCCAGCGGCATTGAAAGAGTTGGTCTCTAAGCCTCCTGGGGTTGTTCTACTTATGACAAGATCACGGTCTCCTCAGCCCCACCTGCTCTCGGTGGGGCCAGGCTGCAAAACCCCGGCCTGGGAAGTCCTCACCTCCTGCTTGAGCGTCAGCCTGGACATAATTTCGTTGTGGTCGATGAGGGACAGCTCGTCCACTTCCTCCTCCGACTGAGCCGACTCCAGAGCATCTGGTGACTTTGGGGCCCTGAGGGGAGAAGTGGTTTGTGTTGCAAGTGTCAAACCAGCCCAGCTCCTGATGCCTGGAGGCCAAGGCAGTGCCGGCGTGCACGGCTCAAAACTGCTCCCAGAACACGCCTGCTCCGATGGCAGCTACATCGCTATGGACTGGATCCTCAGCTTTGCTACTGACTGGCTGTGTGGCCACAGGACATTCCCTGCTGCCTCCGGATGTCCCATCGGTCCACGGAAGTGATTCCGCTGGGAAAATAAAAAGGTTCCATTAAGCTGTTTGAGCGATGGTCTCAGCCACTCTCTGCCAAGGCCCATTGCACAGTCAGCATTTAGGGAGAGGAGGAGCAAAGGGGCAAGCAGAATGGGAGAGAAAGCCGCGTTGCTGCTGAGGCTGCTCCCCATCTTCTCCAAGGACCAACTCGCCACGGGACCCTTTGCTTGGCACTAAGAAAGAGCTGTGAATCAAGCAGACATAACCTCTTGTCCCTGAGGGTTCAGTCTAGCAGGAGACAGAATTTATTTATTTGTTTTTTTTTTTGTTTGTTTGAGACGGAGTCTCGCTCTGTCGCCCAGGCTGGATTGCAGTGGCACAATCTTGGCTCACCACAACCTCCACCTCCCGGGTTCAAGTGATTCTCCTGCCTCAGCCTTCTGAGTCTCCTCCAGGCACATGTCACCACGTCCTGCTAATTTTTTTTTTTTGAGACAGAGTCTTGTTCTGTCACCCAGGCTGGAGTGCAGTGGCGCAATCTTGGCTCACTGCAAGCTCTGCCTCCCGGGTTCACGCCATTCTCCTGCCTCAGCCTCCCGAGTAGCTGGGACTATAGATTCCTGGACTACGCCTGGCTAATCTTTTTGTATTCTTTTTTAGTAAAGATGGGGTTTCACTGTGTTGACCAGGATGGTCTTGATCTCCTGACTTCATGATCTGCCCGCCTCAGCCTCCCAAAGTGCTGGGATTACAGGCGTGAGCCACCGCGCCCGGCCGCTAATTTTTGTATTTTTAGTAGAGACAGGGTTTCACCATGTTGGTCAGGCTGGTCTCGAACTCCTGACCTCGTGATCCTCCCACTTTGGCCTCCCAAAGTGCTGGGATTACAGGTGTGAGCCACCGGGCCCAGCTGTTCATTTGTTTTTTTGAGACAGGGTCTCCCTCTGTAGCCCAGGCTAGAGTGCAGTGGCGCGATCTTGGCTCACTGCAGCCCTGACCTCCTGGGCTCAAGCCATCCTCCCATCTTAGTCTCCCAAGTAGCGAGGACTACAGGTATAAGCCCCCACCACCATACCTGGATAATTTTGTTCACTGTAGGGATGAGGTCTCACTATGTTGCTCAGCTGGTCTTGATCTCCTGACTCATGTGATACTCCCGCTTTGGCCTCTCAAAGTGTTAGGATCACAGGCATGAGCCACCGCGCCCAGTCTTTTTTTTTTTTTTTTGAGACAGAATTTAAAACAAGTGGTCACGGTAGCACAGAGAACGGAGAAGCCCAGAAGGGTACCACAAGCACAAGCAGGGGGTCTGGGCTCGTCTAAAGGTCGGGAGGCTTCTGGAATGGGATGGGTGAGCCGAGGCTTGCAGCACTGAGCCCAAGTTGCCAGCGGAAGGATGGGAGAGAACATTCCCCACAAAGGGGAAGGTGGGACGGCCGGGAGTGTCCAAGATGAGTCTCCCAGCTTAGGCTGTTCTGGGGAGAGTGGAAGCTGGGCCTGCAGATATACCCGGCTTTCCCCTGGCATTTTCTTCCACGTTCCTCTGTTTTATACTGGCCAGTCTTGTGGTCATAGGTCGCAGTTTATCCCCAGGTATCTGAGATGTAAAAATATGTGTCTTTATGCCAGGCGTGATGATGGCTCACGCCTGTAATTCCAGCACTTTGGGAGGTGGTGTGGATCACTTGAAGTCAGGAGTTCGAGACCAGCCTGGCCAACTTGGTGAAACCCTGTCTCTAAACCCTGTTTCTAAAAATAGAAAAACTAGCTGGGTGTGGTGGTGCTCACCTGTAACCCAGCTACTTGGAGGCTGAGGCAGGAGAATCACTTGAACCCAGGAGGTGGAGGCTGCAGTGAGCCGATATTGCACCACTGCACTCCACCTGGGTGACAGAGCGAGATTGTGTCTCAAAAAAAAAAAAAAGTGCCTTCAGTAAAAGAATATGGATGGGTCAGAGTGGGCCCTGCCCAGCCTTGACAAGAACCCTGCTCCATGTCTCGTCAATGTTTAGCCTGTGGTTTGGCCTTGATGGAGGGACAACATCCCACAATTATTTCTGAGCAGTCAAAGTGTTCATCCTTCTCTTTCACGAGAACCATCTGGAACTCTGAAGATGATACTTTGGGGTCTGGTGAAGCTGGTGGCACACCCACGAGCTGCATTTGCTTAGCCCACACACTCTGCCCCAGATATTAACCTAGAAACCACACCATTCCTGGCTTCACACCTGGGGAAACCTCAGTCTGGGCAGACAAGTCAGACAGACAAATCAGAGAGCATAAGAGTGGCCAGGAGGCAGGCTGGGCAGGTGGCCCTCTTCAACAGGTTCCTATGCAATGCTTTCTCATTTCTTTTTCTTTTGCTATTAACTGCCTCTTCAACCTGAGCCCTGAGCCCTGATAATGACAAGCGGGCACTCCCTTGCTCTAAGGTCACCAAAGACCCCAGAGATGGCTAAAGCTTGACCTAAGGAGGGAGGAAAAGCTTGAACACATGGAACATTTCACAGTGAAGGGGAAGTCAATGTGAAGTTGCAGTGGGAGTGCCCATTTGCAGACCCCACACATCATATTTCACAAGTGCATACTGGGGAAATTCACTACATATTTCTATACTCGGTCAGGTTTGCTTTGTGCTAATATTGAAAAATGTGGCCGGGTGCGGTGGCTCACGCCTGTAATCCCAGCACTTTGGGAGGCTGAGGCAGGCGGATCACGAGGTCAGGAGATCGAGATCATCCTGGCTAACATGGTGAAACCCCCTCTCTATTTAAAATACCAAAATAAATAAATAAATAAATAAATAAGCTGGGCGTGGTGGCACATGCCTGTAGTCCCAGCTACTCAGGAGGCTGAGGCAGGAGAATCGCTTGAACCCGGGAGGCAGAAGTTGCAGTGAGCTGAGATGGCACCACTGCACTCCAGCCTGGGTGACAGAGTGAGACTCCGTCTCAAAACAAAACAAAACCAAAAAAATGTTGTAAGACATTAAAGAGCTATAGTGACTAAATGCAATGAACAGCTCCTGATCTTGGCTGTAAAAAATTAAGATATACAAGACATTTTTGTTAGCAACACAACATGCACACATATGTCTAGAAATGTCCCTGAAAACAAGTTTGTAGGTGGAGGGGTGTCTTTTACACTCCCTGTCAACATGAAAGAGGCCAAGACCAAGGAAGGTTGGCCTGGGATTTGAAAAAGACAAGACAAGGCTATTGTGGGTAATTTGTAAGGTAGATAATATAGATGCAAACAATTAAGAAGTAATGGCAAACTACATGTGAAGGCCTTTGCAGGGTGGGGTAATTAGTGATTTTTCTTGCTTTCGTGCAGTTTTCTATGCTTTTCAACAGTTTCTACCCTGAGCTTGTATTATTTGAGAATCAGAAAAAAAGGAAGAGGGCCAGGTACAGTGGCTCATGCCTGTAAGCCCAGCACTTTGGGAGGCTGATGTGGGAAGATCGCTTGAAGCCAGGAGTTGGTGACCAGCCTAGGCAACATAGCGAGACCTCGTCTCTACAAAAAACTGAAACAATCAGCTGGGTGAGGTGCTGCATGCCTGTAGTCGCAGCTACCTGGGAGGCTGAGGTGGAAGGATCGCTTGAGCCCAGGAGTTAAAAGTTATAGTGAGCTGCGATTGTGCCACTGCACTCCAGCCTGGGTGACAGATCAATACTCTGTATCTAAAAAACAAAAAAAGGAAACAAGGAAAGAAGGAAGAGTTTCAACTTGAGACACCCTCAGGCCTAGGGGCCAGCTGGGAGGGGCCGCTCAGGCAGGCCTCATGAGTGGGTATGCTGCTCTTGGGGGACCCAGCTCCTCTGGGTCCACTTCCTACCTCTCACTGCCGTCTCTGCTGTCCTTCCCAGGGACGTTGCTGACTGCTGAGGGATCTCTGGGATGTCCGTCTTTCCCAGTCGGTGGTTCCTGGAAAGAGGAGTGGGTGCTGAGTTCTGGACAGGGGCCCACTGCGGGGCTGCTCTGTCTTCCCAGCATTCCTGCCTGCAAGTGGCCGTGGAGTGCAAGTTCCTATGGAGCAATCTGAGATGTGAACAAATTAACGATGAATGCCGTTAATCACAGGAAACACCAGCCCTGGAGACTAGCATCTTGGGCTTTGGAGAAAGTGAAAGGTGCCACTATTTGTAACATCTGTAAGCTGCCAATCTAGGCAAAGCCACCTCAACCACCTCCTCAAAGAAGACTGTCATAGCCGCTCTCCCTGAGCACAGCCAGGCGCTGGGCTCAAGGCTCTGTCTGCTTCTCCTCATCTGACTTCGTTAGTGAGCTAACACCATCGTCCCCACTCCATGCACAGAAACAGAGGTCAGAAGTCAAGGACCCTGCCCAAGACCACACAGCTCATAAACAGCAGAGCTTGGATTTGAACCCAGGGCTATCTACCTGCAAAGCCTGTGCCCTTAACCACTGGGCTCTGCTGTTGTGAACCACACTCTGCCGATTTAAAGTTAAATAAGTCCTCAGGTCTGCAGTGCTCAACAGGGTTCAGTCCCCAAAGGGCCAGCTGCTCAGGCCCTGGGGTGCCAGTCCCCTCTTCCTCCGGCAGACTTACTTCCTCCTGGGTCCCTGGGCTGGCCCTACTCAGTGACAACATGGCCCTCCAACATCCCTGGTCTGCTGCTGAGGCCTGATGGAGAACTGGGGCAGGACAAATACAGAAATAGTGCTTCGAGGCAAGGAGCCAGTGGGCCCTGGAAGCGTCACCGTGGAGGGAGAGAGCTGTGCAAAGCTGGCCTCTCCCTGCGCATGGACTTCACCATGGGGAGGCTGAGCCAGGGGGTGCCAGAGGCACAGGTCAGCAGAGGAGACAGCCCCCACGGACAGTGGGTCAAATCCTACTAGAGTGAACACTCTTCAGTGTTCTACAGCTTGCTAATGTCTGAAACAGGGCTGGCTCTCTGTGTGCCTCTGAATCTGTAAGGTGCTGAGAGAACCACCTTAACGGGTGTGACCAAGCTCTTCATGGGCGGGGCCCTGCCCTGGGGTGGATCACTGGGAGTCTTCCACTCCTCATGGGCCTCCCTTCAAGGAACTTGTCCCACCTGGGCTCGTGGGGAGAGCAATTTCTGAAGCTTTTGAACTTGCTCATGTTTGGCGAAGCAGAACTTGGAAAGTGGATTGCTCAATAGAACTGTCGTACCTCGACGGTCGGGAGCTGGGACAGCAGCGTCACGAGGGTGCTGACGTCGGGTACCTTGCGCCTCCCTCAGGAGGGGGTGTGCATAGCCACGGCAGGGGCTATGGGCCAGACTCACCCACTTCCTCGGAAGCAGTTAGTGTTGGAGCAATGGGACATGCTGGGGAGGAGGGAGATGAAGGTCTGAAAGGCCCTATGGGGAGAAGAGTCCCTCCCTCTGCATGAGGGACAGAAGATGAAGCTAACACCAGAAGATGAGGGAGGAAGGAACCCCACAGAGAGCACCGGATACACAGCCGGGGCCCGTGCCATGCTGCTCCCAGAGATTTCTAGAAGACCCATCTGGCCAGGCTCTGAGGAGTGCCACACGCATTGAAGCAGGAGCAAAGGGCAGACCTCCACCTGGAAGCCATGTCCTCTCCCAAGGGCAGAGCTGGCTCCCAGCAGCCTGCAGGAGCCCAGTCTGCTGGTGACCAGGAGGGGGCTCAGCCCAACAGAAGCAGGTGCGGGGGAAGCGGCCTCGGGAGGGCAGGGCCCAAGCCCTGCCAGGCCAGGCCACATGCAGGAGGCCGCCCGAGGTTACTTACTCCTCGAGAGGGAGCCAGCTCCTTGCTGCTCTGGCCAGAGGAATACAGACTGACATATTCACCCTCACCAGCTTCCTCACTGGCGTTTTCACTCTGGGGGAGACAGGACGAGAGGAAAGATACATGGGCCAGGCCCTCCAACCCGCCCTCACAGCTGGCCAGGGGACGCCACGGCCTGCACTCTGCTCTCCCCAGGTGCAGAGAGCAAAGCTGCTTTTGCCACCTCTTGCCTTTGCGCTAGAGAGGACTCAAGTCTCCTGCAGCTGCTTCTCCAATGGTGTCCTGGGCTAAATCATCCTGGAGAGACGGCCCCACTGTAGTGGAGACGGCAGGGGTCCCCAGTGTGGCGGGAAACGATTATGCAGGGAAAGAAGCAACACATCAAGACAATCCCACACACTGGGGAGTGGGGTCCGCTGCCTGCACTTCCTCTGCCCCATGTACTTCTCTGCTCCAATCAGCAAGGCAGCGTTTCTGAGTTGGACGAGGCGCTACAGGCACTTTAATAGGCTTCTGTCATCGGCACCACAGGCAACCAAACAGACACTTGCCCTGAATCTGTCACCTCCACACTTGCAAAGGGGTGTGTGACACCCTTTCCCTAAAAACAGACAACTAAATGGAAAGCTAGTAGCATTTTGTATCTTATGCGTCTGATAACTTCATCTCTAAATGGCCACTAATCTATTTGTGGAAAATCAGATTCCTAGTTTGACAGAACTTTGTATAGAAGAGTCAATTCTGCTCTGGAAACAGATGGGCTACCATTGCACCTTGTGACCCTCAGTAGCGGTCGGCTCAGCAATGCTGCCAGCAGGTGCGCGCTGGCACCCCTGACTGCTAGTGAAGTGTCTTTCAGGAACCGTGAAACCGCTTTTTAAAAAACCGTGCAGCCCCATGTGCAGGGGTATGTGTGCGTGTGTGTGTGTGTATGTGTGCGCGCTGAGTTCTCACCGAGTCAGTGAAAGAGGTTTCGGAAGGAAGGCAGACAGTGTTCCCATGAAAGCTGCTCTCCTGAGAAGCCGAGAGAGGCCCGTCCACGGTGCTGGGAGGTGGACCGGCCATGGCTGGCACGGCTAAGTCAGAGCTCTGAGCCTGGTGGGCAGGTGGGAAATGTGGAGAGGAAGAGGAGGTAGGCGGAAGGAAAGGCGGAACGGAAGCTTGGTGGTGAGGCACGAAATCCTGGGAGTAGGACCTAAACACAGACTTATACTACAGAATCCAGGTGGAGAACAAACAAAAACGAGAATACGGGAAGAAAACAGAAAAGAGAAAAAGTAATTAGATTGGCAGTAGCTGCGCAGTGACAGGCCGTTCATAGTAACTCTAACAGGGGCCACCAATCACGCCAAGCAACCCCCAGTCCTCAGGCCACTGTGATACCCACGCCCAGCACCTCCTCCCTTGAGAAGGGCCCTGAGGCTGGAGAGTGAACAGCGCTGTCCTCAGGGCTGTCTAAATGGCCACATGCTCCGCTGGGACAGAAAATAAAACCTGTGTGGTCCATCGCTGTCTTGCCTGCTCAGGAACCTCACGGCTAAATTCAATGTCGTTGTAATTACTCATTTTGAATTTCTGGACGAATCTCTCAGGTTTTATTCCTTAAACATCAAACACTGCAACTTTTAAACACTGAAATCTACCTTGAATGCTTTTGGAAAGGAAGGGCTCAAACCCTAAGCGTGGCTGGCAAGCTGCACTATGGAAATGCTAACCATGTCTGAGTCCATTTCTCTTCCTAACTCATTTTCTTTCTTTTTTTCTTTTCTTTCTTCCCCCCCGCCTTTTTGTTTTGTTTTGTTTTGTTTTTTAAACAAACGAAGTAGGCTGGGCATGGTGGCTCACACCTGCAGTCTCAGCACTTTGGGAGGCTGAGGTGAGTGGATCGCTTGAGCCCAGGAGTTTGAGACCAGCCTGGGCAACATGGCAAAACCCCATCTCTACAAAACACACAAAAATGAGCTGGGGGTGCTGGTGAGTGCCTGTAGTTCCAGCTGCTCTGGAGGCTGAGATGGGAGGATCACTTGAGCCCAGGAGGCAGAGGTTGCAGTAAGGCAAGATAGAGTCACTGTACTCCAGCCTGGGTGACAAAGCAAGGCCCTATCTCAAATAAAAACAAATGTGATCTTACACCTTTGATGCCACCTTGTAGCCACAAGGCTATACTCCCCTAGATGCTCATCAGACAGGAAGGTCTGACACTGTGCTGAGAAGTGACAGCAAATCCCATGGCTTCTGGGGTCCAGTGAGCACCCCAGGCTGGGGCTCTGCTGCTGAAGAAGGGACAGAGGCGTTCTAGGACCACTGGTCAGCAGCCTCCATGTGGAGAGAACCTAATGATGTGATGTCACCGTGTCCTACAAAGGCCTGCCACCATGCTGCTACCACCATGGGGAGCGTGGAGAGCGCTGTGGGGGTGGCCACGTCCAAAGTCCTTGCAGATATGGGTGAATGAACGAGTCACAAAATTAAACAAAACAAAGACCTTGCTGGGCTCACTGGTTGGCCCACTACAGAGGCTGGGACGTGAGGAAAGTCAAGCCCAACACAAATGTGCGTGCCACCCACTGACACATTCTCTGTGTTTGCTGTGGTTGGGGATTTTCAGAACCCACGGAAAAGAGGAAGAAGAGGAGGACAAATGAAGTTTTAAACTAACAAGAGGTCAAAGCCACTCATCCTTAAGTCGTTTTTTGTTTTCACTTTTGAGACAGGGTCTCACTCTGTCACCCAGGCTCACTGCAGCCTCGACCTCCTGGGCTTAAGCAATCCTCTTGCCTCAGGCTCCTGAGTAGTTGGGACCACAGGTGCATGCCACCACGCCTGGCTCACTTTTTGATTTTTTTTGTAGAAATGAGGTCTATGTTGCCCAGGCTGGTCTTGAACTCCTGAGCTCAAGTGATCTGCCCGCCTCAGCCTCCCAAAGTGCTGGAATTACAGGGATCAGCCACCATGGCTGGCCCTTAAGCAGTTTGGCAAAGCTACCCTTTAACGTGTACAAAGAGCTACTATAACTCGAGGGACAACGCAACCCTCTCAGTTCCACCTGTGTGTACAGCTGTGGCCCCTTCCTGGCCGCACTGACCGGAGTTTCAAACTCCTCCCTCCTTGCACTCCTGTGAGCTCCAGTTGCTGCTAGATCTCACAGCAGATCCATGACATCTGCCCTAAGAACTCACTACCACTTACACATCTGCTTTCCCCATCTAACCCACAAACTCAAGGCCAACCCTCGGCCATGGTCAAATGAATCAGTGGAAGTGTCATGCATGCGACCAGCACTGAACACTCAAGTACCTGTACAAGTGAAGTTCCCTTCATATCCTTCTTTCAGGAGAAGCTCGGGGGGGCAGACACCCTACTTGGTACACCCTGGCTTGCCGCCCTCACCTAAGCCCTCACAGCAGGCTCCACGCAACACTTCAGTGTTTCACAGCAATTACCCAGGATGGCGCTGCAGGCCTGGGAGCTCACTCTGGGCCTTCCTGGGATGGCAGTGGGGTGAAGGGCTTGGCTTTCTGGGTTTTCCATCGCATCTCTGGAGGACGCTTGCACACAGCAAGGCTCCCTCGCTGGCTGGGAAGGTCCACAGAGAAGACAGCGAGCGGGATGCACTGGCTGAGCGGTAGGACGGCGTGCCGCCTTCAGGAAACCCTTGCATGACTGTTTCAGGGAGTGGCTCAATCTTTTGCAGGAGCCCAAATTCTCAGATCGGCCAGATGTTCGTTCCCAACACCCAGACACTGCCATGAGATTTGCTAAACACTTCCCGCTCACCTTGTCTTGCTGCCGCCTAGTTTAAGAGTCATGCTCCAGGCCAGCTCCTTCTGGAGTCTTGACACAGCCTCATTGGCGCCATGTAAAGTCACTCTGTGCTTACACGTGCCCTGCAATAACTAGCACCTGATTTACACACACACAAATGGCTTTTGTGTCATCACAAAATGTACTAAGTTGGAGAAGTGTCTTCCTAACCAACCACACGGTGTGTTTAGCGGGTTTTAATTCAACGAGGTGAGGGGCAGACTCCCACAGCGTGGTGCCTCTTCCGGGAGAGGGCACAGGGCAGCTGCTGACTGCACGGTCTCCAGTTGCCCCTCGTGGCATCTCTGCCTGTGTGCCCTAGTAGAAGTGACTGAACTTCTTGAGCCTTAGCTGAAGCTGTTCATCTTTAAAACGGGGATGAAAGCAGCCCCTCTCCCACAAGGTTTCTGCGGACGTTCCGTGAGACGCAGAGCGCTACAGGCAGGTCCTCCGCGTGCTGCTGGTGTGGGCGACCTCTCGGCCAGCAGCAGCTGTCTTCTCCTGCCCTCCAAACAATCCCAGGAACTGCTCGAAATAACAGCACTGGGGCATTCAGTAGGGACCTAATACGTATTTGCTGATACGTATTTTAGTAGGCACCTAATACATAGTCTAGGCACCGTATTATTAATTAAGATGCCTAGAATATTGCCTGACTCACAGCAGCGGCTCAGTTTTGAGCGTGGATGGGTAAGAGACAAACTTCACCCACTGCATGGGTTCAGGTCCAGACACTGGGGAGGGAGGCTCAGGGAAACGACCTGGGGTGTGGACTGCCAAGGAGGGGGCAGCTACCAAGGAGAAAGGAAGGAGAGTTGGCCTCTCTTGGACAAAGGGGCCTGGCCTGGCCTGCCCTGGCCCTCCATCTGCAGCTGTGAGCTCACACTCTGGTATTCAAGCTATGCAGTCATGCTGGGACAAGAGCCAAACTGGAAAGGTACCTTCACGGGGCAGGGAGACACAGGGAAAGCCTTCTGATCACCATGAAGCCCTTGCTGTGCCCCTTGGGCTCTGCAGATGCCAGCAGCTGCATCGGGGCTCATGGTCACACCATTTTCAACAGGCCCCCATCTCTACCGATTCTCCAGAGCAATACTTCCAGCCCCTTATGATCACACTTACCCACAGGGGCAGGGAGAAAGGCAGGGAGGGCCGTTCCACAGAAACGCCGCCTCACCACAGCCGGGGGTTTATTTTAGGATCTGGCTCGTGCCCGGCTTTGCTTCTGACGAGCTGCTGCTCTCTGTGTAGCAGGAACTTTTATTTATAGCCAGAATAAGACTGTTTGGGCTGAGGATTTTAGAACGGGAAGGGCTGCCTGTCTGAGACTTGCAAACTTCTGCAGAAGATCTAGGGGTGCCAGTTAGGAGAGGGGGTGTCTGGCCCCCAACGTCAGCCCTGGTCACACAGTCAGTCGAAACACAGCAGGGATTGCCTCACGAGGAAGAGAACAACTACTCCTACTGCATCTTCCTGCTGGGCAGATGAGGCGTTGCATGAATCATCTCAATTAACCTACACACAGTGCCTTACGGTTCTTATAACTGATGAAAATACTGAGGCTGGGAGAGGAGACCACGTGCCTAATAACACAGCTGGTAAGAGGTGGTGTGGGGATGGCTGATATCACAATCAGTTCGTGTTTTCTGAAATACTGAGTGTATCCCGGACATGAGACAGACCCTAACCATGCGATCCCATAGTTCTGCAGGGTACAGCCTCACCAACTCTGCAGAGAGTTCCTTAGCTGAGTGCTTTATGACGCCAGGCATGCAAAGCCCAGTGAGCTGAGACTTGATCCATAAGCCAGGATGCAGAGAGGGGTGCACTGGCCAGAGTGCGGCAGGACAGGCAGGGAAAAGGTGGAATCAGCAACCAGCTCCTTTGGAAACACAACCCTGAAAGGGAGTCAAAACGATGCTGGAGGCCGATGACCTCATATGCGAGCGTGTGGCCAATTCATTAAAAGGCAAAGCTGCCTGAAGCTGGCCAGGCAGCAGTTTTGTTTTTCTCACAAGTAAAATACTTAGAAAAGGCACCAGTTTTCAGTGACACCTTCTCTCTATTATAGTCCTGGCATGGAAAAAGGACTAGGGGTGGGTCCTGTGTTGCCTTAGCAAGAAAGTAGGAAAGATCTTTTTCTTCCTCTCTTTTTTTGAGACAGGGTCTCGCTCTGTCACCCAGGCTGGAGTGCAGTGGTACGGTCATGGCTCACTGTCACCTCGACCTCCTGGGCTCAACTGATTCTCCTGCGTTAGCCTCTCAAAAAGGGTGGACTATAGGCATGTGTCACCAGGTACAATTAATTTTTTGGATTTTGTAGAGATGGGGTCTTGCTGTGTTGCTCAGGCTGGTCTCGAACTCCTGGGCTCAAGTGATCCTCCCACCTCAGCCTCCCAAAGTGCTGCGATTATAGGCATGAGCCATCGTGCCCAGCAGGAAAGCAGATATTTAAAGGAACAATTCTGAATCCTCAATATAACAGCCACTCCACTTAATTCCTCTGCTGATCAGAAAGACCGTGTGCCAGAGGAGGCTGTCTACTCATCAGCAGCTGAGGGTTAGGGACACAGGCCGAGGGACCGTGATCAGAACAGTTGCTCCACAGTGACTTGTGCTCCAAGCCCTGGAGAACTGTCAGCTCCACCAGTTACAGGGAAATGTGGTCATGTAAATGGATGGATTCACTGGCACGGTGAAGTGTTTGGGAAGAGAAGTTGCCAGAAATTGGTCATTACTGCATAATCTTGGCTCAAGCAAGGCTTATGACTTCAGAGTTTTTGGATGCCACTTAGCAAAATAGATAAGCTATTGGACAGCTGGTTTTCGGGTTTAAATTTTTATTCCTCATTTGTGAGAAAACACATTCAGGGGAAGCTGCTTTTCTAGTGTGGTCTGGGCTTCCTTCCCCAGAGTAGAATCAATGGGAGCTACAGCTCAGCACTGGCGGTGGGCTCAGAGCACATATGTCCTTCAACTAGGGACTGTGAGCCTCACAGTGTGGGCCCTAATTTATCTATTCTGGAAGAAGTTGAGCTTTTAACTGCTGATGAGGCCCACATGATCGCCTGGGGAGAAAAGCTTATCTGATTTGATTCTTATAGAGATGGGGTACGACCCACTCCCAGGACACCCTCCTGCCCCAGGAAAGGTGCTTGGTAACATTCCTTGTAACTCCATTTGGCAAACTCTTAGGGAGACTTCTGGCTTTGTCTTCTCTTTCTTTACAGTCCCAATTAACTACTGGTTTACAGAAGGGTCTACCTTACTTTTTGGTAGGGTCTACCTTAGGCCCAGGAGCAACTCCTCTTCTTTGATGCTCTTGTGTTAATTTGTAACAATAACTACACTTTACATAATGTCAAAAGATGAGTTCCAAAGCCAAGTGGTAGGTTCTGAGGCCAATGCCACAAGCACCTGAACTGAAATCTGCCACAGACCATTTTGTCTTTGATCCTGGTAAGGAGACAGTCATTCTTCTCCTCAAAGAAGGGTAACATTAGCATTATGTTGGGTCCAAAAAATATCTTCTCCCTTTTCAAATAAACTTCTTAGTGGAGCTTATTTTTAAAAACCACTTGAATATCCTAAGAAAAAAAGGATGTAAAAGAACAAAAATGTGTTGCTTGGGAGAAGATGGGTGAATGTAAAAGTTCCTTATTAAGTTCCTTCTCATGTGACATATTTTTACAACTGGAATCACAGTATCTCCCTTGAAAATACTACGTTTTGGCCAATGGTTTCATGGCAAATTACACTCTTGCAAAACCTCCAATACATTCTAGGATGCTCTGGAATTCACTAAGTGTTGATCTGAATAGCATCAACCCTTTATAGAAAGATTTAATACAGATTGAAAAATGATTCAAATTCAGTTCTAGAAGTCTGACAACTATTTTTACTCAGTTTGCATTTCAACAGCCTGACAGGGGCTCTAATTTATACTTATTCTTAGAACTCTATTTAGAGCCTGTAGCTACACTTTGTAACATGTCAGAACATGAAGGACAAATACACGCCTCTCGACGTCCAGCCTACGCACTTCTCTTTTGACCGAGCCTTACGAGGTCTCAAAATTTATTTGGCAAATTAAGCAGTTCAAAAATGTTAACCTAACACTGCATTTTTCATGATGGGGATCTGGATTCCAATCACGGCTCTAGCTTAACTCGGAACAAATGGCTCAGCTTCTCTCTCCTGGCTTCTCCATCTCTAGAACTGCAGTGAACCTCGATCACAGAGTAGTAAGGAAGGCCCTCGATAGGGGGATGGCAGCCCGATGTGGAAGTAAAGGCAAGAGGCACCGGACGTGGAACTGGCCCTCAGGGTGCGTGTGAGCACACGACCTTTACAAGGAATGGGGGTGCTTTTGGTACCGGCCTTCCAAGAAGGTTTGTGTCTATTTCCTACAACTTTATCTTAAAATTTCTCCTCTGCAATTTTTCCCAGCACCCTGACTGAACTCCCACCTGACAGTTTGCCTGTCACAGATGGAGTCAGAAGTACAACCACGGCCAGGTGCTACAGTGACACTACTGCGCCTGAAGCTGGTCCAGGGGCACCGACCAGCCAAAATGCCAGGCTGTAAACAACAAAGATTCTTGAAGTCTAGAACCAGGGGGCGGAAACAGCTGCATCAGACTAGTTGCTTTTGAAAGCCCCCAACACAAGGCACTCTCAGCTCTGCTCCTGCTGTCAGGGCTGTGACCAGTCCTGCTCTCGAGATGGGCACACTCCCTACTGCCCACAGTAAGGCAAGGCAGGCTCGCTCCTGGGCTCAGGAGGTAACGCCGTCTCCTCCAGAGCTGGACATTTCTCCAGAGGTGGCTCTGCAATACCTCCTGAGGGTCGCAGCGACCTGGAGGGGGCTCTGGTCTGCATGTACCTCCTTCCACAAGACCGGGTCAAGCTGAGTAGGATCTAATCCAGTCTTCACACTTCAGAGTAGCACTGGGTCTATCAGGAAGAGTGGAAAAGCACAGGGGGAACGCACTGCAGGAGCCAAACTGTGTTTCAAGGGCTCTGCAGACAGGAACTACCTGGGAAACTCTCGACCCAGACAGAACAGCAAGACCCTCAGGTCAGTAGGGAAGGAAAATGAAGAAGAAAATGGATTCTTGGCCAGAGCCTGGGATCAATCCATCTGTTACATGGGAGCTAGAGGCTAGGCTGCACCAAAGCTGCCAGTTCACAGCTCATGCCCCCTCCTCAGGGGACATGCAATCCTGAGAAGACGAACCGGAGCATTACACAGGAAAGCAGCAGCCTCCCCCATGTGGTGAAAGATCTGATGCTAATACTTCCCTTTCCATGAAATGCTGGTTGTGCGTCTCGTACTACATCATGTGTGCTTTTCATCCTTATAAAAACCTCGTGCTCCCATTGCACAGATGAGGAAAGGGGGGCCCAGGGCATTGGGGCGGGGCGGTGTGCTCAGGTTCATACAGCAAGTGAGGAGAAAACACGGTGGGGAAGAAGACGGGTTGAGCAGGAAGGAGAAACTTGTAGGTGGGGAAGGGATGAAGGGAAGGCAGTGGAGGTGTGCAGGGGACAGGCTCATGGTAGAGTGGGGAGAAACAGTGTGAGGGCCTCCTAAGAGCCAGGGAAGCTGGCCCTGGTTCTGCAGGGATGTGGTGACATTTTAGTCTAGCTGCAGGCTTGAGAAGCAGGGAGGGCCTCTGACTGCAGAAGCAGGGATGCCAGTCAGGAGCTGCAGTGCAACCAGGTGAGACACGGGAGTGGGGAGGAAGCGAGCGGTCACAGGCTGGAGGGAAGTGGACGCGCTCAAGGCTAATGCCCTGTGCAGTATCAGTAGGACATGGTGGGACAGGGAGAAGAGGGGCGGGACAAGAGTGAATGGGCACTGCCTGCCTGTCTGCTATGTGCCAGGCATGGGGACTAATTTCTGACCTCAGGGAGCCCGGGGTCTGGTGAGGAGAGAAGCCTGCATGCAAACAGCTGGAGATCCACAGAGACTCAACCTTGGACTTGTAGATTCTGCCTCAAAGGGGATGAACTGCCTCAAAGGGGATGAACTTGTAGACTCTACCCCTAACGGCACAGATTGGTAGATGCTACCCCTAAGGGTATGCACCGGTAGACTACACCCCTAAGGGCACACACTGGTACACTACACCCCTAAGGGCACAGACTGGTAGACTACACCCCTAAGGGCACGGACTGCCAGACAACACCCTTAAGGGCATAGACTTGTACACTATATTGTGCTGTTAAACCTCCAAGAATGGAGGAGAGTCTAGGAGTCAATGGTGTGAAATAACCTGAAGCACCTATGTACTACATGAGCTACGCCAGGCCAAGGAGGAACATGTACCAGTGGGAGGCAGAGGCCTCAAGGAGGCTTCGCAACATGGAGACAGCGGCACAGTCCTTTCCCCAAAAGAGGAGCACTCCATGCAGACCGTGCAAAGGGAGGGTCCGACCAGCCTGCGCACCAACACCCCCACCCCGTCCAGGGAGGGGCTGCCTTGAGAAATCCCTCTCCCACCCTTGGCTACCGGGTTCTGCCCACAGACGCTCCCTGCTCTTTCTCTCTCAATGTGATCTAGCTCTGACCAGGACAGAAAGCCAGTAAGACAAGATGGCATCAGGGAGGAACGAGAGACAAAGGTCAGGATGGCAGAAACGTATTGTTTCCAACAAAGTTTCCAACAGGTGCCAAGAGCCCCATGGGACTGTCTTCCACTTCCCTCCCATGGGCCATTCCGTTTTCCTCCTCCTCTCCTTCTCTCTCTATCTCTCCCCTTTCCTGTTTGGCCTTTAGGCCCGTCAGTGTGCCCACGGTCTCTGTGATGGCTCATCCTTGGGGACGGTTTGTGGCCAGGAGGTTGGGGGTGGGGAGCGAGAGAAACAGTGAGCAAGGGAGAGGCAGACGCATGGGCAGAGTGAAGGAACCTACCCTGGGTCCCGAGGAGCTGGGCCTGGCATTTCCCAGTGAGGGGACACCATGGCATGGGGACCGAGCGTCTGCATGAAGCTCAAGCTTTCTGCTGAGAGCACATGTGCTGATGCACAGAAACCTGGGCCCATCTCAGAAAACGACTGTTTTACCCAGAATGAGATGCCAGCTGCTCTGCAGACCCTTTTTAAAAAATTAAAGTCCTCAAGATGATACACACTTAACTCTCCTTGCCTGAAGTTTTTTTTTTTTTTTTAAACAGATGACAGTTATTACAGGCATTTCAATATAACTTCTACTCACAACTTGGGTCTGCTAGCAGTTTTAATTATCCAGATTCATTCTGGAAGCCAAGATGGTAAAGAAATATTTCAACAGATTTCTAGCACCCAAATAGATCTTTTAGTGACAGTAAATACCCATAACTTTCAGTTAGCAAAGAAAGAACGTACAAGAAAGTAGTGTGGGGTACGGAGGAGGGTGTTTTTTCTTTTTTTTTTTCCTCCTTTTTTTTTTTTTTGAGACGGAGTCTCGCTCTGTCACCCAGGCTGGAGTGCAGTGGCGCGATCTCCGCTCACTGCAAGCTCCGCCTCCCGGGTTTACGCCATTCTCCGGCCTCAGCCTCCCGAGTAGCTGGGACTACAGGCGCCCGCCACCTCGCCCGGCTAATTGTTTTGTATTTTCAGTAGAGACGGGGTTTCACCGTGTTAGCCAGGATGGTTTCAATCTCCTGACCTCATGATCTGCCCGCCTTGGCCTCCCAAAGTGCTGGGATTACAGGCGTGAGCCACCGCTCCTGGCTGGAGGAAGGTATTTTTTCCAATGCCAACCCTGCAGCACCGGCAGGGCACAGGCAGCCCTAATGGTTACTGAGAGATTGTGCATAATATCTTGGTCAAGGGCACCGTGAATAGGAACCAAATCTACAACTTTCGAGATGTGCAGAAGCAGAGAAAATGCAAGCCAGAGAAGGGACATGCAGAGGAGAGGGCCATGAGAGTCTACTGTGGAAGGTGGGAAGGAGTAGGGCAGAGACAGCAGATGGGCAGCCACCAGGCAGGGCCACCATGGGAATACAGCAGGCAGCCCAGGGAGCAAGAACCTGGAGAGCAGTCAAGAGAGAAAACACGGGCAGCACTGCTACTTCTGGGAGGGATGGTGAGGCTGTCACTCAGACACGGAGCCACGCCCCCACAGAACAGGCACAGGCGGGGCCTGGCCCAATCAGGATCACAGAGGCTGCACCCACCTCTCTATACCTTTCCTGCCTCACGGTCATGCATACATTCTTCTCAACACCTTTCTTTTACCAAGCTGGTCCGAATGCCCCGGAGACCACGTGTCAGGGTTTGGAGTTCTGTCTGTGTTCAAGTCTCCTAGGGTTACGGCCTAAGTCAGGCAAGAGGCGAGTCTATGGACCAGGAGCTAACACCTCTGGTGAATGAAGGGCCAAGCACACAGGACTGAAGCCTGTGCAGGGGACGGTAGGAGGGACCCCCTGGGACCAACTCCTAGGCGGTGCTGGTGAGAGAGAAGCCCAGCAAACAGTCGAGTCCAGGCCCGGCAGAGCCTGCGGGTGGGGAGGACTGGCTTTTCCTGGAGTGGAGGTTCTGGGGAGACGGGAAAGCTGGCTGTCATCGTTGCCCTTGTGACCTTATTCTAAGTGCTTACATTTGAGATGACCTTCCCGAATGGACACTGGGCTTCCTGGCCTCCATGCCTCTGGCAGGTCCTTCTGCTTGGAACATCTTTGACTTGCTTTTCCTGCCCTTTAGCTCCTAAAAAATCCCAACTGTCCTTCAAGCCACAGCTCAAGCTCTACCCCCAGCCCCCACGACCCTGTCCTTGCTCCACCACCCACAAAGTTTCTATGCCTACAACTCTCATGTCATTCCTCACATATGCCTTAACATGGTGTGAACTTGTATTTTACATAAAAGATGTCTTAAGACTCCTATATACTCCAGGGATAAAAACCATGATGTGGCCTGGTGTGGTGGCTCATGCCTGTAATCCCAGCACTTTGGGAGGCCGAAGCGGGCAGATCACCTGAGGTCAGGAGTTTGAGACCAGCCTGGCCAACATGGTGAAACCCCGTCTCTACTAAAAATACAAAAAATTAGCCGGGCGTGGTGGCGGACGGCTGTAATCCCAGCTACCCTGGAGGCTGAGGCAGGAGAATTGCTTGAACCCAGGAGGCGGAGGTTGCAGTCAGTCGAGATCGTGCTACTGAACTCCAGTCTGGGCAACAGAGCAAGACTCCATCTCAAAAACAAAACAAAACAAAAACAAAAACAAAAAACCAAAAACCATGATGTACTCAGACCCAAAATTAATTAAAATGTGTGCAGATGTTTTTGGTTCTGAAGCAGGCTTCATGCCTATCTTCCTCTGCCTGCTAACCTGCAGCCCTGCTTTGGCTGGGGCCATCTTCCTCAACTGGATGTCTTTTGCAGCCTGGCCCGGAAAAGCTGATGTCCTGAGCTTGCTGAATTAAACCCATCCCTAGGATCAGGGGAGGAGTGAATGAGAATACTTCTCAGTATCCACTTCAATTTAAATTGTTCCACACAGGTTTAGTGCCCTACAAATTCCCTTGGCAAGAAGTTTTCAATGGTTAGAGTCTTTTAGTAGAAGTAATCGTCCACTGTGTCAAGAACCATGTGAGATGTCTTCAGATTTGACAACTGCTGTGTTTCCAAGGGACACCCCTTCAGAGTTTCATGCTGGAAAAATGACACAGGCCCAGAAGCAATGAACAAAGAAATTCAGGCATAAAAGGCGCTCTGATAGTAATCCAAAGCCCTATGTCTGGGGTTCATCTTAGAATTTAACCAACGGATATATGAAGAACATGCTGGCACTGTACTAAATCACTTTTCTGAGGTTTCAGTGTACTGGATGTTGAATGTTCCAAACGTGGCCATTACTAATGGTTCCTGAGGTATTCTCGTTTTAATGACATAAGGCATCTTATAAGGTCCTTCCCTCGGGGTCCTTGGTGGACTTGTTGCTAAGAATGCAGTGTTTTAGACACAAGATGTCTTAAGGCTCTTGTGTGTCCCAGGGATAAAAACTATGACGTACTCATAACCAAACTTAATTAAAATGCCCTCAAATTTAATTTTGTAGCAAACAGTCCAGTTCATTCATAGTCCTCTAACCCTAACTGCTCAAAAGGGATATTGTAGAAACTCTAAGGGGAAAGAAAACAAAAACAAAAACCTAGCTCGGTCAAGAGCTTGGATTGTCTACAGGCCAAGTTTCGCAAGATTTGTGAAAGGAGCTTGCCAGAGGTGCCTCTGAGGAAACCATGGGCTTCTGTGTGGCCAGAGCAGGGTGAGGGGAACCTGTCTTCCCAGCATGAGTAGGGCTGCTGGGGGCTCTAAGGAGTGAGGCCTCAGTATCCAGTGGGAGAATGCACTCCAAGGTCCTCACGACAGGCAGGACCGTCTTAGTCCTGGCCACTGGAAGTCACTAGGCATTGGACTGCCCACCCTGGGCACAGATGGAAACCAGACAAAACCAAACTGGGAACCTGAGTTTGGATAAGTCTTTAAAAATCACCCCGTCCGGCCGGGCATGGTGGCTCAATGCCTGTAATCCCAGCACTTTGGGAGGCCGAGGCGGGCAGATCACGAGGTCAGGAGATCGAGACCATCCTGGCTAACACGGTGAAACCCCGTCTCTACCGAAAATACAAAAAATTAGCTAGGCGTGGTGGTGGGCGCCTGTAGTCCCAGCTACTCGGGAGGCTGAGGTAGGAGAATGGTGTAAACCCGGAAGGCGGAGCTTGCAGTGAGCCGAGATCGTGCCACTGCACTCCAGCCTGGGCAACAGAGCGAGACTCCGTCTCAAAAAAAAACAAAAACAAAAAACAAAAAAACAAAAAATCGCGTGGTCCAAACTCATCATTTATAGAGGGGGGATAAAGGCCAAACAGGTTAGCTCTCATGTGTAAAGTTAGAAGCAGAACAAGACGAGAATCCGGAACTCTTATTACTAAGACAATGAGAGCAAGAACAGTAATAAGCTTTCTAAGCTTACGTACCTAGCCGCTTCATATAATTTTACTTACTCCTCACAATTACAAAATACGAGGCAAGGAAAATCCAGTCCCAAAGGAAAGACGCTGAAGCGAAATTGTTCTAGAGTTCTTTCCCCTGTGCTAAGTTTCATTTTAACAGATGAAAGGGAGAATGTGGCCATTTCGGTTCCTGGACATGCACAGATGCCAGTGAAAGACCCCCTCTTCAGTGTCAGCCCCTAGGCTTAAAGCAGTAAACTGTTTACACAAATGGCTGCAGCCCATTCCCTTCCTGGACCCACAGCCCGTGCAACATGACTTAGCAGCAACCACCATAAAGAGGCAGAAGCAACTTCTGTGCTCCCTGAATCTTGGCTGGCCTTGTAATTTAACTGAGCAAATGCAATGGAACAGGCATCACAGCACTTCTGAGCTTAGGCCCTAAGGGGCCTTGCACGCTTCCATTTGTTTTTTTTGGAAGCCCGCCAGCTGTCATGTGAACAAGCCCAGGCCAGCCTGATGGAGGTGACAGACTACATGGGTCACAGCCAAATCAGCCCCATTGTCCCAGCTCAGGTCCCACGGATGTCAGTGAGTTCAGCCAAAACTGGCCAAGTCTGGGCCAGAGCAGCACAACCATCCTGCTACTCCGTGTCCTAAGCAGTGACAAATGGTCACTATTATTTTAAGCCACGAAGTTTTGGGTGGTTTGTTATGTAGCAAAAGCAAACTAATAAAGCCCTTAATCAAACCATCACGCGCTGGTGAAGCCTGCTCTCCTCAACCTGGCTTTCTATGTGAGGAACAGTACCACCCATCTACCCATCCATCTCATCTGTTTTATTTATTTTGAGACAGGATTTCACTACGTTGCCCAGGCTGGATTTGAACTCCGGGGTTCAGGCGATTCTCCTGCCTCAGCCTCCTGAGGAGTGGGGACTACAGGTGAGTGCCACCACACCTGGTTATATTCCTTTTTAATCCTGGAACACAGAGGGCTGATCCAAGTCCCAAAGGGAGATTGGGATAAAAAGGTCAAAATGTGTTTGTCAGTTTAGGCCAGACTGGCCACTCGCATTTCCCATGCCTACCCTTGCCTCACCTGGACGCCTCACGGTCTTTAAGGCCCCAGAGAACCAACCATTCATAACCTTCCCATCTATGTGTAGGGACCCGCAGAAGGGCAGGGGCCATGATGGGCAGAACACATAGCTGAGGCACACGCTACCAAGGAATGGCCCTGTTCACGTGTTTCCAAGTAAGGAACAGCAGGGAGCAACTCACCGAGGGCACAGGCAAGCTGCCGTGCCGGCTGAGAAAGGAGTGAGAGACGGACACACTGAGGCCCTGAGCGGCACTGCCGTCCTCGGGGGTGAAGGCCACTTTAGTTTGCTGGACACAGTAGGAGACAGAGGAGAAGGAAGCAGCAGCACAGGAGGCCTGCTGGACAGAGGGGAGGAGAGAGAAGGCAGGGAAGGAGGGAGAGAAGCAGAGAACAGTCAGGTCCGTGCAGGGAAAGGCCATGGAGGTCGCTCTCCACATCCTCTCGGAGACATTCTGGAGAGGGACGGCTTCTAGGCCCAGTTCAGGGACTAAAACCAGCTGCCGAAGGCTATATGCAGGAAAGGGCACCCTCCTTCACTTCCTTACTCTAGATCCTAAAATTTGTGTCCACTGGAAGCAGGTTGGGTGGAAGGAGGACGAGGTGGCTGGAGCCACACAGACCTGGGCTGACTCCGGGCTTGGAGCTGCTCCTCTGTGTGGAGTGGATCCATGTGTCATTAACACGTCTTCAAAACTCAGATGGGGCTCCGGCTGCCTGGGTTTGAGTCTGGATCCTGCCATTTCTCACAGGTTTGGCCTTGGGCACTACTTAAAGGTCTCTGTGCCTCAGGTTTTCTGTCTGTAAAATGGGGAGAACCCTGGCACCTCCTGTACAGGGCTGTTGGGAGGATGAAATGGGATGATATGTGTGAAGCACCTGGAATCTTGCTTATCACACTGTACGTGGGCCAACAGGCGTGTGTAATGAGCACCATTTTTGTCTGTGAAGTGTGGATAATGCTTCCTGCATCTGCATTTGAGAGGGTGCGACCAGCAGCTGGCAGGACTTGTCAGGTGGTACGCCTGGGTTGTCGTTAGGATTGGGCCTGGCTCCCAGGTCTTCTGTTTCTAGCTGTGGGCTTGGATTAAGGTTCGCTGGCTCTGTCAGCGTCAATTTACTTATAATGGGGATGCCAGGAGCTGTGGCAGGGACCATGTAGAGCCAGATGAGACCCCCGGTGCTTACCTGGGGAGGTGTTCAACACAGATGTTCCTAACAGGCCTCCAGGGGCTGAGTTCACCACTGCCCCACAGGCATGGTGGAACAGGTTCTGATTCCACTCACTCACTAGGGGTGTCTCCCCAAATATTCAGAAGCCTGTGGACTCCACAGTGTGGAGAAGATGCCCAATGGGCCAAAAATATTTTCAATAAATCTGGCTCAGCAATGGCTGTTTTTTTTTGAGACAGGGTCTCACTATGTTGTCCAGGCTGGTCTTGAACTTCTGGGATCAAGTGATCCTCCACCTCAGCCTCCCAAGTAGCTGGGACTATAGGCATGTGCCACCACCACTCCTGGGTCTCGGCAATGGTTCTAACCAAACATTTTAAGCAAGGGGTCTCTAAATGAGGCATTTATGTTTCCATGGTGGGATCCTTTTTGAAACATCTTCAAAGCAATTGAGACTCATATTCTCAATTGTGCCTGTGGGATGGGCAGGGCAGGTGAGGATCTGAGACCCTGAAAATGGCACATGTGACACGGCTAACGAGTGGCAGGGTTGGAATTCAGGACTCTCAACTCCAGGCTTGGCCTTTCCTCTACTGGACATGGCCTTCTCTGAAGGGGCTGAGTGTGGTTTCTCAGTGGAAACAAAACAGCTTGCTTGGTCAGCCAGAGCCCACTGAGTATAGGAAGCTCAGGGACTCCTGGGACTGGGCTGAGCCCCAGGTGATTATATGGAGTAATCCAGGGATATTTGTCCTCCAGTCTGCAGCTGCCTCCCAGAAGAATCAGACGGCCCTTCATGTCCTCTCGCAATGGATAAAAGATGGCCCAGGGCACACTAGTCGCCTCCTGGTAGAAGCCACCAGACTGGCCAGCACACGAGCACAGCAACCCAGGCAGTTCTGAACAAGCCTGGAGCTCCCTGTTGGGGAGCTTCCTCTTCCTGGGGAGCATGGCTGGACAAGAGGCTCAGATCCTCAAACCCGACTAGGGCCCTCCATGTTCATTAACTGGCAGCAAAGGGAGAAAGTTTGGAGGGATGCCACAGGCACCCCCCATCTGCCTACCTGCCCAGTGCCTGGGCAGTTCCGGAGCCTCATGGGGTGCCCACGGTGGAACAGCCTGCCTTCTGTGCTGACCCGTGCTTCCTTACGTGCACGGGAGTCCTCAGCACAGGAGTGTTTTCTAGAAGAGGAAGGTGCTGTGTCTGAAACAGAGTGGCTCTGTTTAAAGCCATCCTCCGCTTCAATGGCGCTTGTTTCCCTTGGGCCCTCCCCGGCCAAGGCTGGGTTGTAAGTCACTCTACACAGTTAGGACCATTATGCCAATCAAGTCCACAGATGGCCATGCACAGACCATGTCCTGTGCTTTGACTGAGTCCCTCCCTTCTGGGAGGTCTATGTTGAAGCCAAAGAAGACAGAAAAAAATACAAGAGACTGTCAGCAGAGAGAGCAAACACCCTGAGTACAAGCCTGTCCCTGCTGCGTGGGCCTGCTGTGGAAAAGAAAGGTCCCTGCACCCCAGGGTGGGGAGGTGGTGGAGCGGGCACTGGGCTGCTGGTGAGCATCTCAGGAGGAAGTAAAAGCATCTGTGTGGGAGATGGTGCCTTCCACACCCAAAACTGGGGCCCTGCCACGGCAGGGAGGAAGCTCGTTCTGGTTCCTAGAGACCTGCTAGAATCAGAAGTTCTAGTCACAAGGGAGGGTGTCACTCACCAGCTGCCGCTGCTTGGGGGGTAGGGCGGGCGGCGGGGCCAGCTCCTGCACGGAGTCCACCCCGCTGAAGGAGTCGCTGAAGCCGTATACCTCCATGAGGAGCTTGTTCTTCTGCTGGTAGATGTGCTCGTTCTGCGGCGTCTGGTAGAACATGGAGGGCTGTGGCTCCGAGTAGTCCTCCAGCAGCTGCATGTAGGCCAGCACTGTGAAACGGAGGGACAGAGCTGCAGCAAGGCTGGGGGCTGCCACGTCAGGGAACCCCTCCCCGCATTCTTCCCACAGCAGCTAGGGGGCTTTCCACCGAAAGCACCTCAGGGAGGGACAAACAGGCGGAGCGCAGAGGCCTTTTCGGGCAGTGAAATCACACCCTGTCTGATGCGCTAATGGAGGAGACACGTCCAGACCGGCAGACGCGCAACACCGATGGGGAACCCTAATGCGAACTCAGGACTCAAGCGAGGGACTCAAGGGATGGCAAGTCTCAGCCACCTCCTGAGCAGGCACTTTCCCCTCGGGGCACGTCACAAGTGCCACGAGCACCTGCCAGGTGGAGCTGAGCTTCAGATACCAAGAAAAAGTGGTGGCTCTGCAGTGCTAAATTTTGTATCCTCAAATAAGCACAAAGCCAGAGGCTTTTCTGCAAACCCCAACTAGTCAACAAACCAAGGAAGGCCAGACACTGAGCTGAGGAAGACAGTCACAGAGGTAGGGAGTTTATTTCTTCCCTGAGCCGCTCTGGGGGTCCAGGTATAGAGGAAATGCTCTCTCTCCAGGAGTGTCACTGAAGGAAGGGGTTCAAAGTCACCTTCTTTATTTAAAAGATTATGTAAGAATTTCTTACTAGCTCCAACAAGCACAGAGCAGAACTTGGTTGGAAAAGATGCACAGGAAGAGATGGTTCCCCCCTGAGGTCAGCTGCTGCTACTGAAAGGGCAGCTCGCAGCCCCTTGAGCTTGTCTTTTTTTTTTTTTTTTTTTTTGAGACGAGTCTCGCTCTGTCACCCAGGCTGGAGTGCAGTGGCCGGATCTCAGCTCACTGCAAGCTCCGCCTCCCGGGTTTACGCCATTCTTCTGCCTCAGCCTCCCGAGTAGCTGGGACTACAGGCGCCTGCCACCTCGCCCGGCTAAGTTTTTGTATTTTTAGTAGAGACGGGGTTTCACTGTGTTAGCCAGAATGGTCTCGATCTCCTGACCTCGTGATCCGCCCGCCTCGGCCTCCCAAAGTGCTGGGATTACAGGCTTGAGCCACCGCGCCCGGCCGAGCTTGTCTTACACTTCCTTTTTTTTTTTTTCGAGACTGAGTTTCACTCTTGTCGCCCAGGCTGGAGTGTAATGGTGTGATCTCGGCTCACTGCAACCTCCACCTCGTGGGTTCAAGTGATCCTCCTGCCTCAGTCTCCCGAGTAGCTGGGATTACAGGCATGGACCACGACGTCCAGCTAATTTTTGTATTTTCAGTAGAGATAGGGTTGTGCCATGTTGGTCTGGCTGGTCTCAAACTCCTGACCTCAGGTGATCCACCTGGCTCGGTCTCCCAAAGTGATGGGATTACAGGTGTGAGCCACTGCGCCTAGCCCCACACTTCCTCTTTAATGCTGTGCAACCATCGTCACCAGGCTCCAGAGGAAGGGGCAAGCCTAGGAAGGTGATCCCAAGCACCCACAAACTGCTCCCTAAAAAGACTAAACGTGGCCGGGCACAGTGGCTCATGCCTATAATCCCAGTGCTTTGGGAGGCTGAGGCAGGAGGGTCACTTGAGGCTAGTTCGACACCAGCCTGGGCAACACAGTGAGACTCCCATCTCTAAAAAGAAAAAAGAAAAGATAAAACTTAGCAATGGTGGTATGTGCCTATGGTCCCAGCTATTCAAGAGGCTGAGGTGGGAGGATCCCTTGAACCGAGTTCAAGGCTGCAGTGAACTATGGAAAAAAGAAAAAGACTAAACACAACCACCTCTGCCTGACTTTTCTGTGAAACTGTGATCTCTTCAGGAGGTCTTTCTGAACTCTTGATGATGAAGCCCTTGTAGAGACCTGCTAGCCAAGCATAGGGAATAGCAGTGACATTCCCAGCCTTCTAGAAATGAGGAGGACCCAGTCCATTTCAAAAGCAGCCCAGTGGCAGCCCAGAGGCCAGGCAGCCAGCATTGCTGGGAAGGCTCAGCCGCCAGTGCTCAGGGCCTGGGACTGTGGGGATTTCAGGTGCCGGACAGTGATCACAAGGCTCGTCTGGTGCAAGGGACTCATGGGGTTGCCCCTGGCAAGAGGGGCTGGGGACCCTCATGGTATCAGTGCATCCCAAATGATGAGGATACGTCGTGACACTGGGACTGAGCGTGCGTGAACTCAGGCCAGTGTCAGCCACGCGGCCAGGGTGATGATTCTTTCCTTCTTTCCCTGAAAGCAATTTTGAGGCATTTTCCACAAGGTCACCTGAGGGTCCCCTCGGGGAGTGAAGAGCAGACTGGGGACTAGGACTGAGGCTCAGGGCACCTAAGTTTGGGGCTCTTTCACAGAGTATGGAGAAGACCACCCCCTGCATAGGGGTCAACACTGAAAACTGGATGGGATCTCAAGGAAGGAGGGCTGAATTCCTCCTTGGCTCGGGAGGAAGTGTAACAGGCTTGTACAACTCAGGTCAGGCTCTCAGTCCCAGATCCGTGCCCCACTTGCTTGTTGATCTTGGGCAATACTCAGTTCTTTTAAGCTCCAGTTTCTCTACCTATGAAATTGGAGCTAATAGGGCCTGCCTTGCAGGTGGCTGTCACGATGACCTTCGACAGGGCGTGTGAAGCTTTAGCTCAGGGCACGCCATGGCTGCAGCTCAGGAGTTTTTTAGAGGTTTGCAGGCTCCAGTACTGGAGACACTGATGAATGGGTTAAAGCCTCAAAATGGTAGCCTAAATTACTGGGGATTTTCAGCCACTTGAGACTGTTTGAAAGGAAACACTGGCTACCCCTCCCTTTCCTTCTCCCCTCTACAGACCCTGCATGAGGACCGCCGCCCACACTTGTTCTAGGAGCTGGAAGGGTAAGGCTCTCTGGCGTCTGCTGCAGTTTGTAAGGATGCCATCCTGCCCAGTGTCTGAGCTCAGAGGACCCCTCCCCTAGGGAAGGAAAGGGGGTGAGCTTGAGTGGCATGTAGCCCAAGATAACAGAGGTGAAGGGGGAGGCCAACAGCTCTTTAAACACTTGTCCATGCAGAGGGAGGGGAAGAGAAGGAAATGCTTCTGGCATTGCCATTGCACACCCCTCTGCGGAAGCCCTGGTTTCTGATGAGCGAATATACACGACAGATGGGGATGACATCATTAGTCCCACAGAGCCAGCCCTCCCTCTAGCTGGGGGACCACTGCTGAGGCCATCACACAAGCTGGGCAACACCCACCGAGGAGCTGGGGATACATGACACCATCTCAGCCGCAGCCTTCTGGAGACCACGCAGCCGGCCCTCAGGGCGATCCTTGCTGGACTGAACCAAGCCAGGTCTTCCCTTCTTTGAGAATGGGGCCCAGTTCTAAGCTGGGCTCAGATGCTCTCATTTGGGAATTTGGAGTAGAGATTCCATTTCTAGTTCACAGAAGTTCTCTGTTGGATATGTCAACTGAGGCCAGGGAAGCCTGGGGCTGTGGGGCTAACGTGACCACACACATTGAAACGGTGACAGCTGCGCTGCCAAGAAAATCGAAGCAGAACTATGCTAGTGAAGCGGGGAGAGGGCGGGGACAGAGGGGGCCAGGCAACTCCCAGAAGTGTGGGGCAGTTAGGGGAGCTAGGAGAAAACAGAATTTCCAGGAGAACTCTCCTTATTACTTTTATGGCAGATTTACAGTTGGAAAATATTCAAAACTTCAGCTCCACCCCTGGGCTCCAGTAACATCATATATTAAAATGTTTGGTCCAAGAAGTGTCCTCAATTACTCCTGCTGGGCAACCTCAGCTCCCACGTCATTCTGGGAGCATGAACAGAGACAGCGTGCTCTAGACAGGATCCTTAGACAATCACTCTGTGGACACTAGGTAAGTTCTGCTGAAATTCACATATCCACCTCGCTCTATGCAGATGTTGCTGCAATGCTGTCCTGCATGCCAGGACACTTGTTTCCCTCTGTCACTGTGATCAGGCCAGAAGGTCAACTGCTGCCATCTAAAGAGGAGAAGCCCTCGGGCTACGTGGAGAATCGGCCTGAGACTGTACGGAAACTATAAAGGAGAGATCAGCTGATCAGGCTTTAAAAACGATCACCTGTAATGAGAAAACCTGGCTCCCAGAAGTGTCGACATACCTGGCTGGCCTATCTTTTATGAAATAATGAGGCCACTGATTTGCTTCTGGTCTAATGCTGAAAGAAAACATACTGCCATTTCAGGTTATAAAACGCACTTCCTGACAACAGTGCAACAAAAGCTTACTGTGTTTGTTTTTCTTCTCTGGTAGAGGAGGTGGTTTTTCTGGGTCACCCGTTGATTCAGGAGCAGTAAAATCACCCACAAATTCGACAGGGGCTGAGGAACCTCCATGCTGAAAGGGGAGAATAGCAGCAAAGGGCGCATAGGGGACGGACTGGATTGGGGCCGTGCTCTGCAGGTCCTCCCCAGAGATGTTGTCGTACTGCGAGGGATGCCGCTCGTAGGACACCCTGCAGCCAGAGCTGTCCGCCGTCTGGGAGGCTGCACTCCTGCGCTTCTTCTCGGGGAGAGCAGGCGGCGTATCTGTCTGCTGCCCTGGGGCCAGAGGTCCGTCTGGCTGGGGATGGCTGCCAAGAGGCAGCTGGAAAGGATGGCCAACAAATGGAGACCCAGACTCCCCCAAAGACTCTGGCAACGGGCTAAGGTTCCAGGCCGTCTGCTGAGGTATCTGGTCTGCGTTAGAGAGGTCTTGCTGGAGGAATTCATAGTCGGGATCATAGTGGTCTGCAGTTACAACAGGGAAAAAAAAGACCCGTTAGCCAGAGGCCCTGCAGGAGCAGCCAGCCCCCGCTGCCCACCTCTTGCCGGCTTGCTCATGGGTGTGTGACAAAGACATGTCTCCAGGGTTTCGTTTATATTTACATGTTATATTCTTCATTCTTCTCCCTGATTATAAAAGCAAACCAGATGGGAATATGGCTGTTTGCTATACTTTTCTTATTTTTTACATTTCTTACTTAAAAAAAAAGAAAAATACACAACCATCACAGAAACCGTGGCAAATTACATCAAGAAAATAAAAATCACCCACAACCCCGTAATCTAACTGTATTTTCTATTTACATTTTGATGTATTTCCTTAAATGCCTCTTTTGCTTCTAGGATTCCTTTTTGAAAAAGCCCAACTGAGGGCTGCGTGGTGGCTCACGCCTGTAATTCCAGCACTTTGCAAGGCTGAGGCAGGCCGATCACTTCAGGTCAGGAGTTCAAGGCCAGCCTGGCCAATGTAGTGAAACCCTGTCTCTACTAAAAATACAAAAATTGGCTGGGCGCAGTGGCTCACGAATGTAATCCCAGCACTTATTGAGGCTGAAGTGGGCTGCTCACTTGAGGCCAGGAGTTCAAGACCAGCCTGGCCAATGTGATGAAACCATTTTCTCTACTAAAAATACAAAAATTGGCTGGGCACGGTGGCCCACGCCTGTAATCCCAGCACTTTGGGAGGCTGAGGCGGGCAGATCACCTGAGGTCAGGAGTTCAAGACCAGCCTGGCCAACATGGTGAAACCCCGCCTCTACTAAAAATACAAAAAAATTACCCGGACGTGGTGGTGCACACCTGTAGTCCCAGCCACTCGGGAGGCTGAGGCAGGAGAATCACTTGAACCTGGGAGGCGGAGGTTGCAGTAAGCCCAGATAATGTCACTGTACTCCAGCCTGGGGGACAGAGTGAGGCTCTGTCTCAAAAAAAAAATTGAGAATACTATGAAAATATGTAAATGGCCCTGTACTTTTTCCAGTTATCAATATATTATGAGCAATTTTTAATAGCTACAGATTATTCCAGCAAATGAATGTACCATCATTCACCTGATTTCCTACCAATGAAATCTTGCTATTAATCGCTGATTATGCTCCTAGGATACATTCTCAGAAGTGAAAATATCTAGTTCACAGGATACAAACAGCTTCCTGCTCTCTAAGCCCCCTGCCCGGCAGACGGGAGGGGCCCGCACAGCACACATTCAGCGCTGACTAAGGAGAAGGCTGGCTCGTGCGGCTCTTTCCCCTTCAGCCTCTGTCAAGTGTTGTCAGGACCCCCACCCCTTCATTTAAAGCTCTCAACACAAATGGCTCTTAATTTTGGTAAAGAGAGTCAAATTACCCACTGACAGATGAACTAACAACAGTTACCGCTTGAATATCTAGGCTGTGGTTTTACGTTGTGATTTCATTTACATGCTCAACTTCCTAGGGAGGCAGATACTGTTATCCTTATTTTGCAGATGAGGAAGCTGAGGCTCAGATTTTAAACAAGTGGGCCAAAGTCACGTAGTCAATGATCGCATGACCTGGGACTCCCACCCAGGACTGTATGGCCCCAGAGAAGCCACCAAGACAGGATGGAACAGGAGGATGCTGGCGGCTCACCTAGTGTTTCACAGCTTGTGTTCCGGGAGCACTGCCCACTGTCCCTGTCCAGAGAGGACAGCTGCTCGTCTGACTTGCTGAGCTTGCCTATGCTGCTGCAGGGGGAGAGGCGGGGCGACTCTCCACCATATGAGTGGCTGCCTCCTGACAGTCGTCTCTGTGCATAACAGTCAACGTCAAAATCCTTAAACGGAAAAAGAAAAACAAAGCCAAGTCACTTCTGAGAAACGGTGGCAGAGACCAGGGGTGAGGCAACCGGTGCATTTACTTAGAGAAGGAAATACTGCCAGGCAAACTCAAAAACCACCTCTGACGTCAGCAATTGAAGGACACATACAGCAGAGAAGCAGCCATCTGGAGTTGGTGGGGGGTGTGACCAGGGAGGGCTCTGGGGCTGGGCTCACCTATCCCCAGGAGACGCCCTTTGGCTCTGGCCTCCCTGCCCTGACCCTTATCCCCATATGGGAATTTGGATCATGTCCTGGAATGAGAGGCATGGGTACAAGGTCTCACACCCCTCGATGTGACAAAACACCAGTGACTGAAGACCATGGGTTTCAGCTTCAGGAGCAAATCCCGACCCCCCTCCCTGCCTTCCCAAGAAGCGAACACGAGCTGCATTACCTGCCTATTGATTCCAACAGGCAAACTGGAGCCACTGGTGGCTCGGCTCATGGGGGCCACCACAGCCACTCGGGTAGGGGACGGTGCCGACTGTCTTTTCTTGGGTGGCAATGCTGGTGGAGGACTGAAACAGACCGAAACGTCCAGGCAGACCAAACCACACTCACCAAAGCTCTTCAGCATGATATTGGGGTACAGGATGTGGGGCTCTTTCATTACTAGACTCTCCACACCCAGTGTTCACACTTCAACTGCTGCCTACTCCCCTCCGCCAAAATAAAACCTGTAAATACCAAATGAACGAAAAAGAACAACCCTTTCTTTTTCTTTCATAATAAATCATACCAGGTCTCCCTGGGCTGAGGGCACAAGGAGGCCTTCAGGAGAGCTCAGGGTGGCCAGGGAGGGCTGGGCGGGGGGGGGGGGGACAGCTCCAGAGTCAGCCTCCCAAGGGGGGCCAAGCCCCCAGCACTGAGGGGAAAGGGCCCGAGCCCTGCCTTCCTCCCTTTCTTGCTCATTCTGCCATGGGAGGCACTGGACAAACAGGAAGGTAGTTACCTATTATCAACCACCCGAATGCCAGGCAGAGGGGGCTTGGGGGGCGCGACCTCTTCATCTGTGGCATCTGGGAGGAGCTCAGTTGACTGTGACATCCCGGTCGTCTTGTTTAGGATTTCTACCTCGCGGTCTGTCAGGGGGAGCTCTGCTGGGCTGCAGAATTGGGAAGAACTTGGGGTTACAGAAGGTCAAAGACGGGACGAGCACATACAGGCCCTGAGAGGGTGAGGATGTGACTGGGTAGAACATGGTGGGTGAGGTGGGGCTGAGGAGCAGGCTCCCTGGATACAGAGCTCTGGGGTTCTGGTTTGGTTGCTAAGGAGCTACTGGAGCTTGGCTGTGCCCCCAACTTTGCACCTCAGTTTCCTTATCTGAAGATGATCTAAGGGCTCTCTAAAATGCTCCAGGCCGGGCACAGTGGCTCACACCTATAATCCCAGCACTTCGGGAGGCCAAGGTGGCGGATCACTTGAGGTTAGGAGTTTGAGACCAGCTTGGCCAACATGGTGAAACCCTGTCTCTACTAAAAATACAAAAATTAGCCGGGCGTGGTGGCGTGCACCTGTAGTCCCAGCTACTTGAAAGGCTGAGGCAAGAGAATCGCTCTAACCTGAGAGGAGGTTGCAATGAGCCCAGATCGTACCACCGCATCCCAGCCTAAGCAACAGAGACTCTGTCTCAAAAACAAAACAAAAGCTCCAAATTTATGTTTTATATTTTTACCAGGAGCTTAGAGTAGAGATGAATATAAACCCTTACAACCATCGATGTCATCCTCAGTTTACTCTGGATCAAGCAAGAGTGCACTCAAGTCAAAGTCCCCAAACCCAAGCCCTTAAAAGTTCTTTGTAATTATGAAACGAAGTTGCCCAGGAAAAGCACTGGTATGTGTCACTGGATGCGCTCACACATGATCCTTGGAAACAGTCACACTGAAGAGTAAACTTGAGATGGGCAATACTTCAAGCCTGTGTGAAATATACACACAATGCTAACCACTGAAAAAGCAATATGGGCCTCCAGCAGCCCACCTTCATGCTGCCCACCCCCCAGGCCCTATCCTTGTCAAATGTAGAGACTTTGCCACTGAGTGTGACCCCTGCGACAGGAGGGTTAGTCAGCACCTACCCATCAGGCTTGCCAGCAGGGGAACTGGGCTTCACGGGGCTCGTCGGAGATGGACGTCCCTGCTTCTCGACGGTGAGCCTGACCAGCTCCTACCCCACAAGAAAAAGGCAATGAGCAAAGCTCCCGTCACCACTGAGTTTCCACAAGAAGGCAGGCAGGTGCTGTCTGTCCTCTGCTGCTGGGTCTCATTTCTGTGCCTACAGATTCTCCATGCGCCATAAACGCAAGAATCACTCGCCTTAGGTAATCTGCATGACTTCCCAAATGTCCCCGGTCCTCCAAAAATACCTTCATGGCATGTCAAGAAGTTTCAAATGCGTAAAGGCACTTCCTCTTGGAAGGGGAAATGGCAAACCCCAGAGTCTCAAAATGATTGTTTATCACACAAATTACAATACCCGGCAGAACAGATTCCCAGTCAGTTTGTTGGGGAATTACTCTGTTTCTAGTTCTCTAAAGTCACTAGATCGTGTGGCACTGGGTGGCTTCCCAAGGCGAGCTGGCCACAGGTGTGGTGGAGCAGCTAGCTGGTGGGGGTGGGTGGCGGCTGGTTGGGGTCCTTGTCAATGGAGAAGGAGTTAAGGGGAGATAACCCAGCAAAGAAATCACTTTAGAACCATTAACTGAGAAAAAAGAAAAGAAAAACAGCCTTTTTCAAATCATAGCAAAAGAAAAAAAAGGGAAGACCTAAGGGCCCACGTGGTTTTTTAAAAAAGATTAGAATGCATTTTCTCCCAGTTTGATGAGTTTTGACAACTGCATATACCCAAGTAAGTGCCACTAAAAACACAAAGAACATTTCCAGCCAATCTGCCCTGCCCCAACCGTTTTTTAACTTCCATTATCATAGATTACTTTTGCCTGTCCTAGAACTTTATATAAATGCAACCATATCATATATATACTTTTGTGTCCATTTTCTTTTTAAAAACAGCTTTATGGATATATAATTCATATGCCATCAAATTCACCCATTTAAAGTGTACGATTCAGTGGTTTTTAGTCTGTTCACAGAGTTGTGTGACCATTAGCACAATCAATTTTAGGACTTCTCATCACCCCAAAAGGAAACTCCACATTCCCCTCGACCCCCAGCCCCTGGCAGCCACCAATCCACTTCCTGTCCACACATCTTTGCCTGCTCTGTCCCCCAAGCTCAGCGTCAATGGCTGTGCTTCGTGTGTGCGAGGTGCCTGCTGCTAGTTGCCGGCAGTGTTCCCACGAGTGGATGCATCACAACTCCCCCCGCCTTCCTGTCGATGGACATCTGGCCAGGGCCTACGTGTTTCAGCAGGAAGCTGTTTCCAAGTTATAGAGGAGGTGGCAGCGGATGCCAGTGGGCAACACAGTAACCAGAGACCCTGAACCAGTGGCTGCCAAGCCTCTCGACTCAAAAACACCACACACCAAAATGGCAGTGTATGCTGCAAATAAGTCAGAGTCAGTTACCATCCTTCCCAGTGCAAGGGTTCTTTCGAAAACACAAAAACTAGAAGGTGAACACGCCAAAAAAAATATCAAACAAGAAAGTCACAGATACCAATGGTCAATAATCATAAGACATTCATCACTTTGGATGGCAACAAAATAGAAACTTCCAGATATAGTAGGTGGGAGCAGCGCTTCAGACAGCCTCTTCAGAGGGATGACTTATCAGTACATATCAAAAGCCTTAAACATTTGCATTATGAGAATTTTGCACCAGGTGCAGTGGCTCATGCCTATAATCCTAGCACTTTGGGAGGCTGAGGCAGAAGGATGGCTTGAGCCCAGGGGTTCAAGGCTGCAGTGAACTGTAATCACACTCCAGCCTAGGTGAGAGATTAAGACTCTATCTCTTAAAAAAAGAATCTTGCCCAAGAAAAATGTCATGAATGTGTGCAAAAATCAAACCACAAAAGATGGTCATCACAGAGTATACATAAGATTATGTATCATTAATGTGATAATTTTGAATAGTTCAATATCCCACAATTAAATATTTGATAATATGTACTGATTACATAAGTCATGATAGAACCAGACAATGGGCCAACCATTACATTGTTATTAAAAACTAAGTCACAACAAGAATATGCACTGTATCATGGAAAGATGCTGTAATACATTAAGTGGAAAAATAGTTCTAGGTGATATGCTGGTATATATTGCACGTTTTGTAAACAAAGCCAAATCAAGAATATATGTAATACAAAAAATATGGCTATGAAACACCCCTTTATTTTGTTCTTTTTCTATTTTCTAAATTTTCTGAAATGAACATATATTACTTCTGAAATAATAACAAGCAAACCCCCCCAAAACTAAATGCATCTATCAAACTCTTGGGCTCAAGTGATCCTCCTGCTTTGGCCTCCCAAAGTGTTGGGATTACAGGTGTGAGCCACCATGCCCAGCCAGGCATATCCACAGACACAGGTTCAGTGTTACCTTACTCTGTGACAGTTGTTATCCCATTCAGATGTCTATTCTTGAAGAACTGTGGAGAAGTAAAATCTCTAAGAGCCAAGTAATAGCAAGAAAGGAGAACCTTAATAGTTAGATGTCAGCATAATTTAGAAGTTAATATTTAAGGAGCAGTCATCTAGCTGGTGATTGATTACAAACAGGACAAGATAGAGGATGAGAGACTATACAATCAGGGAAGAGAGCAATTAGGACAGAGGCAGCTCCCCTGCACCCTATCGCCTGGAGGAGGGGGGACGGTGGGAGACGCAGCTCTTCCTAAAAGCACAACGCCAGGCCCCAAAGAAGGGCATCACGGCCTTAAAGGGAGTTAAAGAGTGCCAGAACACAGTGCCCTGGACACCCCACTTTCAGATTCACTCTTCTTTACAAGCAGGGCGAAAGGAACAGAAAGAAGTCTGTGTTGTTTGCATCTGTTGATACAGGAAAACATTCCCGACTCTTCATTGATTCATGAGCAATTATAATTAGATCGTCATCTTTCTGGAGAGGCAGCTGTAAACTCAACTAATGAACGATGGCAAAAGAATCCTGGAATGACAGGCACACACGTGCAGGCAGGCGCCCGAATTCAAAGATGATGTCACGATCCCAATCACGCTCCCTACACTAGCTCGCATGGCCTACGCTTGAAGAGTATAAAAGGGGGCGGGCTGCTTTTTAAATTTACCACCTATCTCCCTGCCTAGACAGAAGGTCTTTAGTCTTGACTTGCCTTAACTATCACAGAAGAGAAACCCTAAAATGTGCACATATCTAGCTACTGTGCTAACACCCTAATCTCATTGAAAGCTGACCATTTACAACTTGGCATGAACCCAATACCTCCTACTGAAGGTAGAATTTTTTTTAGAGGGATGTCAGACTTTTTTTTTTTTTTTTTGAGACGGAGTCTCGCTCTGTCGCCCAGGCTGGAGTGCAGTGGCCGGATCTCAGCTCACTGCAAGCTCCGCCTCCCGGTTCACGCCATTCTCCTGCCTCAGCCTCCCGAGTAGCTGGGATTACAGGCGCCCGCGACCTCGCCCAGCTAGTTTTTTGTATTTTTTAGTAGAGACGGGGTTTCACCGGGTTAGCCAGGATGGTCTCGATCTCCTGACCTTGTGATCCGCCCGTCTCGGCCTCCCAAAGAGCTGGGATTACAGGCTTGAGCCACCGCGCCCGGCCAGATGTCAGACTTTTTAATTGTCCTGAGGCACAAGTTAGAAAAGACTGAAAGACCAGGCGCAGTGGCTCACTCCTGTAATCCCAGCACTTTGGGAGGCTGAGGTGGGTGGATCACGTGTAGGTCAGGAGATCGAGAGCACGGTGAAACCCCGCCTCTACTAAAAATACAAAAAATTAGCCGGGTGCGGTGGTGGGCGCCTGTAGTCCCAGCTACTCGGGAGGCTGAGGCAGGAGAATGGTGTGAACCCGGAAGGCAGAGTTTGCAGTGAGCCGAGATCGCGCCTGGTCAACAGAGCGAGACTCCGTCTCAAAGAAAAAAAAAAAAAAAAAGACTAATAAAAAGGCCAGGCGTGGTTGCTCATGCCTGTGATCCTAGCACTTTGGCAGGCTGAGATGAGTGAATCACTCGAGCTCAGGAGTTCAAAACCAGCCTGGGCAACATGGTAAAACCCTGTCTTTACCAAAAAAAAAAAAAAAAAAAAAAAAAAAATTAGTTGGACGTGGTGGTATGCACCTGTGGTCCCAGCTACTCAGGAGGCTGAGAATGGAGGATCACTTGAATCCAGAAGGTAGAAGTTGCAGTGAGCACAGATTGTGCCATTGTTGCACTCTAGTCTGGGTGACAGAGTGAGACTGTCTTGGGGGAAAAAAAAAAAAAGACTGTAAGAGACTACTCTAGAGTCTATGTCTACAACAGTGACTGGAAACTCCCGGCTGGTCACTGAAAATCAGTTTTCAAAAGTCAAAAACGGTATTTGGAAAAGTAGCTCTCCAAATATGTAATACTTTACTGCCATGTTCATTTTATTCATATTGAAAATGATTATAGGCCTGGCGCAGTGGCTCACGCCTGTCATCCCAGCACTTTGGGGGGCCTAGGCGAGCGGATCACTGGAGGTCAGGAGTTCAGCCTGGCCAACATGGTGAAACCTTGTCTCTACTAAAGATAAAAAAATTAGCCGGGTGTGGTGGTGGGTGCCTGTAATCCCAGCTACTGTAATCTCCTGCTGAGGCAGGAGAATCACTTGAACCCTAGAGGTGGAGGTTGCAGCGAGCTGAGATCACGCCTGGGCAACAAGAGTGAGACTCCGTCTCAAAAAAAAAAAAAAAAAAAAAAAAAAAGAAAGAAAGAAAGAAAGAAAATAATCACAGAGAAGGAAGGGCTTAAATGACCTTTGACAAATCAAAATACAGCTCTGGTGCTCAAGTAAGAGAGGAAATTAACTGGTCAAGTTGGAAAGAGGTGGGGTACTGATTTCAAAAGGTCATGCTGGGATATCTCTTTGACCTTGAGTGGCTCAGCCCCCCAACATCCAGGTGCTAGACTGGGTGTGGTTTTCAGAGAAAAACATTGAGGGTCTTTAAATTCCTCAGATTTCCATCCTTCAAGAGGCATAACCACCTCTGAGCTACAGGCTCCCGGTGGAAAAGCAGCCCCAGAACCTAACGAGGTGACAGGGGTCTACCTCTTACCTGAGATTATAAGACTACCTGGAAGAGAGCCATCATCACCGTCAAAAATGGTCACCGTGAGCCATTAGAAATGAACACTTCTCCAAGCAACACTGTTTCCCCACTGCCTCCTGGTTAACCTAGTTCTTACCAGGTACTTTATATACTTTATCTTACTGAATCTCTCCTCAAATCTTCAGGGCAAATATTTTAAAACCTACTTGAAACTCAGGGAAGTAACTTGCCCAAGGTTATACAGCTTGAACAAGTGGCATTTATGAGGAGGCTTAAATGATAAATGCTACTACCCATTCAGGGACAAAACCAAAGTAATCCTGTTTTATAACACATGTTCAGTCATTCAAAAAAAAGGGGAAAGACTCCCTTGAACAACTGAATGGGTTACGTAAACGATGGTGAGTCAGTGTAAAGCAGCGTCCAGCCCCTCCTCCAGTGGGCTGTCGACAGCGTTTCCCCTCTGCACAGCTCCGGCCCCTCCCAGCTGCAGGAGGCTCTCTCACGCTACCAGGGCATGGGCTTGTACGGTGTCCCAGGCCTGAAGGGTCGGCGAGAGACGTTGGAAGTCACAGCTGGCTTGTGGGTGGGAGTGCAGAGAATCCCGTCCTCCCGTGGGAGGTAGCTCAGATGACATGGTGCCCAGGAGCCGGGGAGGGGGCAGCGGGTTGGGGTGGAAATCATGCCCTTGCCACTGACTCTACTGCTCCACCTGGGCCTGAGTCTCCACACCTGTGAAAGGGGTAAGGGGCAGCCATTCATGCCTACTATGGAGGGTTGTCATGAGTATAAAGTGAGGATAATGTACAAAAAGCACCCAATAAATGTTAGATATTATTACTATTAGACAATAACAACAAATGCCAACATCATAGTGTCTCGATCACTCTCACTGCCTGTAATGACTCCAGCACGAAAAGCTCCCAGCCACAGGCAGCTCCTGTCCATCCTCCAGATGCTGGCCTGTCTCTTCCTCGGGGAAGCGTCTCTGATCACCCTGAGAAACGAAGGTCATCATACCCTTTCATCGCACCCTGTGCCATCTCCCTTGGCAGCGCTATATCACATGGGTGTGCCTTTGTGTTTATGGTCCTGTCCTCCTTAGACTTTAAGTGCCATAGGGCAGGGTCTGGGCCAGCTTTGCTCATATTCCCATTCTCTCTCACTGCCTGGCACACAGAAGGTTCTCACTAAATGCTTCTTGAATAAATGAAACAAAACTGAATTTGTAAAGCTTCTCACCTAGAGAATCTTTGTTCTGGCTGAACTATTTTTAAAGCAATTGTGGAAAAGTTATTTGCTCCGACATTGACAGGTTCATAATCTATAGGTTTCTCTCTCTTGTTTTTTTGTCCCAGTCACTTTGAAAAATCAAGGAAATTTTTCTTTCAGACATGCCTTTCAACTAATGAAGTGGTGCTGTAATGACTCCACAGAGGAAATGTACTTGGGACTGTCACAAGGCTTTATGAGTGGAAACTCACTCTCCTCCGTTTTGGCTACTCTAACTTGTGAACATCTCATCAGAATCAATTTGATAGGAGGAAACCTTAATAATGTTACCTGAAAAATAACAATTTTCAATAATAGCATTTTCAGAAGCCTGGACAGGAACAGCAGGGATGGGTGAGCCAGAGTGACTCGGGACTGCTGATAAAGCCCCAGGCCATGTCCCACTCTGCCCTGCTGAACCCAATGTGCTACTGTGGGGACCAGACAGGATAACGTACGTGCCTGTCCTCCAAATCCTGGAAAGGGCCGTCGGGTCTGATCACAACAGCCACCCTGGGCTATATCCTTGAGTCTCGCTGCCCTAAGCAGACACTAGTAACTTTTTGGAATGAAGGGAACACGGGCAGGCTGGGCACGGTGGCTCACGCCTGTAATCCCAACACTTTGGGAGGCCGAGGTGGGCGGATCACCTGAGGTCAGGAGTTCGAGACCAGCCTGGCCAACATAGTGAAACCCCATCTCTACTAAAAATACAAAATTAGCTGGGTGTGGTGGTTCATACCTGTAATCCCAGCATCTCGGGAGGCTGAGGCAGGAGAATCACTTGAACCTGGGAGGCAGAGGTTGCAGTGAGCCAAGATTGCACCACTGCACTCCAGCCTGCGTGACAGAGCGAGACTCCATCTCAAAGAAAAAAAAAAAAGGAGAACATGGGGGAATTCAGAGGAAAATACTGATGTCATCTAGGCAAGCCCCCTTTACATGAACTCCATGACCCCAGCAGACACATCACCTCCCCTTAAATGCTGCTGGGGGTGGAGGGCCACCCAGATGTCCTGGCAAACACACATTTCATTCTGGAGCAATTTTCAATGCTGAGCAATGCTTTCTCAGCCTCTCTCTGTAATTTAAGCCCTTTGGGGGTCCTTATTCTACTCTCCAGAGCTGCTGGGGAATGTTAAGCCAAGGAGACAGCTTTCAGGAATTTGTTAGCCTGGTTGAGTGGGAAGGAATTGTTTTGACCTGGGGTAAATACCTCAGCTATAATTGTGGACTGAGGGGTCCAGAAAAGAGAGGGACGCAGGTTTTTTCAAGCCAAGAGATCTGTTTACAAAGCATGCATCTAGCACCACATAATTAATAATAAATAGCAGCTAAGGCCTGACTGCTCCATATGTGCCAGGTGCTGTTCTAGAAGCATTATGTGTATTGACTAGTGTAATTTTTCCTATAACCCTGCAATGCACGATGCTATTATTATCCCTATTTTATAAATGAGTTACTTAAGGTGCAGAGCAGTTGAGTAAATTATTCAAGTTCACAGACTAGCAAGTGATAAACTTGGGATTCAAATCTATCCAGGTGCTAAGGCTGGCCCCCTTTCTACTACATTATACGGCCTCACACAATAGCGGGGTTTCCACTGTCCTGCTGCCTGCAGCCCTGGCCCTGACCCAAAGGCCCTTACCTGGTTCATGTCCAACATTCTGTCTTGCTCCCCATCCACTAGGGCTTATTTTCTCTATTAGGATTTGTCCCCCTGACCCCAATTCCAGACCCTCTATGGCCTTTGCTTCCCATCTTAACTAGGATTCATAATTTCTTACGCCGTTTCTGACTTCTCTGGATAGCAAATACACAGACCACATCATGGACATCAAGTAAATATAGAAAGTTCCATTTCTTACTCAACTCGCTCCTGCTTTTCTACCAAGAATCCTAGAAGTTCCCAGAATATGAAAAGGTAGCGCTGACATGACATGCTGGGAGCTTTGCTTAAAGTCATTGTGAAAACGATCTCCATTGTATTTTGTCTAGCTGGTAAGCATGCTCAGCCAGCACGATGCTACGAAGGCTCACTGAAGATTTAATGCAATGCTCAGTAAGGGCTGACTGCTCTGGGCAGCTTTTCCATAAGAGCCATTTGCACCAGTCCTGAGAGAAGTAAGTAGTTATGGGATACAGCGCACCAACACCAGAGACGCAGAAAGACATTCTAATGTTTGAAGGTTGGGAGCAAGATCTTATGTGACAAGCATCAGCAGGCAGGTTGCTCTTAAGTCCCTGACCGGGACGGTCTGGAACCTGCACCGGTACCTTCACTCCATCCAGCACGGCCTTGATGACCCCCTTCACAGTCGTCACCATCTCCTTGTCTTCTGAGTTCACACCTTCCAGCATCACTTGGTCAGACCAGCGAATGAGGTTGGCGAGACTTTGGTACACTCGGCTATAGCAGGAAGAGAGGGCTGAGCTACAGGGAAGAGAAAAATGGGAAAAAAAAGAAAACCTAAAGCATGACTATCACTTAGCACAGAGCCAGCTTCTTGGTGACGAGGTGTGTTTCTCCATCTTTCTTTGTGCAAAATCCACACCGCCTTTGAATAAGCAAACTTCTCCCATGAGCCCTTTTCCTTACATCCAACAAAGATTTTGTGGAGCTTTATATTCTAATCTGTGTTTCAAAATTTTTTCATTTCCAAAATGGAACATTACAAAAATTCCACCACGATAGTTAAGATGCTTTTTCGAACTTCACATCCTTCTACAAGATTCTGATCACATGTCTCGAGGAGTGCCCCATCTCCCCCTCCTTCTAGCTGCTAATCACTAGACCAGGTCCAGGGAGTGTATACTGACTATCAGCAATTAGAATAAAATCTATTTTAGATGTGCCACAAGGAGCCGACAGGTTTGCGGGATTTTAACAGTCATGAGCTCAAAACAGGTCTGCGGTTTATTAGAACTCCTCCGTCAGGGGGCCAGCTTCATCATCCTCTGCACTATAACCATGAGACAGACGTCAGAAGCACACGAATGAAGACTATTTTGAGAATAGTAAATCGGGGCGAGGGGGCCTGTGAGATGGTGGTGGGGATGTGAAGGTGGGAATGTAGGTGAGTGTGTGTGTATGTGTGTGTGTGTGTCGCACCACGCTACCAGTTATACTGCGATGCCAGCGCCCATGAACAGAAGCCCTGAGTGCCTCAGTGATTGTAGAGTAGCAGCCGAATGGAGGTGTTTACATCTTTCACATATTTTTAAATAACTAATTTCCCTAGGAATTGTGGAATTATTTTTCGATTTCAAACAATTGTAACAGAGGAAGAGCAACAATATAGAAAATTTATGTGCTGAAACCTCTAGTCCAAAAAAAAAACAACAACCAAAATGATGCAGACATTTAGGAGCCAAAGATGTAACTTTGAGGAAAATATATAATATTGTAAGATATGATTTAAATAGGTTCTAAAACCAAAGCCATTTAAAACAAAAATGTGAACCAAATAGTGCTTTAATGAGAAGCTCTTCAGAATCAGGTAAGGAGGAAACAATTATTGCAAGGGATCTAAAGTTTCCATTTAGCCAGGCGTTCCACTCTGCATGTTCCAACAGAAGAAAAGGGTGGAAAGCAAACTTTCTTTTTCTTTTGAAAAGAATGAAAGCAAACTTATCAAGTCCATTAGAAACAAACAAACAAAATTCCCAAAGGAGCCCCGAGAAAGCCAGGATTGGGCTACTTTAGAAGATGATATGGATGGAAAGTATTTGTTGTTGGAACTCCTCTCTTAGGAAAGAGGATGGAGAGGGGAAAACAAAGACCCTGCAGTCTCTCCTGGGGTTTTGGACCAGAGCTGATCTCATCCTGCAGGGGAATGTGCTTCTAACGGCTGGGCTGGACCTCGCGCTGCTTCCTGGCAAGGCCAGGTGAGGCCTCTTGACAGAAGCCTGTGGCCTTCCCGAGGTGCTGCAGGAGGATTCCACTGGAGAAAGCATCTCACTGTTACACTGCTAGTAACAGTGAGGTGAAAGAGGGGGAAACACTTTTATGCACTACTTCCTTTCTGCCTGCATTGGATGCTAACGTTTCCCTGAAGGTGCTGGAAATGTCCAGCGTTCCTGTCATTAGCTTGGAAGCAGAAGATTCCTGTGCCAAGGGGCTAAGACATAAGAAAGGAAGGAGAGTTGAGGACTATAAAAATGCCATCTGAGGCCCAGCTGCTGGCTCATTTCCACCATGGAGCAAAGCCCTCTGCGTGTGACGAGTGTAACTGTTGCTCTCACATGGGCCTCCGGGTGCCTCACTCGGGAATCCTCCATTCACAGCTCATGCTAAGAGCCAGCTGCTTGTTGGAGGCCAGCTTGTCACCGTCCCAGGAACTGAGGTGAGGGCGGTGAGGGCGGCAAAGGGCCTGCTTGCAAGGACCCGCCTCGCAGAAGAAACGGGAAAGGACCTTCCAGCTCGCAAACTGCCCTTAGGGAGGAAAGAGATAATGCAAAGCATCTAAAAGGAGCATCTGAGGAGGTATTTCCAATCACTGCGGGAGACCAAAAACCACCTCCACTAGCCTGGAAGAATTTCAGAAGGAAAACCCCTTCAATGGGATTAGTCAGAGGACTACCAGAAAACAAACCGTATTTCATGGGTCCTTACAGCCACACCCAGGCACTTCCCATTTTCTCCTCTAAGAAATGGTTATAGACATTCAAGGTCAATTCAGAGCCACGCCTCAACAGACAAAAAATACCCCCAGCCATTACCATGTGACTTGATCGATTCTTACCCAGAGTATGCAAATGACCTCCAAGCAGCGCCCTGGATCCAGGAAGCAAGACTCCTAGCAGCACCACACTCTGGGTGTGAGGGTCCAGGGGACACTATCCCGGACTCTCCCAAAGAGGCTTAGCGCCTGAGGGCGCAGGGTGAAGTGATCACTCCCCTCTTCCCACTGTTCCCCTCTCGTCCACGCCCTAGGACGGATACCCTCTGCCCATGACTGCCCGAGTCGCTGCCCTCCCCTCCCTGGGACACACCAGGCCCAGTGGCCTCAGTTCCTTTGCTCTTGTTCTCCTGCCCCCACTGCTAATCCAACTGCTGCTTTCCCTCAGGTCGGGCTCCGAGAACTACCCAGTCGAGGTTTCATCAGATCAAATCCAACACCCGTGTAGCTCTCCTTTCTTCAAACTCCAACAGAGCTTCCTCTCTGTGCCATAAAACAAGGGCTGTATCATAGAACCGAGGGAGCTGATTTGTTTCAACTAGGCTTTAACTCTTCCAAGGCAGAGACTACCACATGAGACTAGGTCCACAAGAACATGTTCTAAAAGGGCATCCATACATCTGACTGTGGCATGATGTCGCCATTCACTTCCAGGAGCCCAGCACCGAACCCTTCTACGAGCTGAAGCTGGATTGACTCTGGTAAAGACAGAGTGAAGACAAGCATGTCCTGCTTCCTCCCCGTCACCAACCAGTGCCAGCGAGCTTCTGGCCAGAAGACCACAATCTCCACGGGTCAGCTGAAAGTCCAGGGTGGAAGCCCCAGGGCAGGGAGTTTCTTGTAAATAAAGACACTATTTGCTTTATCCCCCAGAAGAAGAAAACTATGAACTTCATTGCCAAGTTCTGAAAGCAGTTCATAAAAGCTTAGCCTCACGGGGCTAAATGAACACTAAGCCATCTTGGGGAACTGTGACAGAGAAGCATTTATCCTGAACAGGTACCATGGAAGAAAAACAAAAAATGCGCCAGCCTCTTAAGAAAAAGCTCCTGCTGGGCTTTCATTTCAGATTACATTTGGTACTGCTTTTCTTTTCACATTTAACAATAAATACAGGACAAGCTGCTAACTAACCTGTAAGAGGAAAATGCACTTCAGCAATGAAAGTATTACCCAACAAAAGCTTCCTGGGGCAAAGGCTGGCTCCATGTCCCCTGCACGGAGTGCTTGTAATTTTACGTTGCCTCAGCATCTGTTTTAAAATATGTTTAGCTTTCTCATACCAGAAGTAGGGCAAACGAACCCTTGACAAGGTTCCTAATACTAACTACATCCCACCTGACTGGCTCTAGCCGGTGGCCAGATAGAAACTTATGAGCATCTCTGCCCGCCAGCAGGCTGGCTCCTGGCTTACCTACTGCTCCTTTAGACAGACCATTTGTCTGAGAACTTAAAGTAACCACCTCTTAGTCACAGGCTGCGCCTCCTGAATGCATGCCTGCTTGCTTTAAACCCACCAATTAAAGCTCACTGCAGGAGGCCTGCTGGGATAAGGCCCGCCCCGGACCCAATAACCCCAGTAACGGCACTGGTCCACAGGGTCCCTTCTCTCTCTCCCAGCTTGTGCTTCTTCGCCTCCCCGTGCAGCCTCCAGGCTGCTGTGTAACCCCCAAGGTCTAAGGTACTAGAAAACTCTTAGCTTGTGAGCCTGCAGTCCAGCCCCTGACAGTGAAGCCTGCGAAGAGCCTCATGCAGGTGGAGGCCCTGCTGGTGCTCTTCAGTCTGGGCCTCGGGTGATGACTGGAAACAGTAGCTTCCAGCTGACAGATAATGAAACTCAAAAAGTTTCATTCAAAACAGGCTCCCCCTACCCGCAGTGAATCCAGGCTCCAAGTCTGGGAGGTGTCCTGGCTTGACACAGTTAAGTGCTGCGCGGCCCATGCTCTAACAGGGGCTTCCCTACCTGCCTCTCTTGGCCTAATCATCTAAGCAGCTGGACACTGATAGGACTGAGTGGACATGTTAGGTGATTGAGGGCTTCAGGAGAAATGTATCCAAACCAATGTGACTACTGCCCATGAGCTAAGGCAAAGAAATGACCACAAACTTACACTGTGACCACATCCCTAGGGATGGCAGAGATGTGTCCCGGGCTTCAGGAGTAATAGTGACCTCAACTCTGAGATGGCATCAAGGGACAGTTGTGGGGGGATGGGCCAGGGGAAGGATGCTGGGTGATGGAGTCCTTTTCCTGACTGTTCCTAGGAACCTTGAGTTTCCAGTGCCACCAAACCAAGAGGCCTCTAAGGCTTCCATTGTTCTGACACAGCCAAGGACTTCAGAGCCACTCACCTGTGCTGAATTCGAGGATCGTTCTGCACCAGGGGTAAGATGGCCTCCAGCACCTTGCTGGCTGACCCTGGAAGCATCTCCAGTACCTTCTTATCAATTGCCATTTTGTCCACAATGGTCTTAAAGTAGCGCAGGGCACTGACCACTTCCTTCTCTTTCTCCTCCAGCCAGCTCAGGTTCTGAAAGGAGACGTTCAGCATAAGGAGGAGGAGAGAGATTAAAGGGAGCTATTTTGAAAAAAAAATAAAGGAACATTTTCTTTAAACCAGCTTGAGATCGATAGGAATGGAAAGGCTCTTGCTACAGAAACCAAGCCAGGTCATTTTTCTAAGGACTGTAATCAGGAGACAGAGGGTAGAGCTGAAGGAAGAAGGGGGCTTGGACCAAGAAAGCTCATTCAGAAATTTCTGAATTCCCTTTCCAGACCCTGAGGTCTTGAAAACCACTTCTCGTCCTGTCTGTCCTCATCAGCCACACTGACAGACCACCACTAACCCCATTAAGTAGAGTGAGGACTAATTTGCTGATGACTTGGAGAAGCAACAGTCAAGGCCCATATCCTGTAAATCACATCAAGAAACTCCAGGCTTTTGTTTCAAAGATCTGAGGGACTGTGTAAGACCAGTCCGGGGCATGAGGGGCTGAAACCCATTCCCTGAGGACTCCTCACTAGGTTCCCAGATTGTTCACCCCACTGAAGCCCCCACTCAAGGAAATGATATGCTATTCCTAAAGGTCCTGGAAGCTCCCAGAGCTAGAAGGGGCAGGAAGTCTGGGGAGAGAAGGCAGAGAAGCCAGAGCAGATGACACTGCTTCTCAAGATTCAATGACTACTCATGCAGTGGGCGCCAGCAGCATTCATGCTCCCTCTGCTCCTGAGAGAAAGAGAAAATACAGAGCCCTGCGCTTTCCAGTGCTTAAGCCACAACCCCAAGCTTTTCTCCCTGATCATGGGGGGCCTTGGATCCAGTTGGTGGGTCTACACACCCCTTTCGTTCTTCTCTCCAACTTCCCCTCTACTTGCCCAGATGTCAATGATCCAGGTCTCAGCTGGCTGGCAGGGGAAGGAGGCTGACAGTAATCTACAGAAATGGAGTCTCTGAACCTGTTCTGGTTTGGGAGGTTGTCCTTTAAAAAAAAAAAATAGTAGTCTACAGAATGGATAAATCCCAAAATGGACAGTGTACTCAAGTAGTCAATTACATGTCTAGTGCAAATTAAGAGGGGCGTGTATGAGGCAAACAGCCACCTGCAGGATCCCAGAAGTCTAGAGGATGTAAATAAAAACAACTGAGGGCAACAAGATAATTTCTAGAAAAAGATGATTTAAACAATATAAATATACAAACAAATGGTAGAAATTAATAAAAAGTGCTTATGATTCTGAACACTAGCTCTTTTCTTCTAAAATAGTGCAGACTGGCCAGGTGAGGTGGCTCACACCTATAATCCCAGCACTTTGGGAGGCCAAGGCGGGCAGATCACTTCAGCCCAGGAGCCAAGACCAGCCTGGGCAACATAGTGAGACACCGTCTCAATTAAAAAAATAAAACAAAGTTAAAAAAAGGTGCAGAATATCATTTAAAATATAAAACAGTTCAATAGTGGAGGCTTTTATTTCACGGGAACGTCAAAAGAAAAATCTATACATGGCTACTTTTAGTCAGACAATGTGCAAAAGACCGGGTCATTTCTTCCATCCAGTCTTTCCCAGAAGGTGTCCCACAGACCGGAAGACACAATTCTCCGCTGGTGGCGGAAGTGCCCCCTCCTCATCCCCATCCCTGGGTCCTGCACCCTGGCTTTATTCTTCTCTTTTCACTACCTGACAGATTTGTTTATGGTCTGTTTCTAAGAGGCTGGGCGCTTGCTTTTCCACCTTGTGGACCAGAGCTCTCTGCTTCATGTCATCTGCCCGGGGCAGGGAGGAACCTGAGTGTGAAGCAGTCGCAGTGCCGACAGACCTCAGATGTGCCTAAAGCCACGGTCAGCCAGGCAAGAAGAGGACTATGACAGTAACACTGCCACCTTAGCACATCAGAAAGTGTTAGAGACCACCAATGATGAAATTTGGTGAGGAACACGAAACATTTTAAGAAAATGTGTCATCAGGTTTGCTGGGGAGAAAGTGGCTAATCTGAAGATGGGAGGCACTCGAAAGCGGCAACGCATTTCAGAGCAGAGAGTTTTTCTGCCATTGCGGAGAGATCAAATCAGCCGTTTGAGAGTCAGGCTGCTTGGCCGGGTGCGGTGGCTCACGCCTGTAATCCCAGCACTTTGGGAGGCCGAGACGGGTGGATCACGAGGTCAGGAGATTGAGATCATCCTGGCTAACACGGTGAAACCCCGTCTCTACTAAAAAATACAAAAAACTAGCCGGGTGACGTGGCAGGCGCCTGTAGTCCCAGCTACTTGGGATGCTGAGGCAGGAGAATGGCGTAAACCCGGAGGCAGAGCTTGCAGTGAGCTGAGAGCTGGCCACTGCACTCCAGCCTGGGTGGCAGAGCGAGACTTCATTTAAAAAAAAAAAAAAAAAAAAAGGGTCAGGCTGCCCTGGGCTCCTCCTAAAGGAGCCAACAATGTAATGTAGTACAGCCAGGCTGCCTCCGAGAACTCAGATTCCATTCCCAGAATTAATGGCCTCTGAGTGTTGTGCATTCTCCAGCCTTTCAGCTGTCAAGCTGGGGCTCCTTGTGAATGCAGCTGGCAGTGAGAGTTCACAGCTACACACCCACATCCAGCACTGGTTTGGACTGGGGACTCCATGCCTTGGCTTTGCTGAAGGTGCCTCGTTGCATAACCTGAAGGCAGGTGCGTTCACCTGTGCACCCCTCCTGCTGTGAGGGATGGGTTGCCATCATTGGTCCACATAAGCCTGGAAACTAAATCAGGCTGTCCGTGTCTGGGGATGGCTTAGAGACAAGGCCAACTACTGGGCTTCGGGCTTGTCATGCACAAAATGGGGAGAATAACATCTGCCCCGTGTAACTAAAGAGGTGACTGTGGTGGACTGAATGAGAATGCATATGGAAGTGGTTCACAACATTTAACAGGCACTATACCAACACCAGAGACCATATACCTGCCAGTAATAAAGCAGAGAAACAGGGCCTAGGATGGGAACATCTGAAAGGGAAGAAACAGGCCAGATCGTAGCTGCCATTCATCGGGGACATGGAGGCACCCACTGTGCTATGGATTTTATGTAGGCTATTTTACTTGAAGGTTACAACCACCCTGTGAAGTGGATACTATTATTTCACAGGTGGGGAAACTGAGGTTTGGTGGGTTGTAGGGGAGGTTAAGCAACTTGCCCAAGGCCACACAGCTGTAGTGACAGATACGGAATTTGAACTTGGTCTGAGTTCAGAGTCTGGAGAGATGGAGAGGAGAAGAAAGACTAGATCAGAAATGTGCTGAAGTTAAAAGGTTGACTTGAGATCCCCTGGTCTAAAGATCTCATTTAATAAACGAGTAAACTAAGACCCAGATGGCAGAGGTGGACAGAAAACCCCCATTGCCTTTCTGGCCCCGTGGGTCATATTCATTCCTGACGCCCAGGCTGTGGCTCCACAGCCATGTGCCATCACAGGAGACGGCGGGGAAGAGGGTGAGGAACACTGGCCCTCCTCTCCAGATACTTCTCTCCCCACAGCTGTGCTGCATCCGGGACACCCCATCTTGCCCTGTCACTCCTTGTCCCATCTGCAGCCCTGGTGCCTCCCCTCTCCACAGCAACGCAAGCCTCATTTCCACACTATAGGACAGTGTACCCGGAAAATGTGGGTTAAGCTGGGGAGTGAGGGGAGGGCAAGTCACAATCAGTATAACAAAAAACTAGAATTGTAGGATTTAAAAAAAAAATGGCAAAGCAACATCATTCTTCTCCATTAGCCCAGGACAGTGAGGCCTAGGAAGAAGACATGGCTAACACAGACATTGGTTACAATGAGAGCACCAAATCACCACCTGCCACCAGACTGTCCGGCAGCAGCAGCTCCCTGCTTCTATTTCATCATAAGATCTGAAGAGCTGAAGGGGAAGGGCTTTCAGGAATTCACCCAAGAGCCCTGGGATCCAACTTCTGTCCAAATGCCCTCAGAGATGGGGCACTCACACCTCCCAGGACCCCCTGATCACTGCTCATTGTAATTATACCTTTGGACTCCCAGTATGTGGCTAAACTTCCTCTACTACTTTAGCACTGCAGCTTACTGCCAGACTTGTTAAAAGGTTGCAAAAAAGTTTAGAAGTTCATCACAATGTACTTTGAATTTTAAAATTCACTAAGAAGATGCAAGAGACTGCTAATATGGAATCAGTCTGGGAAGACAACAGAATATAGTGAGAAAAACAGATTTTGATGAAGAAAATGTGCACCGGGGCCAACACTGTCTGCGCAGTGGGAATAATAAAAGCTTCCCCACACAATTATGGTGAGGAGTAAATAAGACAGCGTGTCTGAAACCACCCAGGACAGGGCTGGGGCAAGGAGGAGCCCTTGAGAAGTGGCAGCGAATCTGAAAATGTACTTTCATCTCCCTGCACTTCCATTTCCCTCGTATCTGAGCAGGGAAAGCCATGTATACGACCTGAAGTAAAATAAAAATGTATGTAATCGCTCCCTAAGCGGTAAGAGAGCTAATGAATACTCAACGAGGGCGGCAGATGACAGACCCGCTGCAAGGTTTCTTGGACATAACCCTCTAAGTCCACATACTCTGGTAGGTTTCTCAACGCTTCTGGTTCTGTCCATGGGCCTCCACAAAGCAATAGGTTTGCATTTACTTGTCCCATGCAGGTGGCTTGGGACAGAGCACAGTCATCCAGCCCTTCCTAATGGGCAATGACGAAAAAGGGGATAACATTCCTTCTTGGGTGAAGATTGCACCTATAGCTCCTTGCTACAGAACAGATTTCTCTTGGCACTACTGACATTTTGGGGCAAAGAATTCTTTGTTGTATGTGGGGGCTGTCCTGTCTGGTGTATTGTAGGTTGTTTAGCAGCTTCCCAACCCCTACCCACTAGAAGCCAATAACATCTGCTTTGCCTTCCTATGGCAACAACCAAAAATGTCTCCAGACGTTGCCAAATGTCTCTTGGGGTTTACAGGCACCCCACTAAGTGAGGGATATACTTTAGCACTGAATTTTTCTCCATGATCTCTCTTGGAAAAATGAACAAAGGGGAAAATCCCAGCTGGGTGCATTGGCTCATGCCTGTAATCCCAGCACTTTGAGAGGATGAGGTGGGCAGATCACTTGAGGTCAGGAGTTTGAGACCAGCCTGGCCAACATGGCAAAACCCCGTCTCTACTAAAAATACAAAAATTAGCCAGGAGTGGTAGAGGACGCCTGTAGTCCCAGCTACACGGGAGGCTGAGGTGGGAGAACTGCTTGAGCCTGGGAGGCAGAGACTGCAGTGAGCCAAGATTGCTCCACTGCACTCCAGCCTGGGTGACAGAGACTCTTGTCTCAAAACAAACAAACAAAAAACAACAAAAACAACAACAACAAAAAGCGGGGAAATTCCAGGAATTGAGTGGCTGAACAGTTTCATATCAGAGTTCACTAGCAGAATAACGTTGTTAGTAAGTGAATCATTTTACTCTGACTGCCTGGACTAGTGTTGGATGACAATTACACTCCGCTTGTAGTTAATACTAACTCGGCTACAAGAGGTTACTAAACAGGTTGTAATAAAAAATAACTGTGGCACAGACCAAATCTACTGTATTATTCTTCAATCTGGAATTTAGATCAATCTGGCAAACACTGACTGTTTCCCTCTTGCTTGTCAGCCACCTTTTGTTAAAAGAGGGGGCAAGAAAAACTATTTTTCAACAAAAGACTATTAGATTTAAAACCTTTATTTTCCTCCACTTTTAACTAAAATTTTAAGATATTCTGCTGGTCAACATAAAAACCAAAAAATAGATGAATTGCAAAATTCAAGAATTATGTATTTAAATAACAGGCTAGCTTGCACCAGCTGCATTAAACTGATGGCTATGACTGTAGTTCTGCTACATAGAAATTATACTTTGGATAAGCACTAAAGGATTAATAATATCTGTCTACAAGGTTTGTTTTATTTTACATTACTCAGTTTAGTTTTATTTTATTTATTTATTTTTTGGAGACAGAGTCTCACTCTGTTACCCAGGCTGAAGAGCAGTGACATGATCTCGGCTCACTGCAACCTCAGCCGCCCCGGTTCAAATGATTCTCCTGCCTCAGCCTCCCAAGTAGCTGGGATTACAGGCGCCTGCCACTATGCTTCGCTTATATATATATATATATATATATTTTTTTTTTTTGTATTTTTAGTAGAGAGGGAGTTTCGTCATGTTGGCCAGGCTGGTCTTGAACTCGTGACCTCAAGTGATCCACCTGCCTCAGCCTCCCAAAGTGCTGGAATTACAGGTGTGAACCAGTGTGCCCAGCCTAGTTTTATTTTTATGTAGTCAGGATTAATATTTAAATTCACGAGATATTAAAAATTCTGTCTTTCATAAAGAGGAAATGTAGCATCTCGAGAATTCAGACTCTGATGTCAGACAGCCTGCATTCAAATCTTGACTTCGCCAACATTTTGCTGTGTAACTTTGGCTAAATGCTTAATATTTCTATAGATCCAGTTTCCTTTTTGGCAAAATAAGTTTCCATACATCAGGGTTGCTATGAAGATAAGTAAGAGGACACATGTAAAGCACTCAGCACTGGGCCAAGAAAAGGCTCCATAAATGTTAGGGACACAGGTGTCTGTGGCTCTGAGAGCACTTGGTCATGCGGCGGTCTCACTGCACTCCACCAGCCTTGTGAGATGGCTAAGAAAGCACTCGAAGGCTTCAGAAGCCTCTTCCCTTCTAAACTATTCAGATCATCTTAGCAATTCAAGGAACAGCTGGTCTTGAGAGATGAGACTCGCCCACATCCCCCGGAACCCGTTGGACCCAAGCAGCACACCCAAACCAACCCCAGAAAGAATCCCTGAGCTTCTGCCACAAAGCTCTCTCCAAAGATCATGGGACCTTGCATAAACTCTCACTTTCATCCAAGGTCCCTTGGACTCTTTCCTGAACAATTCAGCCCACAGTCACCACCCAGTTGAACATAATAATAGTGCAATAGATTTTTTTTCCATCCCCAAAACCATGGACCAGGATTCTGCAGTAGAAGGCAAGGCAAACCCAATTGTTCTTAATGTTACACTGACCTTCTGCCTTTGAGACCTGGAAGCCACAGCACTGGTGGACATAAATTCTACTGCCTGCTGCTCCAGATCCAAGGGGAGAGGGTAGCCCTCTGGTAGAAATCTGTCTGTTGCCTCCTGGAAGAGAGGAAACCTGGATTCCTACAGAGCTTGAAATGGCTGTTTGAGGCTGAAGGGAGGGGTTGATGAAAGTCAATAGCTGTTTCAACATATCTGGCTTGACTGGCCCTGCTGAGGCCACTAACTCTTGAGGACATCTTTGGCTGGGTCTCAAGGGGTTTGCATGTTTCAGAGCACAGGCCCTAAAGCCGAATGATGGATGTTCTGGACATCACAAAGTTCCCTGTGTTTGAGTGTGCGCCAAGGCAACGAAGGGAACTGCAGGGCAGGGAGGCAGCAGCCTGGGGTGTGGACATGATGTGCTGAGCTGTTTTAAATGCCCAGAGGATGACACAGCTGGAAAAGGAGAACTGTCCTAGCCAACTGAGCTTGGCTAACATGGCAAACACTCACCATCCTAATGGTTCTTATTTTATAAGGACACCAAAGGTCCCGCCCATGGAATGCTACAAAGTAGGTATGAATCACTGAAAGCTGAATCCCCAGGGAGGGAACATACAAATCGCACAAACTCATACTGCTTGAAGCAGGTGAGGCCAGGAGAAACACCTAGAGTCAGCTTACTTTGTTCACAGGTTTCTCTGGAATCTTTACGGACACCTCAGCTGGTTTTCCCTTCTTTGATGGCGTTCTCTTGATTTTGGGTGAGTGGAATTTGTCCATCAGCTTCATGGTGAAGGAAGAGAGATGAGAACGCTGAGAGTCTGAAAACAAAGAGGGTACTGACTGTTAGATGGGAGTGGGAAGAAGCGACGGTTCATTGACCTTTTGTGGAAATGAGCAATGTCCCCAAACCCATCTTTTTTCTTGGCTGTTGAGAGTTTCAAAGGAAAGGACGTATGGATCCACTACAAAACATTTCTGCTTACATGCTTCAATTTTTGCAGTTTTCACCAAGGAATTGTGGAAATCAAAGGCAGTCCAAATAAATATGGAAAAAGAACTTGCAAATATTCCCAAGTGTCCATAGAGAGTTTGTGTGATGATCTAACTACCATCCTAGGGAACTGGCTAAGAAGAAAGAACACCCAGTCAAATCATAGATGTGTAGGAGGTGGGAACTGGAAAGGAAGGCCCTTTCGAATCCACCTCTTCACTCTTTAGGAAACTGCAACAAGTGACAGGTGCAAGGCTCTGGAGTTGGCAGCAGTGACTGAACAAGAAGTAAGGTGTTCAAAACCCTCTGGGCCATGGTGAAAGACTGAAGGACTTGCCCCAAAGATCAGGAATTAAGACTAGGACATCTGTTCTCGCCACTCCTATCTGACATTGAACTGGATCAGACCTAAATGTAAGAGTTACAACTGTAAACCTCTCAGGAAAAAAACAGGAGTTTTTGTGACCTTGAATTTGACCATGTTTTCTTAGATACAAAACCAAAAGCACAAGCAACAAAATTAAAACATAGAAAATTGGACTGCAAATACTACTACTAAGAAAGTGAACAAACCCACAGGATGAAAGAAAATACAGTCATGTATTGCTCAAGGACAGGAATGAGTTCTGAGAAATGCACCATTAGGCGACTTCGTTGTGCAAATGTCATAGAGTGTATTCAAATGAACCTTGATGGGATAGCCTACTGCACACCTAGGCTATATGGAGTAATACCCATTGCTCCGAGACCACACACCTGTACAGCACGGTACTGTACTGAGTACCGCAGGCAACTGCAATACAATGGTATTTGTGTATCCAACCATATCTAAATGTAGGAAAGGTACTGTAAATGGTATAAAAGATTAAAAATTCCACCTGTGAAGGGCACTATCATGAATGGAGGCTGCAGGCCTAGAAATTGCTCTGAGTGAATCAGGGAGTAAATGTGAAGGTCTAGGACACTCCTGTACACCAGGATAAACTTTATAACCGTGGCACATTTAACCTAAATTTATTTTTAAAATGTTCTTTCGTCAATAAGTTAACCTTAGCTTACTGTAACTTTACTTTATAAACTTTTAATTAAAAAATTTTTATTCTTTTGTAATAGCTTAAAATATAAACATAGTACAGCTGTACAAAGTATTCTTCTTTTGTTTTTTTGAGATGGGGTCTCACTCTTTTGCTACGACTAGAGTGCAGTGATGTGATCACGGCTCACTGCAGCCTGGAATTCCTGGACTCAGACATCTTCCTGCCTCAGCCTCTCGAGTGGCTAGGACGATAGGCAAGTGCTGCAATGCCTGGCTCATTTTTAAACTTTTTATAGTGATGAAGTCTCACTATGTTGCCCAGGTTGGCAAAAATATTTTCTTTCTTTATATCCTTATTCTTTAAGCTTTTTTCTATTTAAAAAATTATTATTTTTTTTACTTTTAAAACTCTTCATTAAAGACAAAGACAGACACACATTAATCAGCCTAGGTCTACAGGGGCAGGATCATCAGTATCACTATCTTCCACCTCCCCATCTTGTCCCACTGGAAGGTCTTCAGAGTGATAACATGCATGAAGCTGTCATCTCCTATGGTAACAATGCCTTCTTTTATAACACCTCCCGAAGGATCTGCCCGAGGCTGTTTTACAGTTAATATTTTGTTTTTAGTAAGCAGAAGCATACTCTCAAATAATGATAAAAAGTACAGCAAATCCATAAACCAGTAACATAGTCATTTATTATCATTATCAAGTACTATGTACTGTACATAACCATATGCGCTATGCATTTACACCAGCATCACCATAAACACGTGAGTAATGCACTGTGTTGGATGTTACGATGGCTACACCAGGCGAGGTGACAGGAATTTTTCAGCTCTATGATAATCTTATGGGACCACAAGATTATAATGTGGTCTGCCTTATATGTGGTCTATCACTAACTGAAATGTCGTTATGCAGAGCATGACTCTATTTGAAAATCATATGAACCTTAGCATCATCAGGGGCTTGGTTCCAGGATCCCCTTCAGGGATCAAAATCCACGATGCTCAAGTCCCTTATATAAAACAGCGGAATATTTGTGTATGACGCACACACATCCTCCACATGCTTCAAATCATCTCTAGATTACTTATGATACCTAATACAATATAAATGTTATGTAAATAGTTATACTTTATTTTAAAATTTGCATTATTGTACTGTTATTTTTACTGTTTTTCCCTGCATATTTTTGAACCATGAAAATGGTTGAATCAGAGGCTGCAGAACCCATGGGTATGGAGGGCCAGCTATACCTGGTAAGGGACTTGTATACAGAAAACATTAAAAAATTCTTACAGCTCTAGAATAAAAGGCATATAACCCAATGTAAAATGGGCAAAGAATTGGAGCAGACATTCTCCAAAGAAGATATACAAATTGGCAATAAGCACATGGAAAGACAGTCAACATAATTAGCCATTAAGGAAACGTAACGCTTCATGCACACTAAGTCTAATAAAAAAGACAGTATCAAGTGTTGGTGAGGACTGGAGAACTGAAAGCCCCACACATTGCTGGCAGGAATGTAACATGGTTTCCCTGCTTTGGAAAATGTCAGGCAGTTTCTCACAAGATCACAGAGTTGACATGTGACCCAGAAATTCCACTCCTGGGCACATTTGCGAGAGAAATGAAAGCCTAAATCCATGTGACTTGTACAGGTAAGTCAAAGGAAAGTTCACAGCAACATTATTCATAATAGCCAAAGATGGGAAAAACTCAAATGTCCACATGTTTGTGAATGACTAAATAAAATTGTTATATTCCATACAATGGAATATTATTTGGCAATAAAAAGAAATTAAGTACTGATCAGCTACAACACAGTTGAACCTTGAAAACATTATCTAAGCTAAAGCAGTCAGCCACAGAAGACCATGTATTGTATGGTTCCATTCATTTGAAATGTCCAGAATAGGCAAATCCATAGAGACAGAAAGTAGACTGGTGGTTGCCTAAGACTGGATGGGGCCGAGAGATGGAGAGGGCTGCTGTGATCAGTATGGAGTTTTTTCTCCTGGTGTACAAAAGTATTCTAAAATTAGAATCTGGTGATGGTTGTAGGCCCAATGAATTACAAGGAAAAAAAAAAAAAAAGAACTGTACCCTTTTTGAATGAATTGTATGATATGTGAATTAAATATCAATAAAGCTATTTTTTTTAAAAAGCCCACTGGCAGTCTTCCTTCATCTCAGCATTATTACAACCTGTTCCAGTGTCTGAAAACATCTTATTAATTGATTTATTTACACCTGTCTCCTCACAAGAATGCAAGTTTGGATGGGCGCGGTGGTTCATGCCTGTAATTCCAGCACTTTGGGAGGCTGGGGCGGGAGGATCACTTGAGCCCAGGAGTTGGAGCCTAGGCAATAGAGTGAGACTTTGTCTACCTATTAGCTGGGCATGGTGGTGCACCTACAAAATATTAGCTGGGCATGGTGGTGCACACCTGTAGTCCCAGCTACTCAGGAGGCTGAGGTGGGAGGACTGCTTGAGCCCAGGAGTTAGAGGCTACAGTGAGCACTGCACTCCAGCCTGGGCAACAGAGCGAGACCCTGCCTCAAAAAAATTAAGGCTCAGGGGACAAGTTCCCTGAGGACTGCACCTGTCTTGTTCATGCCTGTTTTCCCAGCGCTGACACGGTAGTTGGTCCACAGAAGATAATCAGTAAACACACATTCAACAAATGAAGAAATCAACCAACAACAAAAATATCCCAGGAAGAAGATTGCTTCTTTAGTAACAGCAGAAAATACTTGAAATTGGCTGAAAATTAAGGAAGAAAACCCTGTGCTACGCAATGGAAAAATAAATACCTGTAGTTTTAAAAATAAAAAGAACTCCCTCTGTCAAGTTTTTCCAGCAATTTAGTACAACCAAACAAAACAAAACAACCCTCTGAATAAACAGCACAGCACCTTGCACTACACAGCTCTCACGGTGTCTACTATTGCTGCATGTGACTTAACAAGGCCGAAGTTCAATTCCTTTGTTAAAGACCTTCCAGGTGGCCAGGCAGGATCAGATAAACTATCTACACTTTGCAAATTACCTAGGCACACATGGTGCTCTGGACCAAAAGAAAAGCCAGGGCCTGACCCGCATTCACATGTGGTCAAACCAAACAGCTTCACAGCTGTGTGCTGGCCAGAGCTGCAGAAAGCCCTTCTTAGTCCCCAGATGGGAACACAAGTCAACAGGAAGCTGCTGCACCTGGCTAGCTCACCTGGAACAGCTCAACAGGGTCAGGAGGCTCTCAACACCAGCCCTCATATGTTAGCAGTCATCCCTGGCATTCAAGTGAACTGGGATGGTGCTACTTGTCCCGCTCCCCTGTGTCCTGCCTCTTCTCTCTCTCTCACCCAAGCAGGGTGGATCCCATTTACAGTTTATAATTCCTTCTTTATACTTCAACATGGATGGGAACAGTCTAATCCTTCATGTGATGCTTAAGAGGGTGTGCACTGTTAGCCGGGCCTGTTGGTACATGCCGGCAGTCCCAGCTACGTGGGAGGCTGAGGCAGGAGGATTGCTTGAGTCCAGGATTTTAGCACTGTAGTATGCTATCATCGTGCCTATGAACAGCCACTGGATGCTAGCCTGGGCAACATAGCAAGAACCCATCTCTTTTAAAGGGGGGTATGCACTGGAGTCAGAATGCTTGCATTAAAATACTTAGATATCATCTCTAAATCTTTCCCTTTTTTTTTTTGGAAAATGAGTGAGATAACATCATATTTCTTGAGATGGCTGATGTGATGTGATGTGATGTAGATTAAATGAGATATTTACTGTGAATAATGCAATAAGGTATTTCACAAAATGCCTGACACAAGGCACCTGCTCAACACGAGGAGCGTGGATGCATAGCAAGGTCGATCGATTCTGAATTCTTATTTCCCAGTTGCTTCCAGATCTTCATCCAGTTAATCGGCAACACTGAACATTTAACTCACTATCCTAAGTAAATGAGGACCTTATAAATGCCCACTCTTCTCTTCCTTTGGCACTGAACCAGAAGTCTCAATCTGGCCTTTAGCCTATTAGTCTATTTCCCTCTTTGGTTTAACCTGCCTCCCTGCATATGGATCCTATTGCTGTCCCTACCCCATGTCTTCTGAGGACGGCCCCACGGCGTCCCTAAAAGACACAGCCTCTTCCCTCACCAGGCAAGTTTCCAAGTCAGATGGGCTGTCAGAGCAGTTTCCTAATCCATGCCACTTCTACCCTGTTAAGTAAGACTGAAAGCAGGGAAAACAGACACAAATGGAGAAGTCTGGGCAGGATGCATGGGTTCTCTGGTGGTCAAAGATCTTCAGGCTGGGTGAGCCAACTTCCGCTTTCTCCACCGTCTACTGCCCTGAGTTGCTGTTCAGGCAGGCACGGGGCTGAGGAGGTGGCAAGATTCACAACTACGCCATCATGACCAGGGCGGAACTGGGGTTGACAAGTGAGGTGTGGCATTCGATCACCAAAAACCCTCTCAGGTTCCAGCAAGGGCAGGGACCAACCAAGTGCACCTCTGCCCATGAGCTGTTGACAGAACTCAGGAGGGCTATTATTGCACTCACAATTCTCGTCTGCTTTGGGCACAGCTGGGAAACCATGTCAGCACCTAAAGATAGTGCAATGCCTACCAATAAATCTCCCTCTTCAGGGTATCTGCCTCGGAAGAGTCAGCTCTAGCACAAGAAGTCATAAATCAGGCAGAGAGGAGAGATTCTTTCAAATGACAACCAACCTTCTCAACGCTGGAAATCGAGGACAGCACTAACTAGGACAGAATGCTTGTCACATTCTCCTTGAAACCTTGGGTTTGCAGCATAGGCTTCAGGTGATTTTCAAGGTCATTCACACTATGCCTTTGAGTGCTGAGGAGGTACTATAATGCCTTGCAACAGCAGGGTGGGGAGGAAACGACAGGTGCCCTCGCATGAACACTGTTGCAAGGGCAATCTTGCCAACGGCTCCAGACAGATGGACGGACAGACAGACAGGCACTCTCCCTGCCCCTGTCTCATGCATGTCAATCATCTGGGATGGAGGGCGACGTGAAGGGAGTGTTCCCACATGACTGCTACATCTCAGGCAGTGCCACTGACCACTCTCTTGCTATTTCCCCGCTTTTCACACTTAGGAAGTTACACTGTCGATTTCGTATATGCCTCTTTTTAGTAATTTGCTAGAACTGAAGTTAAAACAAAAAATTTAAAGATTTTATACAAATATATACATACAAGTTATACAGAATGAATCAAATCCAGGCACCCACCATCTGGCCTATCAAACAGAACCTTCTGTAGCGATGGAGGCAGCCGGTACCTGAACTGTCTAACACGACAGGCACTAGTGGCTACTGAGGCCTGCTTGTGGCTGCTGTGGCTGAGGCACTGAACTGTGAGTTAACTGTGTAATTTAAACAGCCCCTGGGGCTGGTGACTGGCACACTGGATAGTGCAGCTCGAGAAGCAAATGGATTCCACTGGTGCCGCCACGCGCTCCTCTGCAGCCACGCCTCTTCCCTACGGGCAGCCCGACTCTAACTTTCAGACGTATCATCCCTTACTTTTCCGGATAGTTTATATCGACACACACACTTTAACTTATAAGTCTGTGAACTTTACAGAAGTGATGGCATATTGTAAAGATTCTCACGCTCTTGCTTTTTCCGCAACAGCAGGCCTCGCACTCAGGCATGCTGGGGTATGTCAGTGCTTTCGTTTTCAATGCTGAGAAATTCTGTAGATTCCATAAGCCCAGCTTCATCTATCTGCTCTCCTGTCAGTGGACACTGGGTTGCTTCCAGCATTTTTGCTTTCACAAACAATGCTGCTCACACATGTCTCCTGGAACACATGCCAAGAGGCCTCTAACAGCAGAATGGCTGGACTGTAGGGCATATGTCACATTGATTCTTACAGATATTGCAAAACGATTCTCCCAAGTGGCTCTCCCACGTTACAGTCCCACCAGCAAGGTTAGGAGAGTCCTAGTTGCTCCATATTCCTCCCGACACCTGGGGTTGCCAGACATGCACACTTTCCCACATGGCCATGTCTAAGAAAGGACACGAAAGTCCTCCTTCACCTGGAAATGCCACATGCTGGTTTATTTTATTGTGATCTATCCAATCTGTGAGAGGAACTTGAAATTCACCTGAATGTAAGAACAGAAAGCCTCAGACATTTAGCCTCCATGTGACATTTACCCTGAGGTCAGAGACTCCCAATGACTAATCTGCTAGTCATTCCTTCAAGAGGAAGGGTGGCTTATATGAGCTCACAACCAATTTCTGTATAAATGACTGTGATGTTAACAACAGCAGCCACTTTCCTGGGCAACCATCGCGGGCCACAGATCTGGCTGTCGGATGAAAGTCCTTCTCCATCGAGAGAGAAAGAGGATGGGCTGGAGGAGAGGATCATGTCTCAACAGAAACCCAAGCAGAATAAAAAGACACCAAAGCCCAACCCAATGTCTTCCAAAGTGGTCTGCCAGATGCCAATATGCCAATATTTCATTGTTAAATTTTTAACTTGCCGTGCGGCCAGGCTTAACAATCGTCTCTGCCTGTTGCTGACAAATGTGGCTATCAACTGGCCTTCTTTCTGTGTCACTTGTAGCAGCAGCTGGGATCCCAATTTAGCAGTGGTTTCTGTCTCAGCTTAATCTCTCACCAGGGATGGCGGGGAGTCTCTAAACATCACAAAGTCAAGGGCAAGGTGGACAACTTTGAGGCAGCCAATCTTGAGAAATGCTGTGACTGTGAATTCCTCATTCCCTGTCTTCTACTGGGCTCAGAAGTAGAGCACTGGGAAGGATTTAGAGATCACTTACTTAATCCACATTCCCTTTTCCAAATGCATAAAAAGGACAAACGGAATGGAGGCGTGATTGAGGACATTAGGAAGGGCTTTTTTAAAGATGAGGATTTCAGATTTTTTAACAGTCTTTTCACTTGTCTAGGATTTTGTGCACTGCAAGGTAAAGATGGAGACAGAGGGCTGTGGGCATGGCAGGCAGCACAGCTGAAGTCTGTGGCTTTTTTTTTTTTTAAATTATTAATTTATTTATCTTGAGACCAGGTTATGAGACTGGCTAATTTTTGTATTTTCAGTAGAGACAGGGTTTCGCCATGTTGCCTAGCTTGGTCTCGAACTCCTGGACTCAAGGGATCCTCCTGTCTCAGCCTCCCAAAATGCTGGGACTACAGGCATGAGCCATCACGCCAGGCCTGTGTGTCTTTGTTTTCACTTGAGCTTGGCCACTAACCTGGGAAAACTTTTCACCCAAGACTCCGGTTCCTCATCCAGAGGAAAGCCATAGCCACAGACCTAGCTCCTCCTCCTCAGGTAATTGTGCGGATTAAATGTGACCTGTGTGTAAAGCATGTAGCCAAGGACCTGATATATAGAAATACTTACTACATGGCAGCTATTATTGTCATGTGATAACCTTGTCAGGTCTCTGCCAACACTTAAAAAGGCAAAAGCTAAAAATAACCCCAGTCTAGTCGAGCCAAAACCAACCTAGAATTATATTTTTCTTTTTTTTTTTTTTTTGATACGGAGTCTCGCTTTGTTGCCCAGGCTGGAGTGCAGTGGCCGGGTCTCGGATCACTGCAAGCTCCACCTCCTGGGTTCACCCCATTCTCCTGCCTCAGCCTCCCAAGTAGCTGGGACTACAGGCGCCCATCACCACGCCCAGCTAATTTTTTGTATTTTTAGTGGAGATGGGGTTTCACCGTGTTAATCAGGATGGTCTCAATCTCCTGACTTCGTGATCTGCCCGCCTCGGCCTCCCAAAGTGCTGGGATTACAGGCATGAGGCACTGCGCCCTGCCTGGAGTTATATTTTTCTAACAACTTTCACATCGAAAGATCCTCTGTCTTACTTAATATAGAACTATTCCTGTTAAAACAGAGGGAAAACAGTATTTGAAGTTTTGCAATTCCAAAGACTCTTTTGTCATGAAAATCCATTCCTACTACCCAATTGTTCAGGAAGTCTACTGGATAACTATGACACTGCTAATGGGAATACTAAGCCTATCTTTTAAAAAAATTTTCAAACAATCTCATTATAAAAAGCCAAGCACTGTAAAAATATATAACGTAGAAGGTAAAAATTTCTCATAACTCCACATACAGCAGAACTCTTTTTCATTTTTTTTTTTTTTTAAACAACAAGCCATTGTGGGCATTTTCCCATGTGAGAGCAGTTAATGGCTGCATGATGCTCTGCTGGACGGCGACCACAGTGTATTTATGCAGTCAGGGCCCTGACTGAATAGATTCTAACTTCTCTCTTCAAACAATGCTGCGTTGATGAACACCCTCATGCTGGCCTGTCTGCGCCCTTGTGTGGTGAGACAGCATCCCAGGGATGGAGTGGTTCGGTCACGGAGGACAGGCATGGGAAGCTGGATGCGATACGGTCAAACTGCCCGGCACTGAGCTGAATGCGGCCAGCACTGCCTGCCCCAGAGTGGGGCCCTGGATGGCGGCAGAAGGGGTGAGGAGGGATTCTGAGCCCTGGGGCCTTGCTGCCTATGCAGGAAACCAGGCTTCACCTTGGATTTGGGTTAAGATCTGACAGAGTCACCCTTTTCATTTTACTTGCGTTAACTAGTAAGCACTACAAAGAGATTGAGAATTGGACACCTCACAAAAGGCAATATTCAAACGGCCAATAAACATACAACACGGGGCTCATCAGGAAGCAGTACATCAAAACCACAGAGCTACCACCACGAACATGCCTGAATGGATAAAAAGAAAAAACAGGGAACACTGTCGGTGAGGATGAAGAGAAGGGGGACTCTCTACCCTGCTGACTGACAGCCACCCACTTCCTCTCCAGCCCAATAACTCCACTCCAAAGAATGCCTATGTGAGTTCACCATCAGACACGTACCTGAATATCACAGCAGCACTCGGCGAATGCCTGTCCACAGCAGGACGGGTGAACTGTGGCACCTTCGCACAGTGGAATACCATGCAATCTACACCCGTGACGGGGGCGGTTCTCATGAGTGTAGTGAGAAGCCAGATTCAAAAGAGTACATTTTATACGATTCCATTTATATAAACACAAAAACAGACAAAATTAATCTATTATTTGGGGATTCAAGATAGTGGTTATGCTCAGGGAGTGGGGGTGGTTAACTGGCAGGTGACATGAGGCAGTGGGTTCCTGAGGTGACGGTTACGGCCTGTTTCTTGATCTGGGGGTTGGTTGTACCAGTGTGTTCAACTTGTGAAAATCCTGCAAGTTATCTGCATAAGGTATGTGTATATACTTTCTGATGTATAGTTGTATTTTATTTTCCAATAAAAAGGTGAAATAAACTAGATACAAAGGTCTAAGATTCTTCTGAAAAACAGCCCACATGATTTTTTTTTTTCTTTTTTTTTTTTTTTAGACAGAGTCTCGCTCTGTCGCCCAGGCTGGAGAGCAGTGGCGTGATCTCGGCTCACTGCAGACTCTATCCCCCGGGGTTCATGCCATTCTCCTGCCTCAGCCTCCTGAGTAGCTGGGACTACAGGCACCCGCCACCACACCCGGCTAATTTTTTTTTTTGTATTTTTAGTTGAGACGGGGTTTCACCGTGTTAGCCAGGATGGTCTCAATCTCCTGACCTCGTGATCCACCTGCCTCAGCCTCCCAGAGTGCTGGGATTACAGGCGTGAGCCACTGCGCCCGGCCCCACATGATTTTTACATGGGTCAGATTAACAATTGCAAAGTTCATTTACAAGTTAAGGAAATTCCATTCCCTAAAACAAACAAATGTATTTACCCATGAATATCTTCCCTAAGAACTCTGAATTTACGATCTCAGGAAGAGCCTGTGAATATCTCAGGAAATTTTTGTTTCATCTTTTAAAAAATAACAAAAGATAACACCTACATAAATGTATACATTCTGAGGATCTTAAATCACCAGTAAATAAACATTTTCCAATCTCTTCTCCCTTATTGTGTGAAAAATTCTAGGAACTTAATGTAAGTACAATTGAATCCTATAATTTTCTATGTTTAACCAAGATTGAATCAATATATTTTTAATAATAGTATCTATTTCATGAGGTTAGCCTAAGAATTAAAACCAAAACTCATTCAATGACTTTTTAGGCATCTCATCTGTGCCTTACATCAGCAGTGGGGCCCCACCCACCAGGCCTGCTCACACACTGCACCAGCCATTCTCTCCTCTCCCCACCACTAGGTTTCCTTCTGCTGTGCGTCACTTCACGTATGCACATACGCATGGTAGATCTCCCCCATCTTAAAAACCCAAGTCCTTAAGCCCACCTTCTCCTCCAGCTACTCCCACATTTGTTTCTCTAAATAGCAAAACCACTTGAAAGACTTGCCTATATGCTGTCTACAGTTCCCTTCCTCTTATCCTTTATTTTCCCCCAACATTGTTTTTTTTTTTTTTTTTTGAGATAGGGTCTTCCTCTGTTGCCCAGACTGGAGTACAGTGGTATGATCCCAGCTCACTGTAGCTATGACCTCTGGGGCTCATGTGATTCTCCTGAGGAGCTGGGACTACAGACATGTGCCACTATGCCTGGCTAATTTTTTTTTTTTTTTTTTTTTTACATGGAGTCTCACTCTGTTACCAAGGCTGGAGTGCAGTGGCATGATCTAAGCTCACTGCCTTCCTGGTTCAAGTGATTCTCCTGCCTCAGCCTCCTGAGTAGCTGGGATTACAAGCATGCACCACCATGCCTGGCTAATTTTTTTGTATTTTTAGTAGAGACAGGGTTTCACCATTTCGGCAAACCTGGTCTCGAACTCCTGACCTCAAGTGATCTGCCTGTCTCGGCCTCCCAAAGTGCTAGGATTACAGGCGTGAGCTACCACACCTGGCTAAATTTTGTTCGTTCTGTAGAGATGGGGTCTATGTTGTCTAGGCTGGTCTCGAGCTCCTGGGCTCAAGTGATCCTCTTGCCTCTGCCTCCCATAAGTGCTGAGATTATAGGTGTGAGCCTCGATGCCTGGTTCCAACGTCGTATTTTGGGGAAAAAAAAAATTAAACCTATTGATGTGCTGAAAGAATATTATGAAGCAAACGTCCACACACCCTTCACCTAGATTCACCAACTGTTAACATTCTGTCATGCTCGCTTTCCCTCCCTTTTCATTCTCTCACAGATACACACATGCAAATTTATTTTTCATCAAAGCAACTTAAAGTTGCACACGTTATAACACATCTCTAAATACTACCAGCTGTCTCTCTCCTAGGAACAAGGACATTCTCCTACATAAATAACATAATAACATTATCATACCCAAGATATTTAACACTGACATTAATATTTGCTCCATAAGCAAATTTCTCTAATTATGTTCTCTGTAGCTTTTTTTTTTTTTCCAATCCAAGACCCAATTAAGGAGCACACATTGCATCTGGCTGTCACGTCTCTCCAATTTCCCTTATCTAGTCTGGAGGCAGGAGGGAGGGGACTGGCTTTTGGACGTTGACATATTTTGAAAAGTGCCTGCTGGTTGTCTTGGAGGAGGTCCCCCGTAGGTTGGACCTGCCTGTTCCCTGTCATGAGATTTAGGTAATATATGTTCGGTAAACATAGTTCCTGGGTGGTATGTGCTTTCTACTGTATTATATCAGTTACTGATAACGCTAAGTTCGATCACTTGGTCAAGGTGGTATCTGCCAAATTTGTCCACTGCAATGACATAGTTTCTCTTTTGTAACTAATAAGTAATCTGTACTGCGATTTGAGATTTTAAGCATCTTGTTCCCTAACAAATTTTCACTGAGATAGTTTGGCATCCACTGATGTTCCTTATGTGAATCTATATTTTACTAGTGGTTACACATTGGTGATTTTTAATTATTCCTCGGCATTTATTGGCTGGCATTCCTTTATAAGTAACAGACCCCCACCCCTCACTTTTTTTGGTATCACTATGGACTTGGATGTTCATTTATTATTCAGTACGTTAGAATCCATTATAATCATGCCCTTTGATGTTCAAACTTCCAAACTTGGCCAGAGGGAGCCCTTTTAACCCATCTCCAGTGTTACTGAGGAGGCTCCATCAATCTTTGAACACTTCTTTGGTTTTTGATGCAAAAGAAGCTCCAGAATCACCTTGTACCTTCCCTACCCCATTTCTCAAGGAAATCAGCGTGGAATCTGCCCCTTCTTTAATGTGCCCTAGCTCCTTTTGGTGGGGAGTGGTATTTAGAAACCAAGATCTGGGCATCAGATGTGCTCATTGCCACTGGGATGTCACTGTTCTATGTCCTTTCAGTGGACACAGCTAGGAGAGAAATACATACATATATTTAATGTAAATACATATAATTAAACATGAGTGTGTATACATATATATTTTTTTTAATTAGAAGTTAATACTGTTATTTCTTATTGCAAGCCAACACCACTGGGTTCTTCCTCCTTCCTTGATTCCATATTTGCAGCCCCCTTCCACGACAGTGAGAACCCTGGTTTCTAACATCATCAATCTACTCATCTGCTTTATCCTACAATAAACACACAATTTCTTCAGAATTGCTACAGCAATATCATTATCAACAACCACTAAAGGTAAAAGTTCAAGATTTCTTAGCAATTCTTTTAGTCCTTAGAATATATCCTGTGACGGGCATACAACAAGTACTGTGTTCAAAAAGATACTCTAATTCTTTTTTCTGTGTGGGTTACATTATCATTTAATATACAGTTAGGTTTGTTTTTACTGATATTCAATTTCAGGATTTTTTTTTGAATTTGTAAAACATTTATAGAGTTCAAAAGTTAAAAAACTACATAACTTCTGGTTTATCCCTCATTTATACAGAAATAAGTAGTATATCCATCCTTATTTCCTCTTCCTACAAATACCATATTAGACATCCACAGGAGCCTGAATTAGGCAGTTCAAGAGGAGTGAAGGTGCTCGATGAAGGCTAGGGGTATATATCTGGGAGCTGCTGGCATATACACAGTATAGGAAGCTAGGAGGCCAGTGGAGGCCCTCAGGGACATGTGCAGATAGAGAAGAGGGCCAGGTTACTTCATTGTTGGGTGGTCTCTTTACACAACACAAGCTCTTGGTGATTCCCTTGGACATCTGACAGGTGGCTCAAACACAAGTCTAAAGCTGCATCTCTGAAGCTTCCTCCCAAACCTGCTTTGACCACATCTTGGTAAACAGGACATTACACCCTTCCAGCAGCTCAGCTTAAAATCCTTGATTCTTCTCTTTTGCTTGAGTCCATCCTGCAATCCTTTGGCAAATCCTGTGAGTTCTACCCTAATGGTACATTCAGAATCCACCACTTCTCACCACCTGCACCACGGTCAGCCTGGCCAGTGCCATCTTTATTCCTCACCTGGATGACTGCGATGGCTTTCTAACTGTCCCCTGCTCCTTGCCCTCCCCATTCTCAACTCTGCAATCAGAGTAGTCCTTATAAGAGCTAAGTCTGGCTATGTCACCCTTCTGTTTGAAACCCTCTGATGGCGTCTCTTCTCCCTTAGAGAGGCCCTGTGTGATTTGCACCCAACCAACCCCCTCCCCACCTGTGAGAGTAAGCCCTCCATGGTAAGCTGTTTGATGTCCCCCAGATGGGGAGGCCTGACAAGTGCAAAGCCACTATGAGTGGTTGGGTAATGTTGGTCTAATCCTGGCACTCAATACTGGGAAGCTCACTGGGCTCTTAGAACAAGCTGCATCCTTCAAGCAAGGCTTTAGGAATCAAGGTGATATTTGGGTCCCTGTCTATCTACCTTACTGTCTTCTTTCCCAGCTTTCAGAATTCAGGGGAGAGAGAAGGGTTCTACTTAATTAGTCCTTTGAGACCCCAATGAGAGAATCAAATCTCATTCATTTTGGAATCTGGCACTTAGCCCAATAACTGGCACACCATGAAAATAAATAAGTGCTTGTTAGCAAACACACAGATAAAAGAATCAATGAATGAACCCTATAACAACTAACAGCTATGACATTCAATCTACGCCAGAGGGTAATATCAGATCAGAGATGTAGAAAGGATGGTTTATAAGGATTTTTAACGTAATTCTCTAAGTAGTTCTAGCACACGAGTCAGAGACAACTCGATCAGGAACTTTCTTTGGTGGGATGCTTCAGCCTGGGTTACTACTATCTGTTGTTCAAGCTACCTCCAGGGAATAGACAAGAAAGATTATACTGTTCACCCTCCTCCTCTAGGTTCTAAAGCATAATGGACTCTCTGGGCCAGCACTATCCAATAGAAACATAATGTGAACCACATATGTAATTTACTTTTTTTTTTTTTGAGACAGAGTCTCGCTTACTCTGTCCTTCAGGCTGGAGTGTGGCAGCAAGACCTCAGCTCACTGAAACCTCCACTTCTTGGGTTCAAGTGATTCTCCTGCCTCAGTCTCCCAAGTAGCAGGGATTACAGGTGTGCATCCCCACGTCCTGCCTAATTTTTGAATTTTTAGTAGAGGCAGGGTTTCACCATGTTGGCTAGGCTGGTCTCGAACTCCTGACCTCAAGTTACCTGCCCGCCTCAGCCTCCCAAAGTGCTGAGATTACAGGCGTGAGCCACTATGCCCGGCCTTAAAAATATTTTTTAATTAACCCAATTTATCTAAAGTATTATTACAACATGTAATATAAAAACGATTAATGAGCTATTTACCTTCTTTTTCTTTCATATTAATCTGGTGTGGATTTTACACTTCAGCACATCTCAGATGGCACTGGCCACATTTCCAGTGCTGCTGGACTAGACGCACAGCCTGGGCCCTCACCTCCTGTGATGGGGACGGCTGGGACATGAAGCAAAGAGCCTTGGCCTGGTGGGATCTGCCTGCTTCAGGGTGGTGTGCTGAGGTCTTGAAGGTGGCGCTTCCTGTTCGCCTTCAAGGCATTCTTTTTTTGAGACAGAGTCTCGCTCTGTCACCCAGGTGGAGTGCAGTGGCACGAACTCGGCTCACTGCAACCTCCGCCTCCCGGGTTCAAGTGATTCTCCTGCCTCAGCCTCCCTAGTAGCTGGGACTACAGGTGCCCGCCACCACACCTGGCTAATTTTTGTATCTTTAGTAGAGACGGGGTTTCACTATGTTGGTCAGGCTGGTACCAAACTCCTGACCTCCAGTGATCTGCCCGCCTCAGCCTCCCCAAAGTGCTGGGATTACAGGTGTGAGACACTGCGCCTGGCCAAGGCATTCTTATTACCACTCAACAGATGAGACCGAGTCACTGGTGGCTTCCTGCTCGCCTTGGGCAGGGCTCAGGGCAGCACTGGAGTCCCAGGCTATGGAGCCCTCCCACACCCTTTTCCTACACGGAGGTACTGCCCCATTTCCTCCTCCACGGTACCTGGTACAGCGAAACAGAGCTTGCTGGGTGATGGCATCAAGAAATGTCACTGTACAAGGCCTGGAGATGGAATGCATGGAAAAAGAGGCAGTCTTCTATTGTTTCAAGAGAAGAAATCCCTACGATCATAGCTTCGCAACAACACAGACTGATTTTTTCTGAAGGCAAGGACCATGGTCATTCAAGGGGGAACTACCGCCATGTCCTATGGCTATGATACGGGGCAAACAGGAGCGGCACTCATCTCTGCACGTGGGCTAGGGCAGCCTATCCACGTAGTCCCACTCCACCCACGTCTCAGATGGAAGGAAAGGGGCCTCATCTTGTGTGATGTTGAGTCAGTTGGCCTCCCTGGGGCTTGCTTTTCTCTGCTGTGAAATGGGAGTAGTGATCTTTACCTCACTGGGCCGCTGGGAGGATGTCATACAGTACTGCACACACAGTCACTTAGCCCAGTCCTGGCACTTAGTTAACATTCATAAATGTCATCTGCGGCCACCGGACGGTTCAAAGATATACTCCTTTTTGGGATAAATGCCACCATCTTTAGTGGACAGCTGTTATTTCTTAACACAACTGGCTTTAAAAATAGAGAAAAATTCCAATAACTTAAGCATCTCCTAGGATTTAAACAGAACCCACAGCCCCTGTCAGGTAAACTTTTCCGTGTGAACAAAGCATGGAGATGATGTCCTGGGAGCCCCTCCCCGACCTGCCAGAGACGTGAAGAGAATTCCCAGGCTCACTCCCCTTACAAACCACAGACGCAGCTCGAGGGGATGGAAGGGAAGCCTCTGAGACTCAGAGCGGCTTCCCTCCTGGAGCCCCATCAAGTGGTTAAATCAGCAGCGGCTGTTTTTAAACTTCCCCCTCAGAAATTTTTTAATTAGATGCTAAAATTTAGATTTTTAAAAAACTTACAATTTTAGAAATCCCCTTAGAAGCCAGGAGTGGGGGTTCTAATATGTGGGGAGCTCTTGGTATATGCCTGGTCCTCATGCTAACATCAGAGGGGAGGTATTCTTATTACCACTAAACAGATGAGGAGACTGAGTCACACGGGAGTCATGGACCTTGGCCAAAGTCACGGGGTTAAGTTTAAACCTTCCCTCCCCTCCCATTTTCATAGACAAGGTGACTGCAGCCCTAGCAGGTGTCCTGAACCACTCAAGGTGGCCTGTCCCCACGGTGGCCTACTCCCAAGGAAGCGTTTCTTTTCCATTACTGTTAGGCATTGACCTACAGATTAAAACCACAGACTTCATAGGCTTCCTGAGATGTGAATTAGTCATTTCTCAGCTTTATTTTCAGAGGCAAAACGAAAAAAAGGGTGATGGTAAAATAGCAGTTTATTCTGAGTAAACCACAGAGCAGAGGCCAGGGCACATCTCATCACCTGGAGACAGAGCCTCCCCCGGCCTCCGTCTTTTAGGTGGAGTAGTTTGGGGCAGTCTCCGTGGCTCAGAGGAACTGCCTGTTGGGACGGCTGCCAGCCTAGGAGGGGCAGGTGGAGGCAGCATGCCATCTCAGCACTCCAACAGTACTCGGCCGGGGCTGCAGCCTCCTGCTCTCCAGCGCAGTGCCACCAGCAAAGCAGCCAGTCTGGGGGCAGGAAGGCCTGTCTAGCTGGGGCTGGGTCATGGTGATGGAGCCCCATGGGCCTGCGGGCAGGAGGTGGCAGCGACGGCCCCCACCTCTGCTGCGCTAGCCCTGCTCAGAGACTCTGAGAACTCACAGTTTGTCAGGCCACCCTCTGGGCCTCCAGAGGAAAAACAGCATTTTCGTTTGTCAATGAGCACATACTTATGTATTTATCTCCCAGACAACAGGGGAAGGAGCTGGCAGCCACAATCCCTAGCAGCCTGGGACACTGCAGAAGGAGCTCATGGGCAGAGAAAGAAGACAGTGAAGGGACAGGAGTCACCTGAAAAGTCCTTCCCTGTCACCTTAGGGAAGCAGACTGCACTGGATAGTGCAGGTCAGGCACGGCCCGGCATTCTCACTCAACCACCCCTTCACTATGTAAACGTTTACATGCTGAGCACTCGCAAGGTGCCAGGGTCAGGAGGAGGCCCAGTTTACCACCCAGGCCCCTTGCCCCCGAACAAGGGCAGTCCAGGCTCCTTCCTCCAAACTGGCGGAGAAAGTGTCAACTCGCCTCCCTCAGCCCTTTCTCCTCCTCACGCAACCATTCTGACATGACACCCAAGTATACAGAGAGCCGCGATGGAAGAGCATACCACGGTGCTACTGATACCAGCTGACTCTTACTCCGGAGTTACTAGCCTAACCCCTATGGGAGGCTCCTGAGGGCCCCTGAGGTTCTGGGAAAGTTGGAGGTCCTGCTGGTTTAGGCACCGCCAGAATTTCATCGGTTTAGAGCCTAAAATTCAATCCACTTCATTTCCAGTCAAATATATTGGCCCCCACTATGTATAGGGAGTTGTATCAGGTGCTGAGCAACACAAGGCCCTGCCCACGTGGAGCTGGTGGTGATGACAATGGCCACACAGCAATGACTAGGACCACTTCTTGTGCAGCGAGCAGCCAGCACCCCTGCAGGCACTGAACAGGCCTCATCTCACTGAAGCCTCGAAGTGACCCTCCAATACAGGTACCACTGTCTTCACGTCACAGACAGGGAGAGTGAGGCTGAGGAGTAAGTGACAGACCCTGGATTTGAATCAGTTCTGCTTCACACACCAGCCACACGGTCTCCTAGTTTAGTAGAGAGAGGAGTCAGTAAGTACCCTAAGGATGGTTCAAACAAAGCAGAAGCCAAGTTCAGAGGAAAGAGGGCTCACATCTGCTCTCGTCCCTGGAAGACTTTTTTCATTTCCTCTGGGTCAGTGTTCCACTTAAGTCAGCGCCCACTCAGCGTGGGACGCTGGGCTCGGCTAGGATCACCACCATCCTGTCCCCACCCTGGCTTCCAACGCAGATGCCACGACCTTGGTGTAGATTCCTCTTCCCCCTCTTTTGAAGCCAAAGACTAGCAAATCAGCTGTTTATTAAGTGTGTTCACAACCTTGGTCACCAGGGGAGTAAGTCACCGTAGGAGTAGAAGAAAAGACTTTCTGAAGCCAGGACTGCTTGTAAAAGTGAATTACACCCTTCTGGAAAAGCCCAGGACCAAGATGGCTCGCTCACAGCAGGCACACATCAAAGGCCTCCTGGCTGTGCTAGCACCTCGGCTAAAACTACTCTCAGCGCAAACCCTCGGGACAGTCTCCCAGCCTCAAGGAAGACGCCAAAGTTATACACTGGCTCTCTCGACTTGGGAGGTGGGATTATGGGTGCAACCAAGACACTACTTTTAAACAACCCCAAAAATAATGGGTTGGGGAAGAACATATATTTCAGTGATGCCTGGAATTGCCAACATTTGTCTAGAAAGCGGGGAGGGGACCTTCCTAAATCAGAAAGTCCTCCCTTTCTCACTGCCTTTATGCCTTAGCAGTCTGTATCAGTTACAAAACGGCCTCGCCAGACTGATTAAAAAGGCTCCCCAACCAAGTGTTTTTAAAAGATAGCCATCCCTCTTCCCTGGATCTTGGACTCAGTCAAACAGCATTCCTCTAACTCCCTCCAAATTACCTCTCTCATTTAACACTCTCTAAACCCCACACCATTTGGGGAATGCCCTTAGGAAAAACCAGGGGCAACCCAACTTCAAAAACTCAGTTGCTTTATTCTAGAATCCTCAGAGCAGGAAACTGATGGTTTTTCAAGAAGGAATCTCATTTTTCATTGCTCTCCCTCAGCAGCTGTAGCCTGTAAGTCTCCTGGAGTTGAAGTTCTATTTTAAAGGCCCAAATCCTCCACAGGAGGCAGCCTCCTGCCGTCTGTCTGAAGGCCTACATCTCAGCCCGCCAGGGAGGAGGCATGGGCCACACGGCGGAGAGGCAGGTAAAGCAGAGATCTGTTTTTTCCAAGTCAGTTGCTGGAATCAGCACACACCTTCCTGTTGAAAGAAAGTTAAAAACCAAGTCCCAGTTCCGGGCCCGCCCGCAAGACTGGGGTTGCAATGTGGCTGAGTGCCTCCAACCAGCCCGACAAAGCGGGGTTCCGGGGGCACAGGAATGCAGGCTCTGCACTCAGGTGGTCTATAAGCTGACAAGGAAGTCAAGCCACCAACCCAGGGCTATGGCACACTGTGGGGTGAGTCAAATGCTGGGGACATATGGGGTCACTTTGTGAGAGATTCAGGAAAAGTTCATGAACGGAGGCCCTAGAACTGAGACTGGCAGATGGCGCAGGATCTGGCTGTGGTAAGTGCAGGGCAGTTGAGCTGGGGGAGAACAGGTGCCCTGGAGAGTTGTGGGAACTGGTCCTGGCCACTTGAGGGGTGGATTTGTGGATTACTCCCAATGCTGATGCTTACTATGCACAACCCAGTTAGCGCTTCCCAAAATCAATGTCATAGATGAAAACATGAAACAGAAAATCTCGGAGGCCGTGCATGTATTAAGGCTAATATCGTTTCATGAAACTTACTTCAATCACAACCAACTTGAAACACTTGAAGACCCTTCTCCCTGGAGTGTGGGGTGCAGAAACCCCCTCACTGGGCCAACAGGTGCTGCTGTAGGTTAGGGGTCATGTACGGTGGTCAAGACCGCAAACCTAGCCCTTAGCCAAAAGTTGCCAAGACGCTGGTTGGCTTCCCCTCCTGATCCTGGAACTAAGCCTGGAACAGGTGCAAAGGCACAGGTGGGCATTTCAGAGAAGGAGTAGCAGCTAAGGCAGAGGCTAATAACCTTTCTGACCTGGTAAGAAACGTATTTTATATTACAACCAAGTACACAAAATACGTCAAAAATCTAAAGATTTAAATTCTATCTTACTTTTTCACTACTTGCGATTTCAATGAATCAATCTAAGGCAACACTGTGTCTTCATCCTTCGTTCAGCTGAGAAGAGAAGGGGCTGGGCATCAGATGACGGCATCAGCGTCACATGGGAGGGGGTCCGGATGCCAGCTCTTTAGCCCTGGCCCAAATCTAATGAATATGATGAACTGGGGTCTCTGGGCCATCAGATTCCCTGGGGTCCCTGGGAAGGGACCAGGACACTGGGCTTCAACAAGTCCCCCAGGTGGCCCTGCAGCGCTGGAGTGTGAGAAGCACTGTTTCAGAAGACAAAGGTCTGAGGGAACTGGTTGAGCTATTAAGATTTTCCACATCTTGGGCCAAAGACAGGGAGGGGCTGATGGCAAGCCCAGCAGAGCCACATGGGAAGTGACAGGCAGATGGGACCCTTTGACTTCGACAGCAGGGGAAGTTCTAATCTCATCTCAGATCAGAACATTCCTCAGGATAAGCCCCTCCTGGTTGGGAAACAAGTCTGTAAATGTTGAACCTGGAAAAGGCCCGTGTAGGGGAAGAGGGGGTGACCACCAGTTCCAGCCACCAAATTCCAACTAAGCCATCACCCCTACCAAAGAAATTTAGCTGAATCAGGCTCTTCTGGTAAAAGGCTCAGAGCACCAGTCAGCCAGTCTCCTAAGCCCTACTGCGTGTGTGGAGTGACAGACATAAGAACCAGGGGGCCAAAGCCACCACTGAGCCCTGCTCTTCCTTCTGCTTCAGGGCTTGCTTGTTTATATTTGGCTGTAGACTTTGTTTAGCACCTACTTTGTGCTGGGAAAATACGTGCTTTTTGCTCTCAAATAACTGCTCTAAGTCAGTGATTCTCAGGAGAGGAGGGAGGTGGGTCAGAATGACCTGGCATCTTCTGAAAAAGTGCACCCAAAAAAAACCATACATGTTCCTATTTGCAATCAGAAGAAAGCAAATCTGAACAAATCTTTTTGTCTCTCTCATAGGAATACAGAGTAGATACAGTGATTTTCAAATCAGAACTCCTAAGAGAGAGGGGCTGAAACATCAGTGTGTCCCAAATCAGGGCTGGGTGAAAAGCCACCATGCCACTTGGCCTGCTAGGAGCAGGCCCAAAAGCTAGAGGTTGGGGTCCCAACTCCACTGCTGACCCTGCCCTGTAGATGAACTGTGTCCTCAGTGGAAAGCAGTATCTTTAAAGTTCTTTGAACACATTCTAAGATGATAACCACCTTTTACATTTAAGATGAACTTAGAATTTTCTAAACAGGTAAACCAATTGGAATCAATTGTAAATCAATGAGAAGGGAAAGGAATTTGCTGAGGACCTTGTGACCCAAAGCACAGGTCCTCTGCAGATGGACAGAAAGCTGGACATTCCTATCAACTCCATCTGTGCAGGGCTACAAAAGCCCCTCCCCCGGCCAACAGAGAGGAAAGGAGGGGCCAGCAGAAAGTCCAGTGGTGTTGAGTCAGAAATTGCCAAGAGCCACCAAGTGACCATGAAGAAAAACAGGCCCTTCATTTTCCGCCAGGTACACGGGGCCCGTCGTGTACTCATCATGGCCTCTGTTTCCTAAAAGACGGTTCCATTCTGCAGCTGGTGTCTGCCAGTCGCCATGTCCTCAGATCTACGGGTCCCTTGATAACAAAAATATGGAACTCGGAGAGCTAGCAGACATGTTCACAAATGCATGACCATCCGTGGACTGAATCTATAAATGGGTCTCTAAACTCTGTAAAAAGCAGAATTATGGGGGCAGAGAGTTATGCACATTTAAAGTATTTTTGGTTCTAACTTTTGCTTTACAAATTGAAGCACCACTGGAGAGCAGGGATTGGGATATATCTAGTTTCTTTATAATAATATTTTCGTATTCTTTGTGGTGGGGGTTGAGAGCAGTGTTTTTAAATTTTTCATCAAAACAAAAATATTAGCACAGAACTATGTGTCCTGAAGCTTGGTTAAAATCCGGGGTGCTTCAAACAGGGCTTGCCGCTTTCAACATTCCTTTCTGAGGGCAATGAAACAACTACGTAAAGACCAGTCTGAAAATGCTGAAATAGTCGGCTTGCAGAGCACGATTTTGCTTTAAAATTCTGCCCTCTTACCCAAAGCAATCAGCCTGACTTGAAAAGGAGCTCAGACCTCTGTGTTATGAACGGGCCCTGGTCCAGTTCCCCAAGGCGTGAGAAGCCACGACTGTGGTCCCTCTCCCTCAGGTGCAAGGAAATCTAGGTCTCCACACTCGGCTCACGAGAAAACTGTTCCCCTGCATCGTTTTGGGCAGCTAGGCCTGGAGCTCTGACTGCTTGGGCCTGGTAGGCATGTGGGGGTGGGAACCGCGGGGTAGAGTCCAGTCTGGTGATGGCCTCCCTGGCACAGCCCACCTGCTCCAGGTCAGACGGCCTTCCCACCATCCCAATCTGAAGAGGGATCTCTAGAAGAGATGCCAATCTGAGCTGGCTGCCTGCTGAGGAAAAGCCTCTGTCCTGTCCCCTACTCCTCAGAGAACAAGAAGCCCTGTGGAGGCGCAGGGAGGGCAGACCTGAAGCATCGCTACTGTGGTCGGGGGACAAGTGCTACACAAGTGAGGCCAAAGACCCCTAACCAAGTCTGGAGAGAGGGGTGCGGATGGCCTCCCCCACAAGGTGAATGCTTCAACCTTGGTCCGGTTCCCCGGAAGCAGACTCCTGGGACGTGCAGGGACGCTGGGGGGTTGTGGAGGAGCAGCTGGGAGGGAGAGAACGGAGAGAAGGCAAGCGTCACAGCCCTTTCCACAGAGGGTGGTGGGGGGGTGGTGGCAACTATGCTTACCACCAGGAGGAAAGTGGCTTAAGCAGAAGCTGGTGAGATTTGCTGCACTTGGCTGGATTTGCACGGTATTTCTGGTGGGGATGAGCACGTCTGGAAGGCCCCAGCCCAGCAAGGTCAGCTGAACGGGGGACCTGACTCAGAGAGGGCAAGAGTCAGGGGCTGGGCGAGGCTGCAGAGGAGGGCTCTGCGGGAGTAGGGAGCCTGGCAGCCTCCTGCGGGTGCTGGGACACGCCGTCCACAGGGTTCACGATGTTTTTCTTCACCAGCCATGAGAAAGGATTATTTCAGAAATCTAAAAATGGTCCCCAACAGGCTGAGAAGCCAAACACCCACTAGCCACCTTCCACTAAGAGATGAACTACCTATGTACTGGTGGTCCTGATGTTTAGATAAAAATGAATTCCCCCAACCCTGTCTTACAGCAAATTGCCACAAGGCAAAATCCAAAGTAAGCACACACTATTATCCTGCCCCCGTATCAGGAAAGCCCCTGAGGAATGAAGGTAGAGAAGAGGAATTTAAGGCAAGGGTTAGGCAGGACCTAGTCTACCTCTTGCTCCTCAAAAGATAGCCTGTAACTTACTGAGAACTTACTATATGCCAGCCCTGACAGGCAGACATTAATTGCCATTTTGCAGATGAAGAAACTAAAGCTCAGAGAAAAGAACTAGGTGCAAAGTCACAGCATGATTGGGAAACAGCCTGAACTCGGACTGCTCAGTTTGACAACAAATTCAGTCTTTTTTTTTTTTTTTTTAAATCTCACTCTGTGGCCCAGGCTGGAGTGCAATGGCATGGCTGCAGCTCACTATAGCCTCGAACTCCTGAGCTCAAGGGATCCTTCCACCTTGGCCTCCCAAAATGCTGGGATTATAGGCTGGCCTCACAGTCTTAATCACGACAATAAAGTGCCTTCCTTAAGTGGAGCCAGTGGCCATGTCTCTTAGAAGGGGGAGGTGGGCACCAACAGTGCAATGGAAGGGATGTAAAAGAAAACCGTGGACAGGAGGCAGCCACAATAACCTCCTTCTGCCCCAACTGAACAGCTTCTGAGGTGGGCATGGGCAGCCGCTGGGGGTTCTTCCCAGCACACCCTGAGGAAAGGGGCAAGGGCTGTGAGGAAGTGAAGGGTTCCTCAAATGTGCTTCCCTCACCCCAATCTCAGTGCCCGCCATGGTATACGGGAATCACCTGTGTGGGGGACTGACTCCCCTTCAAGGCAGCTGAACCCCAAGCACCCCAGCTGTGCTAAGATCTCCAAGATGGGCAAGAAAATCTGGGGACACAACTGCCAAATGATGAGAAAACTTAACTTGGCTCCAAGCCCAACCACTTCCTTTGATGGGCAGCAGATGCCACGAAGAGTGGCTGATGCAGCTAACACGTGCCTGGAAGGACACCTCCCATCCTCTTGTTCTGTCCCAAGGTTGTCAGGCTGGGATGAAATCCCAAGAAAGAAACTGGGGCATGTGGTCACTACCACAGCAGACTGCCAGTTAGGGACATCAGAATACATTTCTCTGTCCTCAAGTTAGGAAGTGAGAGGACAAACCTAGCCTTCTGTGTTGGTTCAGCCACTAATGGGTTTTGTTAATTAGGCAAAACACAATTTCTCCAAGCCTCTTTTCTCACCCACAGCTATTAGCCTAGTCAGCGGTTCTCACCAAGAGACTTCTTAGAAATGCAAATTCTTGGGCCCCAGGCCACACCTACAGAAGCAGACACTCTGGGGGTAGGCCCAGCAATCTGTTTTAACAAGCTCTCCAGGTGATTCTGATACACACCAGGTTGGAAGACCACTGGCCTAGCTGATGTCCCTTTTTATTGTTTTAGAAACCATCCTTCCTTACGGTCTCCTACCTGTAGTGCTACTGACTTCATTCACCCAACATACATTTACAAAGTTTCTACTATGTGCTAGGAACTGGGGACACCAGGGGAACACACTCACGTCTGCTTTGTGTTTAAGCTCTCATCACAATGAACGTGCACGCAGCTTGCTGGCTGGTTGTTCACTGAGTGAGCAGCACAACTGTATTTTCCAGCAACTTGCCTCTTCAGCCATGATCTTCTCCCAAAACTTATTGTACTTTTAAAATTAAAGAGCTCTGCATGCAAGTAGAGATGCAATGTGCTAACAAATACAATGTTACTGTATTGCTGTAGATGAAAGAAAGAGAGTATGGATGTCCAATTAACATAAGCACAGAAAATCACCTGGAAAACTTCTAGAAGGAAATATAGAAAAGAGTAACACAGACAACATTCCTTTCTCCTAAAACTATTTTCGTGACTCACAGTGCTCACGGGTCTTGAATGTTATTCTAGGCACAAAATAACAAACACCAAGTGACATTTTTAGCAGTCCATTTTGCTTCAGGACATACACACAGGAAATGCAAAAGCAAAAACAAAAGTTAAAATGCTCTACCCTAAGAGGAAGGACGCAACCAAACCACCACAATATGAAAAACAGGACTAAAATTAGCTTCCTCCCTTATGCTTAAGGGTCTTGCTAAAAACATCTGCCGACAGCTTTTCTTCCTCTCTCCTCTGCTCAAGCAGACCAGGGAAGGCAAATGAAACAGGCTCAGAAGACAAACAAGCGGCCAGCTGCTGCAGAGCTCAGCGTTAACAAGAGTCTTGGTCTGCATCAATCCCACAAAGATTCACTCCAGGCCAGGACCAAATTCTCTTAAGTCAAAACTATATCATGGGATTTGACCCTTTTGAGTAGAAGCAGAAATGAGAGTTCTTACCCAGAGCACAGGTCAACAAGCTCCTGTCTGCACTAGTTAAAACAACTCACCTAATAATTAATATAACATACTCACAGCTGTTTCTGCTTAGACTCGAGGTCAACGCAAACCACAGAGCTAATGTGCAAAGTTACAAAGCAATTCCTCCTCTAATGGTAGGTATTTATTTAGGCAACACTAAGCAAGCAGCAAATGAGACACTTTAAAAGCAAACAGAGTCAGAAGCTTAGAACTCAAGATTTACTGCAACTGAGTTGTATTCATTTGGCTCTAGGTTTCCTAGGGGCAAAGGTAAAAAGGTAAATAAGATGGGTTTTGTCCATTAAAAGAAAATAAGTAAACTCAACAGAAGAGAGACTTTTCCTAGCACATTCTAGAAGGAATTTCAAGAAGAACGTAAAGTAACTTGGAATCTGGTCTTCAACTTTGCTTTTACAAGATCTAGGATGTTCTTCAAATAACGATTTAATATTTACACTCTATAAAAAAATCAATAGTCCGATAACTTTATATCAATACACATTTCTCAGAGAATCTAAACCACTGGTATAAGCCAGTGTGCTGTTTTCAGAAGCTCTAACTTAATACAGTACCCTCAAGAACTTAACAGAAATATGTTCCTCCCCATCTATTTATGGCAGAAGTGAGATGGTGGTCACGTCAACACTGAGCTCTGAGGCCCAATGTTGGCAGCTCAGAGCAGTTAAGTGCTGATGACTAAGGGATGACACACACCCGTGCCTACAGGGACTGTGAGTACTGCAGGTACTAGCAGGACCTCAGGGGTGCAAAAGGACACCCAATCAAACAACACACCAGGAGGCCAGCCTCCATGATGGGGGGCGCCGGGGGCACAGGAAGCCCTCTTCCTCCTCAGAGCACCTCTCTTCAGAGAACCAACAACCAAATGGGAGCCAGGACTACACAGGGGAGGCTGGAGGGTTTGGTTTGACCATCTCCCCCTGCTTTCTTTTTATGAGTGAAACTGGATACGGTTTAGAAGCGCAGTGGCTAGACAAAACAGGCCAGCAGGAGCAGGACAGATAAAAAATGCAGGAATTCCTCAGCCCGGAGAAGCAAAGGCTAAGAGGCAGCAATGACTGGGGGTTGGGGAAAATGATGAGGAGAATCCTAGGACAAATATGGCCCTAGGGTGCTGGAAACTCACACGAGGAAATCCCAGCGGGGAACTCATTATTGACAAGCGGGGTGGGGGGGGCACAAGCAGCTGTATAAAGGATAGATTATAAATGTCTCAAGATGCTACCTCCTTGGAAGCTGCAGCTGACTTCAGGGAAGACAAGACATGGAGGACAGGGCCAGCCCCTGTCCTCCATGTGTCTTTCTGTAAAAGAACACTGGGCCAAATGATGTGGGATGCCCCCTCTTCCACTATGACCAAGGAAACCTGTCAGTGCTACAAAAAGGACCTCAGGAGCCATTTTCGGCTTTGCCTGATGGGAACAAAAAGGGAACAGTGGATTAGAAGCTCACCAAGGCTGTGATTCAGATGTTCCCATCCTAAAGTGATCTGACTTGGCTCAGATTTTTTAACACTCAATAAGTACCAGTAACAACTTGTGTAAGTCCTGAAATGTTTCGTATCACTGCATAACGAAGCACACAAACTCAGTGGCTTCCAATACACATTTATCCTCTCCTAGCTTCTGTGGGTCAGGGGTCCGGGTTCATGCACAGTTTAGCTGGGTCCCTGCAAGGCTGCAATGAGGGTACTGCACAGCGGGGACTCTGCCAGGGAAGGGTCTTCATTCAAGCTGCCCACTCGGGGTGTGGGCATAAGAACTGACTTCCTTGCAGCTGTAGGACTAAGGTCCCCTGCTTGCTGGATGTAGGCAGGAGGCCACCTTCAGCTCCCTGCCACAGGGGCCTCTTCCTCAAAGCGAGACAGGAAGAACGGCCCCAGAGGGAGTCAGCTGGCAAGAAGAGTTAGAAGTGGGAAGCAAGTCACAGGCCACATCCAACTCCAGGGGAGACAATGGCGTCAACTCCAGGAGGCAAGAATCTTAGGGGTCACCTTAAAGTCTGTCTGCCATATGCATCCAGCTCCTTTACAACAATAAAATCAAACCACATTTATAACTAAATGCAACTAAAACTAACTCCCATCCCCAAATTCTGATTAACAGTGCTCATTTATAAGGGCGTGTCTTCTTGAGACTGCACAGTCAGTTCCAATGTGAATCCAGTGTAGGGAGTTACAGTTATATTGGGGTTCAATATGCTTAACTGTGTGTCACAGTAACAACTCATTCTCTTACCACTTTTTGCTACTGAATCACTAGACATCATTTTAGCTTTCCATTGGCAGAAGTGCCTCATCCACATTATTAAACCTGGTTCTGCTCTTTTCTCATCAGCCTGTCTACTGCAATTGAAGGAGGAGGAGGGGCATACAATGGAGTATGGAGAAACCTCAGGCGAATTTAGCTACGTGCATTTGGACAAACAGAGAGACAGACAGAGAGGGCAGGGAAAGGAGGAAGGAAACACATTTTAGGCAAATCACTCTCTGATTTAGTCAGAGCACATATGATCCCAGATGAGCATCAGATGGAGAGGTGAGGTGGCGGCGTCCTCAGTTCCTTCCTATGTTCTGGGGTGTGAACATCTCACCTCGCTGCTACGATTCTGGTGTTGAAAGGCAACGATTTTCTTTTTACAACATAGTGCCCAAATATAAAACAAATTCCTTCGTTTGCTCCAAAGCAGAGGGCAGCAAACTTTCCTTGAAGGGCAACATACAAGGCACTGGACTTCGTGGGCCATACAATCTGCTGCAAATATTCAACTGCCATTTTGGCGAGAAAGCAGCACCAACGATATGTAACTAAATGGGTATGGCTGCGTTCCAACAAAACTTTATTTACAAAACAGCCAACTGGATTTGGCCCATTTGCCATCCCCGCTTTTCAGAAACAGCATTCTGTTCCAACGCTGAAGACAACCGGCTTTGTGGGTCTCCGACAAGGATTCTCTGTTTGATTATGACTATGGGCAACTGGTGCTGCGTGGACTTTTCAGACCCAACCCCCGACTGTACGGAATGCAGCTCCATGACACAACTGGGCAGCCATACAAGGAGCTGTCCAATCAGCCTGAAATCAACACAGTCACCATCCGGGCCGTCCACAAGATGCTGGGCTCCCTCCTGTTTGAATAATTATTTTCTCCCACAGACCTTCCTTGACCTCCTAGACTGGGTAATGAGGCCACAGCTTTCTGCACAGCATTCACCTCTCTGTACTGTAGGTTACATCTACTGCCTTTGTTTTCCACCCAGCAGTGAGAGGATGCCTCCTAGAAAAGGCAGGCAAAGCCCCTATTTTGCTCAGTGCCTAGCACAGTACCAGAGACTTAGATAGTCCTCATTAACATCTGCTGATGAAGAAACTGGATTTTAGTGTATGTTTTCTCAGCCCCAGTGTTTTACATTCAGAGTACTTAAATGTAACTACATCATCATACTCTCATGATTTAGTTGAACTATGATGGAGTTCTGATGAGATGGAACATATAAAATAAGTTGACTGCTGAGGTGTTGAGGTTCAAAACCATGCGAAGATAATAAAATAAAATTACCAATAGGATCTGTTAAGTCAAATGTTATGTTAAATCAATACCAGCCTCTGGCTTCTTGACAATACTGGAAAATTTGAGAATGCAAGCCTGGACAACAGACTCAATTCATAATCAATCAGTAAGCTTTCTGAGTGGCCAATCAAGTAACTTGCATACAGTTTCTTTCTTTTTCCTTTCTTTTTTTTTTTTTTTTTTTTGAGATAGAGCCTTGCCCTGTCCCCCAGGCTTGAATGCAGTGGCATGATCTCAGCTCACTGCAACCTCCACTTTCCAGGTTCAAGCAAATCTCCTGCCTCAGTCTCCCAAATAGCTGGGACTACAAGCGTGTGCCACCACCACTGGCTAATTTTTTTTTTTGTATTTTTAGTAGAGGTGGGGTTTCACCATCTTGGCCAGGTTGGTCTCAAACTCCTGGCCTCAAGTGATCTGCCTGCCTCGGCCTCCCAAAGTGCTGGGATTACAGGCGTGAGCCACCATACCCGGCCTTGCATAGAATTCCCATTCACTCCTCCCCAAAAGTCTGTTCTCAACTGAGCATGTTTTCCTCAGATTTCATTTTTTAAAATGCCTTAAGAGTAAGGTGGTCCTTGGCTTTTAATGGGAAGAAGCAAAGGAAATGCATGGAGGCAATGCAGCCACTTGTACAGCCAGCCTCCTGTGATTCCTTTAGAACTCAGAGCAGTTCCTAGGTTGGTGCTAAGGAGGACAAGTTTAAATGTAGCTGACAAACACTAAATGCTTAATCTTCTCTCCCTCCATGCCACATATCCCAGGATCCTCCACCTCCATGCCTTAAAAAAATCAATTTTCATACACTTTTCTATATAAATGGGAAATTAACCTGTCAATCTTGATACTCCACCATCACATGGGTCCCAAGAGTTTAATAACAAAACACTGCAGGCTGTGTGGAACCAGCGCGTTACCCACGTGAACATACACAGCAGAGCAGTTCTTCCATAAATCATGGGAGTCGCTCATGGATGGAGGCTCCCTGGAACCTCTGAATGAGAAGCATTTGCATTAGGAGCCCAAGTACCCAAGAAAAGAAAGAAAAATGAGCCACAGCCAGGTCTCTTGACCTTTCCAAGGTTAGTTCGTGCACAGTTACCTGCCTGGGCAGAGGTGCTTAGAGGAGATGCGCTGGAGACGCCGTGCCAGACGAAAGGGAGACCTCTCTCAAGGTGGAGAATTGTCCCCCCAGGTCACTCCCTTTAAAAGCCCCCAAATCTCACAAGCTAAGAACTTTGGGAAGAACTGAAGTCAATGATTCCGAGTCTGTGAACACCTCCAGTTAATGGTTTAAACTCTGGTGGTGAATGAAAATGGAAAAAGCCCTAAAAGAACCACAATTCACTGTTTATACATAAACCAGTGTCAACAAGTGTCCTGTGTTTCTTCTCTCAGTGGATGTTAACTACCCATTAACATAAGCCAGAAACCTGGTGGCATCCTTGACTCACTTTATACTGCCAAATAAAATGTATAGCGGCCTACATTTCCGGCATTCAGCTGGCTACTCTGAAACTCTGTAAGAAATTTACATCTATAAAGGAAATCTCCATTTTGTAAGGGCTCTGCCTGTCTGCACCCTGAATCACTAGACTATTACAATGAAGAAGGCAAGACTCAAATCTAAATAACAAGCCTGTGGCCGGGCGTGGTGGCTCACGCCTCTAATTCCAACACTTTGGGAGGCCAAGGTGGGCAGATCATTTGAAGCCAGGAGTTTGAGACCAGCCTGGCCAACATGGCAAAATTCTGTCTCTACCAAAAATACAAAAAATTAGCCAGGTGTGGTGTAATCCCAGCTACTCGGGAAGCTGAGGCAGAAGAATCACTTGAACCTGGGAGGTGGAGGCTGCACTCCAGCCTAGGCCATAGAAACGAAACTAAGTCTCAAAATAAAAATAAAAACAAAAAACAAAAAACACATAATAAGCCTCACCTTGGACCACTGTGTCTTAACTGGGCTTTCCCCTTTACCCCTTTCTTTGTTTTGACAAATAATGGTGTTTAATGTTATGCCTCTGAGATGTCAATTTTTAAACTCATTTCATCCAAGAGTCATCTTTTTGGAAGGACACATTTAGGGTTGCCTAGCTAACAACTGCTTAGGGTGATGGAACAGAAAATGGAAAGATTAATGGTTTGATATAAAAAGAATCATGTTTAACTTCTGTTTCTTTGATTCTGTGATTTTTTTATACCTGTCTTGTTTGTCAACAAAAATAAAATAATGTAAGATGATGGGGCAGAGGAGGGATGATGACAGCTGAGTGCTTCTGAGAATCTGTCTTTGGGCAGGTACGAGTTCAGAGAATGCCTCTCCCTGCATTCGTTATATTTCAGGTACGTGCAGCTGGAAGCGATCAATATACTAATGCGACATATTCCGGAATGGCATTTCCTGAACTCCTTCACTGACTAGTTTTAAGAAGCATTTTAAGCATATATATTAAGAATGACTAAATTAGGTCAATGTAAAGGAGATAAAGGTTTATAGATGAATTAAATCATAGTTTCAAAAATCCTTTTCAGTAACTTGAAAATCTTTTTTTTCTTTTCTTTTCTTTTTTTGGAGACACAGTCTTGCTCTGTTGCCTGGGCTGGAGTGCAGTGCTGTGACCTCGGCTCACTGCAACCTCTGCCTCCTGGGTTCAAGCGATTCTCCTGACTCAGTCTCCCGAGTAGCTGGGACTACAGGTGCGCACCACCATGCCTGGCTAATTTTTTGTATTTTAGTAGGGATAGGGTTTCACTGTGTTGTCCAAGCTGGTCTCCAACTCCTGAGCTGAGGCAATCCGTCCGCCTTGGCCTCTCAAAGTGCTAGGATTATAGGCGTGAGCCACCGTGTCCAGCCAGTAACTTGAAATCTTAAAAGTTGAGTTATGTTAAATTAAGTAATAGTTATGAAACATCTGAGTTGTTTCTAAATAAGTTAAAATACTGAAACATGAATATCTGAATATAAATGTAAAGTATATGTATTTTGGCATCTTGGTTTTTTTTTTTTTTTTTTGAGACGGAGTCTCGCCTGTCGCCCAGGCTGGAGTGCAGTGGCCGGATCTCAGTTCACTGCAAGCTCCGCCTCCCGGGTTCACACCATTCTCCTGCCTCAGCCTCCCGAGTGGCTGGGACTACAGGCGCCCGCCACCTCGCCTGGCTAACTTTTTTTGTATTTTTTAGTAGAGACGGGGTTTCACCGCGTTAGCCAGGATGGTCTCGAACTCCTGACCTCGTGATCCGCCCATCTCGGCCTCCCAAAGTGCTGGGATTACAGGCGTGAGTGAGCCACCGCGCCCGGCAGCATCTTGTTTTTATATGGCATAAATTAAGTATATGTAGGCCTTGTGAGTCTGTTAATAAACATGAAAAAACTGTATTATTAGGGCACATGTTCCTAAACATTAAGAAATGGTGCTCATGTACAAAATGCTGATATAAAACAGTTTAAAACTGCTCACTCCCTAGTTTTCACTAGAAATTAAGGTTACCAAGAGTTAAAAAGTCTAATTAATAGATGACCATTAAAACTAGAACGAAATAACACTGTATGTGAGGGTAATAAGAGACGTTTAAAATAAGAGACGTTTTAAATAGGAAGTCATAAAGTATGAGACTTTGTTAAGGGAAAAAGAAAGTAATTTTTTCTTTTTACAGTAGAGTGATGGTTCTTCCAAAATGAGAAAGAGGAACATTAGAAGACAAATGGAATCGATTAGGAAATGGTAAAAGGTTTGTGAATTTTATGTTTGCTCAAGCTAAAATTAAAAGGAAATTATTTATAACATCCAATTTTTTCTAAAACTTTTTTTTCTAAAAATTGAGCATTAATATCAAAAGTACACTGATGGGCCAGGCACGGTGGCTAACGTCTGTAATCCTAGCACTTTGGGAGGCCAAGGAGGGCAGATCGCCATAGCCTAGGATTTGGAGCCCAGCCTGGGCAACATGGCAGAACCTCATCTCTAACCAAAAAGAGTATACAAAATTAGTCAGGCGTGGTGGCATACACCTGTCGTCCCAGATACTCAGAAGGCAGAGGTGGGACCCTGGGAGGTGGAGGCTACAGTTAGCCGAGATTGTGCCATTGCACTCCAGCCTAGGTGACAAAGCGAGACTCTATCTCAGAAAAATAAATAAAATAAAAAATAGAATTTGGTTCTCTCTGTTAACACGAGGTAATCACGATCATTTTAAGTCTTGTTATCTACAGTTAATTGCTTTATTCTGATGCTTTTCTCAATGCTTTCTTGGAGTATCGATTTACTCTTAATAAGAAATGGTGAAAGGTTTTTCTTTCCTTCTAGATAATTGGCCTAGGAAATAAAGATTTTGTATTTTATCAAGACAATTTTTTGTGCTTTGTGTTTTCTTTTATCAGGTCTTTGATTACTTAAGAAACGTGAGTCTTCTCAATATTAAAGGAGGTAAGTTTTTGCTGACAACTATGTAACTTACTTTATTTGCCTCCTGAAGTCTTTTAATTATCACTGGTTAAATGAACAACTATTATTTCCACAATGACCTGTGATACTATTTTAATTGTTTTAAACCTGTGGATATTTTTGACAAACTTCCCAAAATCAATTTTAGATTAAGTCTCTCTGACCTCAAATTCACTTTTGAGGTTTCTCAGTTGGGCCCCCAGAAAACATCAAAGGATGAGTGTCTCACCTTGAAAAAGAGAGACATTACTCCAATTAGGCTTGTCTGATCATCTGATACGTTGTCAGTCATAATTTTGGTTATCATGATAACTTGTTGTATGCCACAGGAACAGCCAAATTTCCTTGTCGACTGAATTATTATAATGAACCCTCATCAGATCTCTAATCATGGTCGCTTTAAGTCTTGTTATCCACAGTTAATTGCTTTATTCTGATGCTTTTCTCAATGCTTTTTGCAAGCAACTATAACCCTAAAATGTTGTGTTTTCAAGGAGATTCACGGAAAGAGATCTCTGATAACTTTAAGATCATACCATTGGACTGGGTAAACGTTTCCATAACTCTGACAAAGAAACTGATGGGCTCGTGAAACTACTGACCAAGATCAAGCAGAACAAAAATTAATTACATGAAATGGAATAAAATGATAAATAATAATTGTGGGTTTTATGGTTTTTAATTTGACACATTGCCGGCATTTTATTTCTTACATTAAAAAAAAAACCACACCTTTTTCCTTATATTAGCTTTCAGCAATTTGGTAAAGTTATACTCTTATGAACGAAAATGAAATATTTATGTTTTCTCCCTACCTAATCTCTCCAGAATTCGGCAATTATCTGTGACTCTTCTTATCTTTGCGCTATCGTTATTTCCAATAAGTTCAATATGCATCTGCTCTCATAACAGAATATAGTTGGAAATATCAGTTTGGCTTCCTAGCTTTGAGGGTCCTTTAAAGGTTCAATCTGAGATTTCTTATCCAAAGTTCCAGCAAAGCAAACTTTGTGATCAATCACTAGCGTTACTATAGTTGTGTAAATAATCAGGTCAAATTTGACGAGACTAAGCTTATTTTGCAAAAAAAAATTCACCTTGCTTTGATTATCTTTAGTAGAAATGAGGGTGACTGTAGGGAAAAAACTATGTTTCAGAAGAAAAACTATAGTACACCTGTTATTAGACTGTAGCCCTGTTCGTTGTTTTTGAGTTTTTACTATTTGTGGACTGAACTGGATCCGGAATTCTTCTACTTTCCTATTTGGAAACATTTGGCTACAACTCTCCAAATATGAACAAGAACTGCTCTGTCCCAGAAGCCCTACAAGCTGGAGCTTGACAACTCCATGTATATTACGAGGGACAGGTCTCATACCTGATATGTGGGCCACAGAGAGTTCACCTAAACACCAGATGTTACACTCACAGACAGTCAAACTGCAAACCAGGACAAGAAGCTGACAACTTCATGCTGTGGACAGCTTTTCCCAAGACATCAGAACAAGATGCTTTATCATAATGAGACTCTGACTCCTCTTGATTTTTCCTTGCTTATGCCTACCTTTTTCACTTGGCAGGATAATGCTATATCACTGGAATTGCACAATCAGTAGCTTCTACAGAGACTTGATGAAAAAAATGGATCTGTCATGCCAAACCTAGTCATGGGATGGTAGGCAACAGAAATGTTACCTTCTAGCCGAACAGGAAATAATCTGCACAGTTGCTAATGCTTCTTGTTGCACATGGATAAACCGAACAAATAAGCTGCTTGGCTAAAACAGGTAGATTCCCCATTTGGCTCATTATTTGATCTAAATGATTTCAGCTGGTTTGGTTCATGGGGACCCTGGCTAAGGGGCATACTCCAGACTCTTGGTATTATCATCCTCATAGTCATTAGCCACAACAGTAGTCTCCCTGGTGCACTGTATCCTCTCAAAAAAGTCTTAAATGTGCATATGCAGCATCTGCTGAATGGTAAATGTTCTCTCTCTGGCTGGAATGATGGAAACTCCAAGAAATGCATGATAATAGGGATACCCATGAATGACGTGTTAAGATTCAAACCCTAGGGCCGGGCGCGGTGGCTCACGCCTGTAATCCCAGCACTTTGGGAGGCCGAGGCGGGCAGATCACAAGGTCAGGAGATTGAGACCACGGTGAAACCCCGTCTCTACTAAAAATACAAAAAATTAGCCGGGCGAGGTGGCGGGCACCTGTAGTCCCAGCTACTCGGGAGGCTGAGGCAGGAGAATGGCGTGACCCTGGGAGGCGGAGCTTGCAGTGAGCCCAGATCGCGCCACTGCATTCCAGCCTGGGTGACAGAGCGAGACTCCGTCTCAAAAAAAAAAAAAAAAAAAAAAGATTCAAACCCTAAAATAACGATGACGGAGTAGTGCTGATGCCCTAAGTTTTGGTCACACTGTCTCCTAGGTGAGAGCGTGACAAAAAGGGAGAAATTGTTAAATTAAATTTATAGGAGGTCACTGGTTTGAACTGAGCTCCTGCAATAAGCCCAACAGACCAAACCAGAATGGCGGCACTCACGCTGAAGTTCCATACCACTAAGCCGAAATAAGATTTTTATCTGACCTTCCGAGAAATCAAGAGAGAGAATAGCCAAATCCCCAAACAGGTCAGTTGTAGCTGGATGATAAGAAAGTTCCCTCTGCTTTAACCTTTATAAGAAAAGTAACTCTGAAACAACCAACCTGCTTTTTATTTTCTGTTTCTGCTTTCCTCAGTTCTTTTCTTTCTATAAAAGCAACCTCCTCTGCTTGGCCCATCAGAACACTCAATTCTATTCAAGCGTTGCCCAATTCTGGAATCACAAGTACGAGCCAATTCAGGCCTTTACATTTGTTGTAATGTTGTCTTTTGACAATACCTTTTCAAATCCCAGATCCTATCCATTCCCAAGTCCTCTTGGAGTTTCCATTATATCCAGGGAATCTGTCCCACTGCCACCACCCTTATCCAAGCTGCCGTCGTCTGCCTGCAAATACAAGACAGACTAAGAATTCCATTCTTGCCCTTCCGAGGCTTTCTCCCACTGCAGCCAGGGCAATCTCATCAATTTTTCAAAGCACAAATCTTGTATCCTCTCAATCAGTTTCTCTCTCTCTCTCTCTCACACACACACACACACACTCTCTCTCTCTCTCACACACACACACACACTCTCTCTCTCTCTCTCCCCCCAAACACTTAATGGCTATTTAGCTTGAGCTTGAGTTTAAGTGCTCTTAAACTCAAGGCTTTGACAGGCCCTACAAAATCCATCTCACCGCCTCTCCCAACCTCTGCCTCAGGTCTCTGCCCACTGTTTTCTCACCTAGACAGTATCCTCTCCCTCCCCGAGGGCCCACCTCACATTTCACCTAGTTAACTCTGACTTACCCTTCAGATCCTAGTTCTGATCTTTCATAGTATTTACTAGTCTGTAATTACAGGGCAGGGGCTGGGGGAGGAACTCTGCCTTTTTCAGTCAGGGTTCCAGCAGAGAAGGAGGCCTAATACCCTAGGGCATGCACTGGATGTACTGAATGAATTTCATCAGCTGTGTCACACTCCTGGAAGAGCTGAAGAGCTGAATAGTCACAGAGTTCTGTATTGTGTGGTTCAGATGGGGAACCCAGGTCTGAAAAGCTTTATGCCAAATACTAGTTGACACAGAGTAGGTGCTCACAGGTTTGTTGAGTTAAAATGAAACAGAAATGTAATCTTGCAATGACCCCCAAGGCTGGCATGCTCTCGCTCACTCTGCTCCAGTCACACTAGTCTCGTGCTGTTCCTTCAATACCTACCAGGTCCCCCTGCCTGGCATGCCTGTGCCCCAGTTATGTGCTTGGCCAACTCCCTCACCTTCTCAAGACTTGATGCAGATCTCACCTTTCAATGAGGCCACCCCGGACACCCTCTTTAGCTCTGCAACCTGACCCCATGATCCCTGGAATTCCGGATGCCCCCCTATCCTCCTTCCTACAGCACTCATCACCTTCACACTTTCTTTACATGCAGCTCACTAATGGATAATGTTGATTGTCTATCGTGTATTTTCCCCTACTAGGAATATAGGTTTCATTAGGAGATCTGTAACCCAAGTGGCTAAAACAAGGCCTGGAACGTGTCTTATCAATGTTCACCAGATAAATGCATGAACGTGCTGCTTCTGAGTTACTACTCTCTCATAATTTGGAAGCACACAGGGGCTGCCTGGTTCCAATTCTGTAGATTCTTTAGCTCAAATCCCCGCCAATGATTAGAATGCCTCTCCATGTCCAGTTTCAAATTCCTGAGGCAGAACCAATTGACCCAGCTTGTCTTCCCAAAGCAGGCCACACGATAGAGGTCAATGGTAGCTACCCACGGATGAGCCATTTAGTGTAGAAGGGCCTCTCAGCATAACCGAAAAAGAGCAAAGCCATCTGAAGCTATTCAGTGTGGAAGCAAAAGCTCTCCCCAGATCGCAAGCACACTGCCGTGTTACAGCAGAGGCCACACTGGGTATCAGTGGAGGCGGGGGCATCAGGAGCGAGGTGGATCAAGTTAGATGTTTAGCCGCCAATCCTGACCTTAGTGGGGGCTGCTGCCAGGACTGAGTGGTGTACCTCAATGTCTGGCTCACCCAGAAGAGGTGCATCACTCCCTCAGGAAACTTAACTTACATGTCTATATGCAGCCATCTGCTGAATGGGAAATGTTCTCTCTCTGGCTGGAATGATGGAAACTCCCAGAGATGCATGAGAATGAGAACACCCATGAATGACGTGTTCCCATCTCATCTTCTCCATAAACAGATCTGTGGACAAGTGTAACCAGCAGACACTTAAATAAAAAATCAAAGTAACTCTGCAGGCAAGCAGGCATTCTTTAGAACTCCTCACTGCACCCTGTTCCCTGCTGCGGATTTTATAATGAACTGAAAGGCAGAGTGGCTGACACAAGCTGGATAGCTCTGGCTCAGGAAGATGTCTCGCGAAGCTGCAGTCACCTGAGGCCTGACTGGCGCTGGAAGAGCTGCTTCCCTTCCCTGTGGGCTGCTAGTTGGAGCCACAGACCCTCACCTGTGGCCTCGCCTCACCACCAGGACAGCTGGTCTCCCCCAGGGCAGGGGATCCATGAGAGACAGGCTGGCGGAAGCTACAGCATCTTGTATGACTTCTGCTGTATTCTACTGGTCACAAGACCAGCCCTGATGCAGAGAGGGAGGGGATGACACCTGCGTGTGAATACCAGGAGGCGGGGACCCCTGGACCATCCTAGAGAAGACATACCACACAGTCTGTTCATGTAGACAAAGGCCTATTTTTTAAGGGCTCAGAGCTAACAAAAGGTTTTTACATCTTAAAGGGCTTTAAAAAGGAAAATAAAGAAGCATATGTGACAGAGACCACATGTGGCCTGCAAAGCTTAAAATATTTACTATATGGTCTTTATAGAAAAAGTCTGATGATCTCCGATGTACACCATACTTTACAGACGATTTAAGGGATCTTTCAAGGCTAATTCTTCCTCTGTGCCATGTTCTCTTTATGCTCTGACTTTAGAATCTATCTCCCAAGTGAGCAACTCTATTGAAACAGGCGCTCAGCGAACTGTAGCTCTGAATATTATAGCGGCAAGTGCTAAGAAATGAACAGCTTATCATAACCTGAACAGAAAGATAATAAACAAAGGTTCCTTGTCCATAAGGTGTCTGATAAATACAAACTCAGTGAATCAATGACTAAATGGATAAGAAATACTACAAGGATGCATCTTGAAAGTATGGAGCTCTCATGACAATAAAAATATCTTTAACCAATGATTTACAATATAAACACAACAAAATGTGAAGGCGCTATAATAACAATGACAGCTGAAATTTATCGAGGGCTAACTCTATGCCAAGTATTGTCAAGTATTCTTGCATTCACGCCTCATACGCTGAGGCAGGTGCCTTCATTTTACAGATGAGTAAATTGAGGCTGACAGAAATGAAGTAATTTCCCCAAGATTACACTGATACATAAGTAGCAGGACCATTTTCTCGTAGCAAGCTACATAAAAAAGTAAGGAGCAACTCTGCATCCTGAATGTCATGCCTGAGATCAGTTTGCTGAAAGCGCAGCAGAGACAGCAGCCCTCCGCTGGCTCAGGCTTCTCCTTCATCCCTTCTTGCTCCCTCCCTCCCTCACACTCAGCTGGCTCGGATCCCAACCCAGGGACTCCAAGAAGGGCCCAGTTCCGGACTTCCTATATAAGCAAGGTCACAGAGACTTGAAATGGGTGATTGAACCTAATTACTCACTGCTCTGCTCCCTCTATCCAAAGACAGTTGGAAAACATTTTCACTGAGGTCTTTGCTGGGATTGTGGACTGAGCACAGGACCTACCTCCTGCTTTCCCAAATGAGCGAAGTGGCTGGCAGCTGCTCTAGCTCTGGGGCCAACAAGGTTTTGACACTTGAACTAGGAGAGGGCAGACAGAAGGCTGCAGCTCTTGCAGCAAAATGCAGGGCTGTCAGGTATACACCCAGGACACACTGCAGCCGCTGCAACAGAACTGAGCTCTAGGCCAAGGGTTTCCGAGGCAGACACAAAGAGATCTTGCTCTCCCTGAATGGCCTTGGAGACGGCTCAAGGTGCCCACTCTTCCCAGATTCGTGAACCTGAGAGTACAGGACCTGCTCAAGACTATACAACCAGTGGCAGAGCCAAAGTTCCCTGATGCTAATTCAAATTTTCCCACGTTTTGGATTCTGCTCTTGGAAAGCTTGAAGTCCACTTAGTTGAAAAGACAGTTGATTATGACAAGTTCTGGAGGGAAGAGGACCTGGGCAGAGGGAGCCTGGACTAGAGGTTGAGTGTACCTGTGTCAGGGACAGAAAGAGAGAGGCCAGGGTAAACGCAGACAGAGGAAGTCAGAGGCCTGGAACAAAGTGGGGCGTGAAGGGGAACATGTGTGACTATCTGGACAGGAGAGTCAGCTGACCAAGGACAAGGGCAAAGACTGTCAAAGAGCACTGAGGGACCAGCTGAGAGCAGAGACATGAATCTCTGTCAGTAACACACCACTGTGACCTCAATGGGATTCTCATAAATAGAGCTGTCCAATCCCCGCACAGTAAACATGCAAGCCACAACAAGATGACCACTTCCCTCAGTCCACCCTGATGATGAGATAATCATCATCCACAAAAATATTCTTCCCACGCCTGACAAGCAAAGGGAGGAGGGGCCCTCTAGTCTGCGCTTGTAAACAGACACTTGCAGGAAGGGAGAACAGGGAAGAAAGGAGCTTTGACATCAGAGACCAGTGTAGGTCCCAATTCTGCCACTTACTAGCTGCATGATCTCGAACAAGTTACTAGACACTTGGTGACCTGGTTTTCTCATCTGTAAAATCCAAATCATACTACCTACCCCAAAGAACTTTTGTGACGATCGGAAGCAACATGCTTAGCTCACAGACAACTGTGACAGATTGTCTGCAGTAATGGCCAAACGATTCCCTGCTCCTTATACCCACAGCTTGGCAAGATGACTGCACTCTCCTGTTAGAAGGACGGGTAGAGGGAGGGGGCAGGTCTCTCTCTCCCTTCCCCTTGAATCTGGGCTGGCCTGTGGCCTGCTTTAGCCAATGAAAAGAAGTGGAGGTGACTGTGCGGCTTCTGACCTGGGGCCTCAGCCCCCAACCCCGCCTCTGAGGTGAGCAACCCCATCAGGGGAGGGGCCCAGGGATAAGCCCTCCCAGCTGCTGATTGTAGACATCTGAGGGACCCTAGGCAAGACCAGGAGCCCAGCAGCCCAGCCTGAACTGCCAGCTGCAGAAGTGTAAACTAGGTGCCCAGTTGTTCTTTAAGCTCCCTAAATACCGGGGTGATTTGTCAGCAATGACTGGAGTAATACTCAATGCGCCACAGCTGATAATCAGGACTTCTGTCCGGCAATTCTCCTGGTCTTGAGCGATGTTTCCATCTCTACCAGGTCATTCCCATCAGCATGCAACCTTGCCATTATTTCACCCTTTATAAAAAAAACTTTCCCTTGACCCCAATACCCTTAACAACTACCACCTTGTGTCTTCACTCCCACTTTCAGCAAAACTCCAAGAAAGGCCCATGCTTTTGGAAAGGCCTCTGCTTGTTCTTTGACACTTTCATATTGAACACTCCACTGACACTTTTTTTTTTTTGGCGGAGTTTCGCTCTTGTTGCCCAGGCTGGAGTGCAATGGCATGATCTTGGCTCACTGCAACCTCTGCCTCTCAGGTTCAAGCGAGTCTCCTGCCTCAGCCTCCCGAGTAGCTGGGATTACAGGCATGTGCCACCACGCCTGGCTAATTTTGTATTTTTAGTAAAGACGGGGTTTCTCCATGTTGGTCAAGCTGGTCTCAAACTCCCGACCTCAGGTGATTCGCCTGCCTCGGCCTCCCAAAGTGCTGGGATTACAGGCTTGAGCCACTGCGCCCGGCCGACACTTCTTGTCGAGGTCTCCAGTGACCACTATGTTACTGAATGCCAAGGCCAAGTCTTGGCCCTCACGTGACTTGACACAGTCAGCACCATGTGTCACCGCAGCCCCTGCTCAGCCTCCTCCTCAGGAACACTTTCTGCAGCTGGCTTCTGAACACCAGTCTACTGCTTTCCCCCTACCTTCCTGCAAGGTCTTTCGAGGTTTCTGCTGGTGCTCCCTCATCTCCTCCACCTCCTAATGCTGGGGTGCTCTGGGGCTCAGGCTATGGCCCCTGCTCTTCTCTGACTTACTTGCTGGTAATCTCACCCAGTCTCATAGCTTTAAACACCATCTCTATGTCAACAACTCTCAAAAAAGCCTACACTTCTTTTCTGAACTCCAGATCTTTATACTCCAGATTTTAATGGCCTAATGGCCACCTCCTTGATCTCTGACAGGCACCTCAAACTCACTCTGTACCCACACAGCCCCAATCGTCCCCCACAATCTGTGCCACTGGAGCACTCCTGCTTCGAACGTCAACCTTCTGATGCTCAGGCCAAAACCACTGGGGTCGTCCTAGACTCCTCTTTCTCTCTTGCACCCCGTACTCAACCCCTCAGCAAATCCCACTGGCTCTCCCTTCCAAGTCCTTACAGTCATCTCAAGGCCTGGCCTCATCTGCCATGGGTCTCCAGCTGCCGCCCTAGTCACACACACTCCCGGCTCAGGACTTCCGTGCCACTTCTTCCTTTTCCGGAGCACGCCTGCCCAGACATCTGCAACGTATAGGCTTCTGCTCCTTATTTCTGATCACTCTCCCTTTCCATCACGCGTAAAACTAACAACCCTCTTCCCCCCGGCATCCTGTCCCCTTCCCTAGCTCCTCTATATGATACCTGTCATCCAAAAGCCTACATACTATACTTGTTCATATGTCAACTAAAAACTCCAGAGGGCAGAGATGTCTTACGTTCCTCATTAGGTACCCCCGGTGCCTGGAACAGTGGTGACATAGGACCTGTTCAATAAACATTTGTTGGATGAATGAACATCCAATCAATAAATGAACAAACATAGAAACAACAGAATTTTTTTTAGTACAGTGTCCCATTTAATGGTAAAGGAAAAATGCTGAAAGCCTCTATAGTTAATCACGAGGTTCTACAAAACTTCCACTGTCTATTTCTCCTTACAGTGGTGAGAAGGAGAAAGAGGTCTCCATTTGCATAGATGGAGACCTGAATGTGTGTGTGCTGGAGAAGCCAGAAGTCTCGCTGAACGACCCCAGTCAAACAGGAGGCAGCTGGGGGGGTCATGGTTCAGTCGTCCTCTGGCCCCCAAGTCACAAGATTCTTTGACCTTTTTAAACTGATGAGTGACCTGCTTCTGGATTCCAGAGTAAGAATGACTGCAGAGAACACCCGAACCAAAGCCACACTGCAGGTCAGGGATTGGCGAACTCCTACCCACAGCCCAAGTTCACCCGGACCTGTCTGTGCAGGCTGCTTGTTTGTAGCCTGCAAGTGAAGAATGGTTTTCATATTTTTAAATGATTTCACTTTAAACAGTTTTATGGGTATCTGTATAATAGTCTTAATTTTGCTTCTTGGGCCTGCAAAGCGTAAAATATTCACGACTTGGCGCTTTTAGAAGTTCACCAACCCCTGGGGGCAAACTCCTTGGTAGTCCATGAGGCCCCTGAAACAGCCACCCAGGTATTTCAGCAAAAAGTAACATCTGAAATGAAATGCCTTAGAAGCAATCAGCGAAAAGTGATTGGAAAAGTGATTAGAGATAAAGTGGCCACTGGCCATGGCTATTATCTAAAATAATGGTGACACCCTCTACACAGCTGGGAAAGAAATAGCCAAACACGGAAATGTATTTTACGCATGTTCCCAGGGTAAAGCATATCCGAAAGCCAATGGCTATGATAGATATTGTTCTAAATTTGGAGGTATCTGATGACAGAATGAAGTTTCCTTCCCTTTTCTTACCCACACCCAAAACTACACCCATACTTCTCATGAGAAAAATTCTGTCACACTTAGGGTTTCCATTTCCAACATCTGATCTTTCACTTAAGAAAAAACCCATTTCTGGGACACTTTAGTTACCTATCAACTGCTCCCAAATGGAAGCTCCTAATATACACAGACCTTTCAGTGCCACGCCTGGCAAAGAGGAAGCCACAGGCATTATTGTAACACTGTATCCCAATATGTTATTATTGTATCATTGTTACATATATTATTGTATCACATATTATATATGATACAATACATAAGGGATTGCATATACAATGTATTGAATATTCTGTAACATGTAAATATAAAATCATAACATATATAGTATGTTGTATGGTTTTATATTATTACATGCATTATTATATCACTGTTACATTGCTATCCTAACTTAGGAGACACAAAGCCACACATTAGCTGCAGGGCTTCAGACAAGTTACTTCACTTCTAGAAGCCTCCATTTCTTCATTGGCAAAATTAGGGAATAATTTGAGATTTTTACTCTTCTCTTCTAGTTCAAGATGTCTGTGACTCCACAGTCATGTTAAATAATCTTTTGTTTACCTTTTTCTCCTACCCCGAACCAGTTTATGACTACATCCCAATACGGCTTCTAAGCTCACTGATGAACCAATGGCCTTGTCCATTATATTCACTCCAACACCCTGACGCTCTGCACTAGTTGATTCAAACCGCCCTCCCAGCAAGCTGTTTAATGTATCTATTTTCCTAACAACTAAATTGATGCTCTTGTCATACATATGCACTTGGGGAAATGGGTAGCCCTCTACAGAAGCAGGGAAGAGGGATTGTTGGGTCATTAGTCACACTGCCTAACAGTAAGCATTACATTAACAATGTTAATAACACTTCTGGGCTCGCTCTGTCTCTTTCATGTGAAGAAACTAAGTATTTAATAATCACTGCTCTCTGGGAGGCAGAAGACAAAAAGTTGTGATGGTAATTGGGTATGCTTAAATAAGGCCTCATGTCTCTTTTCTATGAAACTCAGCACTTGAATGAGATTGAGTCAAGCCCTAAGCGAATGACTGTGGGAAATTAGAATTTTCTAACGAAATGGATTCTTAACACTGATAATAGCTTTTGAACTTCCCATACCCTTTCTCTGAGTCCCATGCCATCAGATAATTCATCAAAATGGCGTTTGTAAGTGTAGTTTACGTTTTACAAGAGGAATGATTTCAAAATAATATTCAGTGCTGATGTGCTTGTGAGTAACTGGTAAATTTATACATCACTCATGAAAATGCATCACTTTTGGAAAACAACAAGGCAAGATCCTTAAAGCTATTTCTATGTTCCTGGCTTGGGAACTTTACACTGGGAACTTATCCTAAGGACATGATCCAACAGAATCACAAAACTATATTAATGAAGCTACTTACTGCTGCCTGACCTGTAAAAAGTGGAAATAATTTCAATATTCAACAGCGGGTGAATGATTTCATAAGTTATGGAACAGTAACATGATGGAATGTCACAGTCATAGTAGATATTATGACCACATAGAAGCATAAAATTAAAAGAAAAAAAGCAAAAATATTTGCACATGTTGACAACTCTATGAATAATATGCATCGTGTGCAGCCACTCTGAAAAAGAATAATGGCACCAACTAACACTTTTGCCGCCTTACTATGTTTTAGGTCATTCATTCATTTTAAGACAGGGTCTCAGCTCACCCAGGCTGACATGCAGGGAGGATCACCTAAGTCCAGGAGGCAGAGGCTGTAGTGAGTCATGATCATGCCACTGAATGTGTGCTACCACGCCCAGTTAATTTAATTTTATTTTTAAAAATTTTTTGCAGACAGGGTCTCACTATGTTGTCCAGGCTGGTCTTGAACTCCTGAGCTCAAGCGATCCTCCCACCTCAGTCTTCCAAAGTGCGGGAATTATAGGTGTGAGCCATCATGCCCGGTCTTTTATGTCTTTTAGGCTTAGACACTCAACATGCATTTTCTTGTTTGCATTGTGTCCGTTGGCTCCAATGTTTTTCTTTAATAATATAACATCATTTCAACCAAAATCAAATGTAACTTCGCTGTATGTGACCTAAAAGTAGTAACAACAATAAACACTGACTGGATACTGACTGCAAGCCAGGCACCATCCTAAGCACTTTGCATGGACAGACTCCTTCATCCTTACATCTCCCTAGGAAGTGAGCACTATTTGCAGATGAGGAAATTGAGGCCCAGAAATTAAGTAACTTGCTGAAGGTCAGCCAATTAGAAAGTGGGAGAACAAAGACTCCACCCTGGCACCCGGGCTCCAGAGTTCTAAAGAAATTTTCAAAGAAATTCAACACCATAAAAAGCTCTCCTGTGATATCTCAGCTCAGCCAAACCCAGGCTGTCTAAGCAGGTACTAAATGCTCCAGGAGCTAGCAGATCTGAAAGGCAGTGTGACCAATGCTGATGGCCACTGATGCACAGCCTGCAAGGGGTCCTTCAAGACCAGCAGGCATGTGATACGTTAAGCTGAGAGACGGAAACTAGTGGAGAATTACCCAAACTCATACAGCCACTGGGACTGGGATGAAGCCAGGCAGATAATCCATGTCCATGGATCTGGTAAATCCAAGGTTCTCTCTACTATGCAATGCATAACAAGAATCACTATTATTCATTAAATGCTCAGTGTATGCTAAGGGCTATAACCCCTTTATGTGAATTATCTCATTAGTGCTCACAGTAGTCCTTCAAAGTATGCATTATTATTAATCTCGTTTAGAGATCAGGAAACAGGCCTGGAAATGTGAAGTGATTTGTCTTGCCTTACTTATAAGCTAGAACGCACTGAGCTGGTGGTAATTGCAGCACCCAGCCCTTGTGCATTCCGGATCAATATTAATTAGCTGGCACACGGGCATCCAGTTGCACCAGATGCTACTTTGCCATCTAGTGCGCAGAGGCGAGTCTAAACACCTTTGCTGGCTGGAATGCAAACATTTCTAAATTTGCCCCTATGGCAGAGCAACCACTCGCATTCAGAACTGAGGCAAATCCTTAACTCACCCCCTGCCACCCCCAGCCCCACCTGGGCCTGCCAATCTGCTTCCAGCACAGCAAACCCCACAATCCACCAAGGCCTGTGGGCTGAAGCTTTTTATACTCAGCTCTGCTACTAAGGGTGTTAATTTCATTCGCTCACACCCACACTGTGTACAAACATGCAAATCATTAACATTTCCATTTACCAGGCTGGTATGGCCTGGAGCTGCTGGGATTTTTGAAGGAGATAACAATTCAATTTGCAATTACTGCTGCAATTTTTAATTCCCAAGGAAACTTCTGTCAGTGCTGTACTCCCAAGAGCCAAAATGAACACTGTAAGCAACTCTTCAAATTATTTCGAAAGAGAGAAAAAAAAAAAAGAGAGGAAAGGAAGGAATAAAAGGAAAGGAAAGAAGGAAAGGAGCCAGTCAGGCAGGGTGCCTGCCTATCTCTGGGAGGGCAGGATTATAAGCCTATTTCAGAGAAGTTCAATTTAGCTCTAAATTTCAAAGTTTCCTCCAGCTGTATGAATCAACAACTAAATGTTGACTCTTTAAGAGGGGCTTTTGTGAAGCAATATTTGCAATTGAACAATCATCAGTACATTTACTGTTTGTAAACTCAGAATTGCTGTGGGATAGAGGAAGGTGTACCTATTTTCATTCTCCAACGTTTCTACTTTGGGCAATGAAAGGCTAAGAATGAACATTTCCAGGTCCCAAATAACCACCTGCCACCTTCCAAGTCCCAAATACACCTGCCGGCACGGGTAACTATTATTTATTGCATGTCCACTGTGCACTATGCACCAGGAACCACCATGCCCTGCATACGCCTACCCTTCTTTATACCAGCAGCGAAACTACAGCCAGGCAGCACTCACAGAGGGCACATGTGCCAGGCACCGTGCAAGTGCCGAGGACAAAACAACGAACCCTGCAACTGCCTGCCCTCAGGTGGTTTACAATCAAGTGGTAAACAGATCAATAAAAAAAAAAAAAAAACCCCACGGATGTAAATTAAATAACACAATAAGATGCAGTCGCTTGGAACAGGCCACTGCAGACAAGAAAAGCCAGGGCATTTGGCATTAGAAAATGCATCTGTTCAAGGTCGGAGAGCCGGCTGGGCCAGAACTCTGGCTGGAACTCTCAGGATCACACTTGAGCCACTGCCTCGTGCCACTTCCCATCTTATTTTTTCTGTTTGGGGCCTGCTGGAACTCACTATGGTAATACACATGAGTCAGATTTCTCAACCCCAAAGAGCATCCATTATTGTAAAAAACATTTTCTTATGTGTGGGGTTGGTCCTGAGAGCTATCAAAAAATAAAAACCAGAACCATAAGTCGGACAGTATAGTGGTCCCCTCATCGGGTATGTGTCCCACACTGTCTCAAATCACTAGAGAAGCTTCTCTAGCCAGCATAAAATGCAGGTGGAGGCTGTGAGATTCATGTTTTTCACACTGGTGTTCTGCCCCTGTGGCTTTTCAACTCCCCAGGTGTATGACATGGAAACACACGTAAACTATCTAAATGGCAGATAAAAGTTTCCTTTAAATTTGCCTTTGGAATGCACTCTGGGCCTGCCCTTCCTAATCATGATCATCTTTGGCTCTGGTTAAAGTCTTATTCTCCGGAGCACCTAACACAGGGGCACCGGGGCAGAAATCAGGGGCCGTCTGGGCTGTCCCAATTGCCTGTAGCAAATCCACATAATGATATGCCCGGGATTCCCATTCGCCTGTCCCTAAACTAGACACAGACAGTGCTACTTGCCCTGGAACCTGGGGCCATCATTCATCCACCAAGATTTCACAACCACGTTGAATGTGGGCTGCAGATCAGGGTCATGGTGGTGCCCTGGGATTCTTGTTTTTTTTGAAACGGGGGTTTTGCTTTGTCACCCAGGCTGGAGTGCAATGGTGCAATCTTGACTCACTGCAACCTCTGCCTCCTAGGTTCAAGCAATCTTCCCATCTCAGCCTCCCGAGTAGCTGGGACTACATGCGCACACCGCCATGCCTGGTTAATTTTTTGTATTTTTGGTAGAGATGGGGTTTTGCCATGTTGCCCAGGCTGGTCTTGGTTTCGAACTCCTGAGCTCAAGTGATCCGCCTGCCTCGGCCTCCCAAAGTGCTGGGATTACAGTATTGTTTTTAATTGGAGAAAAGGCATACAAATTTATTAACGTGTACACAGGGAAAATCACAGAGTGATTATGATTTTAGACAGTAAATTATAGACAGCATAACTCTTCACCCCCAAATACTTCAGCATGACTATTCAAAAAAGCACATACTCCTACATGACTCATCACCGTATCACACATAATCACATGAACAACAGTTCCTCATTATAATCCACCATGGAGTTCATATTCAAATTTCCCAAACTGTCCCCCAATGTCTTTAATAGCTGTTTTGTTCAAACCAGGATCCAATGAAGGACTGCTAAGGAGTACCCTTTCCAAAGTAACATGTTAGACAAAAGAATGACTCATGGAAAGTCAGAAGGGCTGGAACCTGACAGTAAATTAGCATCCCACCTACTTGCTTTTTAAGAGAAAAAGATCTATCATTTGACAAACAGCAACTGCTCTTAACATTTCCATGCATTTTCTTCCAGTTATTTCTTTTTCTTTTCATAAACACACCCATATATGCAGCTGTGAACAAACTGTCTTGCTACTGATCAAATGCTACCACAACTTCTTCTGGCAAGAGGAGACCAAGACCTGGTGAACTCTCGCATATGTCATCTCTGGCATGCCTGCCAGCCGGCCGGCCTCCTGGGTCAGTAACTATGAAAAAAGGCCACTGAGTGCGTCAGAAGACTGCCCTGCACTGAGACACTATCAAAGGTCCTTGAGTTCCAAATGTACCACTGCACTGCTCTGTGGCCCTGCCAACTTCCTCCTTCTCAAGCTGACATGACCCCAAGCCCTAGAAAGACAGAGCAGGTGTCAGGAGAGGCTGCTGTCCCACTTCCTGGGTGTCCAGGATGGATAAATGTTAAGATTTTACAGAAAGTACCTTGAAAGTACTTTGGAATTTTTGGAAGTGCTATATATTTAAAAGCTGTTAATAACATTCTCTAAACCAAAAATATCACAAAAGCCTCAAACTACTAGATATCAAAGCTTTGACTTGGAATATCTCTCTCTTTCTTTTTTTTTTTTTTGAGACAGTTTCACTCTGTTACTCAGGCTGGAGTGCAGAGGTGCAATCTCGGCTACTGCAACCTCCACATTCTGGGTTCAAGCGATTCTCCTGTCTCAGCCTGTAGCTGGGAATACAGGTGCCTGCCACCACGCCTGGCTAATTTTTGTATTATTAGTAGAGGCGGGGTTTCACCATGTTGGCCAGGCTGGACTCGAACTCCTGACCTCAAGTGATCTGCCCACCTTGGCCTCCCAAAGTGCTGGGATTACAGGCGTAAGCCCCTGCACCTGGCTGACTTAGAATGTTTCTAAAAAAGTAAAAATTTTCGGCCATGTGCGTTGGCTCACACTTGGGATCCCAGCACTCTGGGAGGCAGAGGCAGGTGGGTCATGAGGTCAGGAGTTCAAGACCAGCCTGGCCAAGATGGTGAAACCCCATTTCTACTAAAAATACAAAAATTAGCCAGGCACGGTGGCGGGTGCCTGTAATCCCAGCTACTCAGGAGGCTGAGGCAGAGAATTGCTTGAACCTGGGAGGCGGAAGTTGCAGTGAGCCAAGATCGTGCCACTGCACTCCAGCCTGAGTGACAGAGCGAGGCTCTGTCTCAAAAAAAGTAAAAAATTTCAACAGACACATACTGCACTGAATGAAACATCTCAAGTTGAACCTAAACCCTCAGCCAAACCAAGCCCTCATATTGAGAGAGGAATCATCTTATTCCTCAGGAGAATTGTGAATTTTCTTGAAACCATGTTGGATTACCAGTGCTTTCTGCTCTAGAAAGTGACTCCCCAGGCACTTCAGCTCTGGTGCCGGGCCAGTCTCTCAGAGAAAACTGCCTTCTTGCTTCTTCCTGGAAAGGAAGCCCAGGGCTTTCTTACCTTGTTTCCAGGGGTACAGATGACTTCGTTTCAACGGCTTCTGTTTTTCAATAGCATTGCCCATTTTAAAGCCAGAGGACGCAGGGCCCTTCCCAGCCCTGGCGTTTTTCTGGAACAGCAACTGAGGACCGAGTCACTGGCTGAAAGGGGATCATCTCTTGGACATCCCAAACCACCCAGCAGCAGAGCCCAGGCAGCCTCACAAGGGAAGCTTGAGGAATCTCATTCTGAACAGTCTTTGCCTTCTGCCTTTCAAAATCCCTTTGGCCCCAGGGAGGAAATCAGAAGAAAGGGCTTGTTATCGCCCTACCGGTGTGTCTCAGGCATGGTCTATATTAAGAAGCTCTTTCCTCGGCATCCTTTTGACACTTTATTACTCATCAGCACAGCAGTGGCTGGAAAGATGAATTTTATGTCCAAATACTTTTAATACCACTTTTCCCCGCAGGAGAAATGGGGAATCAGGTGATCAAAAAAGCTGAAAGTCATAAACGAAACATTCTGGGGCATGCCAGGAGAAACACTTTCACACAGACCCTTATGCCACGCCTTCTATTTCAGAGTCCCACGCTCAGACCAGTGTGTACCACGTAACAAGTACTGTCAGAGAGAACAAGCTGATTTCACTAATGCTGTGTTTCCAAGGGAAACACAAAACAAAACAAGACACCAAAAAACACTGCTACACCTCAGTCTCCAAAGAAGAAAACACCTTGGGGACAAACACAGCTAAGAATTTATAACCTCACGTTCCAAACTTCCACTGCACTTTGGGAAAAATTTTGCTGGAGAAAGTGCTACACTATCTAAATTCTGAACAATGGGTTTTCTGGAAGAAAAGAAGGGAATGAAATCAATCATATATTCTTGGTAAAATGGAAGACAATGTCGAGGTGGATGAAAAGATTTCATTTATTTAAGTCCCAGAGTTTGAAGTTATAAAACTCCTAAAGAATCCCCACAGCATGATATGGGTAAGAATGCAGGCTCTGAGCTGGGCGAAGTGGCTCACGCCTGTAATCCCAGCACTTTGGGAGGCTGAAGTGGGTGGATTACTTGAGGCCAGGAGTTCAAAACCAGACTGGCCAACATGGTGAAACCCTGTCTCTACTAACAATACAAAAATTAGCCGGGCGTGATGGCACAAAACTGTAATCCCAGTGACTTGGGAGGCTGAGGCAGGAGAATCACTTGAACCTGGGAGGGGGACGTTGCAGCAAGCCGGGATCATGCCATTGCACTCCAGCCTGGGTGCAAATCCTAGCTCTGCCCCTTGGCTTTGCCAATTGAGCACAGTAGTCTCAGTTTCCTTATCTGTTAACTGGGCATAATTCCAGTCCCACCTCCTCAGCTGTAATAAGAATCAAATACAAGAGAACATTTGTGAAGTACCTAGCATGCTGCCTGACACTCAGGAAGTCCTTGGTGAATATTTATCTTTGTTTTGGGGTGAGGGCGGGAACAGGGTCTTGCTGTGTCACCCAGGCTGGAGTGTAGTGGTGCAATCATGGCTCACTGCAATCCTCCTGCCTCAGCCTCCCAAGAAGCTAGGACTACAGGTGCATGCCACCTCGCCTGGCTAATTTTTAAAACTTTTTGTAGAGACAGGGTCTCCCTATGTTGCTCAGGCTGGTCTCAAACTCCTGGCCTCAAGTAAAACTCCTGCCTCAGCCTCCCATAGTCCTGGGATTACAGGTGTGAGCCACTGTACTCTGCTTATTTTATTTTATTTTATTTATTTTTTGAGACAGAGTCTTGCTCTGCAACCCAGGCAGGATTGCAGTGGCGCAATCTCAGCTCCCTGCAACCTCTGCTTCCTGAGCTCAAGTGATTCTCTTGCCTCAGGCTCCTGAATAGCTGGATTACAGGTGTGCACCACCATGCCCAGCTAATTTTTGAATTTTTAGTCGAGATGGGGGTTCGTCATGTTGGCCAGGTTGGTCTCAAACTCCTGATCTCAAGTGATCCGTCCACCTCGGCCTCCCAAAGTGCTGGGATTACAGACGTGAGCACCATGTCCAGTCCTTCATCACTTTTATAATTGTAGACTGAAAATATATTAGCTTAGGTGGCAGATGTCTGGCTTCGGTCAATTTAGCCAAAAGCACCAAAGTAAGTTTATTTTACAGAGTTGGATGGTAAAAAATGGGAGTAAGTATAGAACTGGAGTAGAATTTGAGACAACATTCCATAAAAGACCCACAGAGCCAGAGAGACTAAGTTTAAGAGGCACTTAACACCCTGTTAAGTTTCTGGGCGCAGTGGGTCACTGTTATACCAGGCCCTTCCTTTCTAAAGGAGGGGGAAATCATCTTTCCAATTTATGCAAAACAGACGAAACCAAAATCCAAATCTCTACAAAATCTTAAGGCCTCATATTTTGATCTACCAATACAGAGGTCATTTTTGCAAAATCACGGCCTGAGATTCCAAACTTGGCAAAGCAAACAGTATGTGTCTGTCGCACCCTCTCCAATGAGGCGGCAGGAAAGAGCATGCGTGCAGAGGCTCCCCGTTTCCCTCACAGAGCCGCAAGCTCCTCCCCAGATTAAACTGCAGCCACAAACTGGAAGAAAGCACAGGGAACCCCCACCACGCTAGAGGGGTCCAATGAAACCAGTTGCACAGCAGAATACCTGGCACACAGTAGGTGCTTAATAGCTCTCTGTTGAATAAATAGGTGGAGAGGTGACGGAATAAACCAATGAGAATTATCCCCAACATACACACACTGATTGTCCTCTCCCCCTGGAATGCGTTAACCAGAGTTTCTAATCCATAAGATAAACTCTCCTCTCCTAGCAAGAGTGGGAGGGTGTGGGTGGCTGGGGCCTGTTTCCTCCACTTCCCCACTCCTTGGCTCAGGCCACTCCCAGCCCTGGAGTTGCTTCCCTCTCAGGAGTGCAAAGCCCCTGAAGTCAGGAGCCGTGTCTGCGGCAGCTCCTCGAGGCCTCTGTGCACACAGAGAATAATGGGTCACAGTCACAGAACCTGGGCTCAGGTGTGCGCTCTGTCATTTCTTAGCTGGGGGCCAACACATTCGTAATGTTGTTTCCATGAAAAAACGCATCCTAGGTTCCAAACAACTAATTTACTGATGAACCTTGAGAATGAACTGGACATTTCCCTGAGAGAAGGGCTTTGAAATGAGGACCCTGTGGTCCAACCACTTCTCAATCATGGCTCCCCCAAGGTAAGTCCAATGTGAACTGCTCAGGGGGAGAGGGAGGGGAACGGCAACAGAATAACCTAATCTTAAGAATTCCTCTCTAATCCCCAGCTCAGAAAGCGTCTTTTACAGTCATCCCCTCTGCAGTGTCCCAGACTAAGTGAGCGAGGAAACAAACAAACAAACAAAAAAACACAGAGCCACCCCCAAAGACCAATATGCCTGCAATCCAAGATGGGCAAGCGACCCACCTCCAGGGCACATTTCAGGGAGACAACACAAACCTTTTTTGCTTCTTCACAAATGGGAAGCAGAGGGCGGACTGCACAGCCACTGTGACAAGTTTCCAAGCCTTGCACAAATACGCCGAGAACGCTGTAACGGTACGAACTGCCTTCAATCAGACCCGACTTGGCCGTTGTGTTATCAAGGTCACTCCTTCAGGGATGACTACTCCAAGCCCCAAATCTCCGTAAAACCCAAGGAGATCCACAAGATCATCTGCTCCAGCGAGCCCCTCCCCCATTTCACAGATTCTTCAGAGAGGGGCAGGGATTAAGGCTAGGCATTTAGTTGGAGGGCCAGATCCAGCCCCCAGATCTTTATCTTTGGCTAGGAAAACCTCTGCTACCCATTCCCTCATGACAGGAGGAGGCAGGAGGACAGTGTGAAGGAACTGGCTTTGAAGGCCAGCTGGCCTGGTTTGAATCTCTGTGGGCACTTCCTAGCTGAGCAACTTTGGGATAGAAACTAAACCTCTCCACACCCTGTATTTTCACATACGTTCACATGTACAACTATGTTATCTACTTCATGGGTAGTTTAAAGGTTAAATAAGAATTTAGATTGGGAGGCTGAGGTGGGAGGTTAAGACAGGAGAATCATTTGAGCCCAAGAGGTCAAGACTGCAGTGATTGTGATCACACCACTGCACTCCAGTCTGGGCCACAGAGCGAGGCCCCATCTCTAAAAACCTAAAATAAAATAAAGATGTTTCAAATTTGTGGGTACACAGCAGACACTCAATGAGAATAGCTACTGTCACTGTTTTTATTATTATTACCTATAAATCTCCAAGCTTTAGATACAATACATTGAAAAAAAATTATTTACCCTCACTAGGGATTTTCTCCCCCATATCAGAGTAAGATCCACTGCAATATTCTAGTAAATAATTCATTATCTTAGTACAATAAAAATTAAATTTATCTTACAAACATCTGTACCTCAGGAATAATTTTTTTTTTTTAAGAGACAGGGTCTCCCTACATTGCCCAGCTGGCCTTGAACTCCGAGAAGTGATCCTCCTGCCTCAGCCTCCCGAGTAGCTGGACTCCAGGAGGAATGATACTTTGATTGTGGAACATGACATAAGCCGGAGGGGTAATATTGTGGCCACTGAAGTAGGAACATTTTAAGGAGCGCCTGTCCCTACACGCAAGACGCTGTTGGCTCCAGACAAACTCTGAGTCAGGATCCTGCAAGGCGGTGCTCACTTCTTGAAGGAGATTTTTTTTTTTTTTTTAAAGATAGAAATGGCTCAGAAGGGAAGGGCCCGTGGATCCCTGTAATGTACACATTCACCCACCCAGAACCAAAGAAACAGAGGCTGGGCTCTCAGGCGGGTACCCGGTAGCTGACACAAAGCTTTGTGTATGGAATTTGTCTGCTGGGAGGAAAGTCTGATGTTGGTCACTTCCCTCCTGGAGAAAAATACAACAATACGAGGAAGCGTCAAGCACTGTGGGAATGTTCCAAGTGCGAGTTCCAGCTCAGCCCAGAATATAAACAAAGGCGATGACCAGCCTGGAGGTCAGGCCCAGCAGAGCACTGAGGCAGAAAGTCTGGGAGCCACTCTTCTGTCTTCTGGGTTCTTAGACTCTGCTTTTTTTTTTTTTTTTTTTTTTTTTTGAGACAGACTCTCCCTCTGTCATCGAGGTTGGAATGCAGTGGTGCAATCACAGCTCACTGCAGCATCCAACTGCTGGGCTCAAGCAATCCTCCTGTCTCAGCCTCCTGACTAGCTGGGACTATACGCACTTGCCACCATGCCTGGCTAATTATTAAAATTATTTTTTGTAGAGATAGCATCTTGCTTGGTTGCCAGGCTGGTCTCAAACTCATGGCCTCAAGTGATCCTCTAGCCTCAGCCTCCCAAAGTGCTGGGATTATTGGCATGAGCCACCGAGTCTGGCCTAGACTGCTTTGAAGTAACTTTCCTGTCCAGGCCTGGAGGAAATCATCGAAAGCAAAGGCCACCACGTGTCGAATGTCATAGGAAATACAAGCTCAGGGACTCTCTTATGACACACCTGCAAACCCATAGATCAGTCTCAGAATGTCATAGCTGGAGGGGCTCAGAGATTTACTCAACAAATACCAACACGGGGCCTGGGGAGGGTCGGATAACATGCACGAAGAATCACTTACTTATCCCGGTGATCAGTGCCAAATTCAGGGTGGGGGGCGCATGTCTAGCAGGGCGACCTAATCTAATCTGGAAGTCAGGGAAGGGTGAGACCTGAAGGATGAGCAGAGCTGGACCAGGCAAAGGGGCAGCGTGTATGAAAGCCCTGTGTAGCTGGAGGTACGTGCCCAGGGGAAGGTTGGGGGTCAGATGGGACAGGGTCTTACAGATCCAAGGCTTTGTCTCATGGGCTTTGGGGGTTCCTAAGGTGTTGGCAAACCACATGTGTTCATTTTTCTGGGAAGAGAGGTCTATGGCTTTTACCAAAGTCTTAAGGAGTTTTAAGAGGTTAAGAATGGCTCAGCGGCCGGGTGCGGTGGCTCACGCCTGTAATCCCAGCACTTTGGGAGGCCAAGGCGGGCGGATCACAAGATCAGGACATCGAGACCATCCTGGCTAACACGGTGAAACCCCGTCTGTACTAAAAATACAAAAAATTGAGCCAGGAGAATGGCGTGAACCCGGGAGGTGGAGTTTGCAGTGAGCCGACATCCATCGTGCCACTGCACTCCAGCCTGGGCGATAGAGTGAGACTCCGTCTCAAAAAAAAAAAAAAGAATGGCTCAGCAGGGTGGCTCATGCCTTTACTTACAATCCCAGCACTCTGGGAGGCGGAGGCAGGCGGATCACGAAGTCAGGAGATAAAGACTATCCTGGCCAAGATGGTGAAACCCCGTCTCTACCAAAAATACAAAAATTAGCTGAGCATGGTGGTGAGCATCTGTACTCCCAAGCTACTTGGGAGACTGAGGCAGGAGAATCACTTGAACTCGGGAGGCGGAGGTTGCAGTGAGCCGAGATCACGCCATTGCACTCCAGCCTGGTGACAGAGTGAGACTCTGTCTCAAAAAAAAAAAAAAAAGAGGTTAAGAACTACTGAGCTAGCCCAGCTCATTACAATAAAATGGAGAAACTGAGGTCCAGAGAAAAAAGACCTTTCACGGGAGGCTAGAGGCCCTAAGTCACCAACTCCCAGTGCAGTGCTCTCCCACAGCTAGCCCACCGCCCCACTTCTACAGGGGATGTGTCAACAACTACATACGCTGGCTCCCATCCCACTCACCACTGCTGCTGGACCCCACACGAGGCTGCTTTGTTTCTCCATCCAGGCAGGCCTAGAAGGACACTATACAGAAATGAACTGCAAGTCACCAGCCCATCTTTCTTGCGCTAACCTAATCTACAAAATACAGGGGCTCAGAATCTGTCCCCTGCTTCAGATTTCAAGGATCCCCCAATGAGATACCTTCTGGCTTTTCAAGGACCTTTATGGATGAGGCTGGTTCACTGAAGGGCAATCAGGGCTCAGCATCCAGCGTTCTGAAGAAGCTGTTTTACTTGTTGTTCTTTACAAAGTCAGGACTTGGCCAGGAACTAAACGTAGCCCTCAGTACGGGAAAGGGAGAAATGTAGAAGACTGGGAGGAAAGTCTAAATATGTACAGAGAATGCTTCTTAAATCCCTGATGTGGCCAGGCACTGTGGCTCACGCCTGTAATCCCAGCACTTTGGGAGGCAGAAGTGAGTAGATCACTTGAGCCCAGGAGTTTGAGACCTGCCTGGGCAACATGGCAAAACCCCATCTCTACAGAAAAAGGAAAAACATAATTAGCTAAGCATGGTGGTACGTGTGTTTGTAGTCCTAGCTACCCGGGGGGCTGAGGTGAGAGAACGGCTTGAGCCTGGGAGGCAGAGGTTGCAGTGAGCCAAGATTGCGCCACTGCACTCCAGCCTGGGTGACAGAGGCAGACCCTGTTTCAAAAAAAATAAAATAAAAAATAAAAACCCCTTGATGCTTCCTGTAATACTAAGAGTAGAAGCCCTAAGTACATGGATTGGCATTCAAGGCCTTTTGGCGTCTGGCCCCAAATTACCTTTCCCACCTTCATCTCCCACTTCTTCACATGAAGACTGGACACTGGGCACAGCCCTGCACCTGCCTGCCTGCGCTGTAGTTCATGTCCCTCCTCTCCAGCGAGTCAAAGGACACCTCACAGCCAACATCCAGTGGACTCTCAAAGACCAGTGTTGAGAGTCCCACAGCCTCTGCTTCACTTGGACCATGGCAGTACCGGAAGAGGCAATGCCCGCGCTGGGGAAGACTCCGGCCCCTCTCCCGGCCAGCTTGCTGACCTCAGGCTCCAGGCTCTGGCAGTTGCAGAGGCCTCTGCCCTTTACACCTCCCCGCCTCCAGATAAACTTGACCCAGCCACTCACTGCTGATGGCCCCCTGCACTGAGCTGCGCGAGTGTGAACACAGTCACAGTCTGCACTCTGCCTGTGCTCCTCAAGCTTGTAAAATGCACCCCTGTCTCCTTTAAGAGATCTGGAGTCCATACCCAATGGGTACTCACTATCCATCCAACAAACATTAGTGAGCATCAGTTATGTGCCAGGTACCATTCTGGGCTTTGGTGAAACAGTAGCTGACAGGGAGCTTACCTCCCAAATAGGGAAAAAATCATAAAAAAGCAGCAAATAGGCCAGGCGCGGTGGCTCACGCCTGTAATCCTAGCACTCTGGGAGGCCAAGGCGGGCAGACTGCCTGAGCTCAGGAGTTCAAGACCAGTCTTGGCAACATAGTCCCTATCTCTATTAAAAACACAAGATATTAGCCGGGCATGCTGGTGCATGCTTGTAATCCCAGCTACTGGGGAGGCTGAGGCAGGAGAATCGCTTGAACCCAGGAGGTTGCAGTGAGCCAAGACTGCACCACTGTACTCCAGCCTGGGCAACAGAGTGAGACTGTCTCAAAAAAAAGCTACATTTAAAGGGGGGGAAAAAAGCAGGGGTAAGGGAGGGACAGAAAGTGATGGGCGCCCTGTCTGCTATTGTGGGCCCAGTGGTTAGGGCTATCCTCACTGGGTGGCATCTGAACAAAGATGTGAGGGAGCTAGGGAGCAAAGGACGCAGGAAGAGGAACTCATATCTCCCCAGTGCTTCCGATCCAGTACTCCCCAGCAGGAACTCACCACAACCCTACCGCAGGATCCATCTTATCAATGAGAAATTGATTTTTAAAAGGAAGTGGGTGAGCAAATTTTCCCAAGGTCACATGATCGGAAAATGGTGGCGCCAGCAGCCTTTAAATCGTGGCTCTTGTCTGTGGCTTCTCAGCAGGTGCCCTACAATATCTGGGGAATGAACTTTCCAGTAAGAGAACGGCAAGTGCCAAGGCTCTGAGAGAAAGGAACACCTGGAGGAAGAGCACAAAAGCCAGTGTGGCTGGGACACAGCGACAGGGAGAGGGGTGTCGGGGAGTGAGTCAAGGCCCAGAGTCCACGGCGCGCTCACGCCACGTCGAGGACCTTGGATCTCTTCACATGTGTGGGGAAGTCCCGGGAAATCATAAACAGGATCCATGTGATCCAGTTCACACTCTGGCTGTGGAATGCAGAATGAATGACTCTGAGTCGGGAGTAGAAACCAAGACGCCGGTTAGGAAGGCATGGGGCAGTCCAGGGAGAAATGGCAGTGGCCTGGAGTAAGGGGTCAGCAGAGGAGGTGCTAAGAGGGACCAGTCAGGATTTATTGGAGTAAATCGCGGGGCTTACTGAGGGACTGGATTTGTACCGGGAGAGAGGAGGCAAGGACACTCTCATTGTTTTCTCATCTAAACCAAGATTTGAGCCTGAACAACTGGGTCAAAAATGGCATTATTTACTGTGATGGGGGAACCCGAGAGCAGTCACCAGGCAGAGAGTGAAGGGAAGAATCAGAGCTCTGGTTCAGGCGCATAATGTCCTACAGAGGGGCTGGAAACATGCGTTTGAGAAGGACCACTGTTTAACTAGCTGGCTTAGTGTCACGAGACTAGACTGCCAGTTCCCAAATGGAGAATTCAGGAGACAGAAGAGCCCCAAAAAGACGGCTGAGATGAAACCCTTTACAGAGCACATACACCTGATGCTGTAAAATTACTCATGTGAGTACTGCGTGACTTCAGATATAATTTAAATTTTAAACAGGTTGTGGGTTTCTTTTTCTTTTTTTTTTTTTTTTGATACAGGGTCTCACCGGGTTGCCTAGGCTGGACTTGAACTCCTGGGTTCAAGTGATCCTCCCACCTCAGCCACCAGAGTAGCTGGAAGTACAGACACATGCCACGGTACCTGGCAAAATTTTAGTTTTGTCTTCACATTCTAGATGCTTAGCTTGTAAATGTCTTGCTTATCGTGACTAATATGTCATCCAAATTAACCAGCTAATATCCCAAGGCACAATATACATTCAGAGTGAGATTCACCAAAGAGTTTTCTTCTCGGCCGGGCGCGGTGGCTCAAGCCTGTAATCCCAGCACTTTGGGAGGCCGAGACGGGCGGATCACGACGTCAGGAGATCGAGACCATCCTGGCTAACCCAGTGAAACCCCGTCTCTACTAAAAAATACAAAAAATTAGCCGGGCGAGGTGGCGGGTGTCTGTAGTCCCAGCTACTCGGGAGGCTGAGGCAGGAGAATGGCTTAAACCCGGGAGGCGGAGATTGCAGTGAGCTGAGGTCGGGCCACAGCACTCCAGCCTGGGTGATAGAGCGAGACTCCGTCTCAAAAAAAAAAAAAAAAAAAAAAAAAGAGTTTTCTTCTCAACTGCTTGCTTCTGGCCATCTCTTGTCAGGGCCCATTAGATCACTGTTGTTTTTCCCTCGCAATACTGCCGACAAGAAGCATGAACCGGAAGCAGAAGGGTCACCATTTTCTTGTTCACGCGTACTTATACTACTAGAAAAGTCTTCAGTCTGTGATGTCTTTCTGGGGCTATGACTAAGCTACTTCTCCATTTTATAAGGGTTTGTTTCAATACTGGGCAGCGGCTTCAACCCAGCTCTCCCAACCTATCTCTTCAACCCAGCTGGACAAGTCACAGAAACCCTTCAGGGCCTTTTTTGTTGTTTTTTTTTGTTAGTTTGTTTGTTTTGTTTTGTTTTGTTTTGTTTAGAGACGGAGTCTCGCTCTGTCGCCCGGAGAGATAGTAGTAGCTGATGTTCTCTAGGGCACTTAGCTCGTGCAGTACCAGGCTCCTTTCTGTGTATTTTACACTTGTGGTTGCATTAAATCTTCACAATAAGAGAAAGATACCGTTACTGTTCTCATTCCACAGAGGAGGAAACTAAGACACAGAGCTCTTCTTTGAAATCTGAAAGAGTTAGGATTTGTACATAGTCATATACTGAGTTGGGGCAAAGTTAGGGGAATAGCCCATCTGACTATTGCCCATGTAGCTATGTTTTCTTCTTTTCTTCTTCTTCTTCTTTTTTTTTTTTTTTTTTTTTTTGAGACACGAGTCTCACTCTGTCACCCAGGCTGAAGCACAGCAGCATGATCTCAGCTCACTGCAACCTCCCCCTTCCGAGTTCAAGCAATTCTCCTGCTTCAGCCTCCCAATTAGCTGGGACTACAGGCATGGGCCACCACACCCAGCTAATTTTTGTATTTTTAGTAGAGACAGGGTTTCACCATGTTGGCCAGGCTGGTCTCAAACTCCTGACCTCAGGTGATCTGCCTGCCTTGGCCTCCCAAAGTGCTGGGATTACAGGCATGAGCCACCACGCCCAGCCTTGGGCCTCAGTTTTCTCATCTGTAAAATGAGGCCACTGTGACCTCCTTCCAGTCCTTTTGGGAGGATTAAATACATGTAGCACAGCTCCTGGCATTAATGCACAGAAATTCTTTGTTATGCCATCATCATCATTATTATTACTATTATAAGGGCAACCTTTTATCTTATAGGTAAGTCCCTATGACCCTTCCAATTCCTCTCCAGACTTTGAGCGGTGGTTCCAAAGATACCCCCCCACCTCCACCAGCAGTGTCACCAGGGAACTTGCTAGAGATGCCCATTCTCAGCCTAACCACAGACCTACTGAATCAGAAACCAGGCGCCGGAGCCCAGAAACCTCCAGGTGCTAATGTTTGAGAGCCACCGAACAGGCAGGCAGCATTCTGGGTACCCAGCAGGTCCTCAGGACAGTGACCACCCGGCCCCAGATGACCGTGTGAGCAACACCTGCCAACATCACAGGCTGCAAGTTACCAATTTGTCACAAACATCAAGCTTCCTACCTGCTTTCTGGCTGTTTCCTTTAACCCCCTCCCACCAACTATGCAGTATATCACTTGCCCAAAAAATGAAACTTCTTAGAAAAATCCTATGCCTGTACCTTTTCCATAGCAACAGAAAAAAAAAAAAAAAAAAAACCTCTGTCCCAGCTAACCAAGATTAGTGTCCCTATATAATTATTTTTCCAACTTTCTCTATAAAACTTAAATTGACAAAAATACTACTATCCTTCTCCCCCATTCCAAAGAATAACAATTTGAGATTTGGTTGATCTGATTTTCACCTTAAGATAACATGCTCTGGTTGTTGGATGTACATGTTTATGTTTCTTGAATCAAACCATCCCAGATTTTGATGCTTCTGGGAGTGACTGGAACATGCCAAGTAGCAGATGCCCATGGGAGAACGGAGCCCCAGCCAATCCCACCGACCCTCCTGCAGACTCCATGGGTTTGACCTGTGTTAGAACAGGCTGTGGACCTGAAGCAGTTCCCTCACTGCAAACCCAGACCCTCTCCAGGGCGAATCTGTGGAACGCGATAGATGTCAATGATTACTCCCTCAGTGTTTTCTCATCCAAACCAGGACACTTCGAAGGGGGGAGGGAGGGCTCCGTTAATAACGATGCCAGGACAGCAGGTGGAAGCCGGGAAGTGTGATCATCACGCCATCTGTCACGCGCTCTGTCAGCACGGTGATCCTCAGAGTAGTTTTCCTCCGGTGTCCAGATATCTAACTGAGAGGCTAGAATAGAGGTGCACTGACAAGCAAAAATCCAGAGTCCAACCCTTCAGTCAAAGGCAAAGTCTTATTTGGAGGGGTGCACTTGGACCCAGTCACAGCAAGCTCATGAGGGCAGGAGACCTGACTTCCTCTTTATCAGCGTTCCAGGCATCTATTGCCACCGACTGTACGGAACAGGCATCGAAGAAATCCGCTTGAAGATGGGTCAGTGGCTTATACTGTATCTCCCTGTTCTAAGTCATATACAGTTGGCCCTCTGCAGCCATGGGTTCTGCATCTGTGGATTCAACCAACGGAGGATTGAAAATACTCAGGAAAAAAAAAATGGATGGCTGTGTCTGTAACTGAAACACATACAGACTTTTTTCTTGTCAATATTCCCTAAGTAAGACGGTACAGCACCTATTTACATAGCATTTCCACTGTATTAGGTATTGTAAGTAATCTAGAGATAATTTAAAGTATACGGGAGGATGTGCATAGGTTATCCGCAAGTACTATGCCATTTTGTATCAGGGATTTGAGCATCTGTGGATTTTGGTATCCACCAGGCATCCCAAAATCAATCTCCCTTGGATACTGTAGTTTTTCACAGCTTCACTTTTGAAATCAAGGTGCGTTTTATAATCCACCTGCTAATGTATTTTCTCCTTTGTTTCCTGAGAAACATTAAATCGATAACACCTTACATGTCTTACATGTGTTGGTGTCTTAGTGTCAAAAAAACCCCAAGGTAATTGGTTATCACCCAGATTCGTAGAGATACATGTTAACGATACTCGTAGGAAAAGAGACCGTATCGTGGCCAACTCCAGGTGGCGCTCCCACTCACACAGCGGTACCGTGCCACCTAACAGGGCCTGCCAGGCTGGAAAATTCTTGGAGAGGGCCTTGATCTTGCTTTTGCCTACATCGTCCTCTCTTTTCCCCTCCCCCAAGCCAGTGATACCTTCTCAAGAATGTGGCGAGAGCCTGGAATCCTGCCAAACAGCTCTGGAGTAAGTGCCATCTGTGTTGTCAACTCGGAGAGAGTAAGTGCCGCTGATGGATCCAGGCAGAGCCCTCGGAGGGAAGCCACTGCAGAGCCTGAGAGTCTTTATTAACAGCCGACGTGAGCCAAGCACTAACTACGCGCCAAGCTGCATCACCACCAGGGGCTGGAGCTCAACTAGACATTTAGGCTCCCAGGGACTTCCATCGGCCCCTGATGGGAATGGGAGCTTGCCAGGGGACAGCAGGAGCCCAGCACCACTGAAAGGCCCAGGTCCAAGATGACTGGGTCCCCATCCAGAGGTGCGGGATCTGCCCTGGATTAAAAGCTTCATGGGCTGGGCAAGGTGGCTCCCACCTGTAATCCCAATACTTTGGGAGGCTGAGGCGGGAGGATTCCTTGAGCACAGGAGTTTGAGGCTGCAGTGAGCCATGATCACACCACTGCACTCCAGCCTGGATAACAGAGCAAAACTCTCTATTTAAAAAAAAAAAAACAGGGTGGGGGGCAGGCATGGTGGCTCACACCTGTAGTCCCAGCACTTTGGGAGGCTGAGGCTGGCAGATCACTTGATGTCAGGAGTTTGATACCAGCCTGGCCAACATAGTGAAACCCCGTCTCTACTAAAAAAACAAAAATTAGCCAGGTGTGGTGGTACACGCCTATAGCTCCAGCTACTCAGGAGGCTGAGGCAGGAGAATCACTTGACTCCGGGAGACAGAGGCTGCAGTGAGCCGAGATCACACCATCGCACTTCAGCCTGGGTGACAGAGCGAGACGCTGTCTCAAATAAATAAATAAATAATTTTAAAAGATACTTAAAATTAAATTATGTAATTATACAAACATTGAAAAAACTGTGGTAAAGTACATATAACATTTGCCATCTTAATCATTTTAAAGTGTATGCTTCAGTGGTAATAAGTAACATTCATAACGTGCCACCACCACCAGCAGCCATCTCCAGAACCTTTCTACCTTACGAAACTGAAATAGTCTCCATTCCTCCCTCCATCCAGGCCCTGGCAGCCACCTCAGCACCCTTCGGTTGCTATAATTTTGTCTAGTGTAGGCACCTCACGGTCTAGTGGAATCATATGGTATTTGTCTTTTTGTGACTAGCTTATTTTACTTAGCATAATGTCCTCAAGGTTCATCCACATTGGAACATATGTCAGAAAGTCCTTCTTTTTTAAGGCTGAATAATATTCCACGCATGAACATCCCACCTTTCTTTTTTTTAGAGACGGAGTCTTGCTCTGTCGCCCAGGCTTGAGTGCGGTGGCGTGATCTCGGCTCACTGCAAGCTCCACTTCCCAGGTTGACACCATTCTTTTGCCACAGCCTTCCGAGCAGCTGGGACTACAGGCGCCCACCACCACGCCCGGCTAATTTTTTTGTATTTTTAGTGGAGATGGGGTTTCACCATGTTAGCCAGGATGGTCTCGACCTCCTGACCTTGTGATTCGCCTGCCTCGGCCTCCCAAAGTGCTGGGATTACAGGCGTGAGCCACTGCGCCCGTTGAACAGCCCACGTTTCTTTATCCATTCACTCATCAACGGACGGACACCTGGGTCGTTCCATCTTTTGGCTGTTGTGAACGATGCTGCTACAGAGACAGTGCACAAACTTCTCCTCAAGTCCCTGCTTTCCCTTCTTTTGTGTACACACCCATAGGTATGTATATACTTTGCTGGATCACGTGGTAATTCTATTTTTAGTTTTCTGGCGAGCTGCCATACTGTTTTCCACAATGGCTGCACCATTTTACAGTCCTGCCAACAGCGCACAAGTGTTCAGATTTCCCCACATCTTCTACAACACTTATTTTCCGTGGGGTGTTTTTGCTGTGGTGGCAGTGATTGTTGCTGTGGAAAGAGTTTGACTGCTTTATTATATTTTGCCATTAATATTTTATAAAAAGTAGTGAAAATGAGAAAATGGAATAGTTGATACGAGTGAAAAACACAGGTTTCATAAAATACTACTGCTGAGAGAAGACAGAGGTGAGTGGCCATGCCAAAGCTATAGATCTTCGTCCTTACTCAGGTAACTCATCGGACTGTGTGCGTGTCCGGCTGACAGTGTATTGGTAAGATACAGGTTTGATATTCAATTTTCAGACATGCTTTCAGGAAGGCCATATGCACATATGAAGCAGCAGACTTCCCATAGGGTTCATGGGAAAAAAGTCCACTCCTCTCCTAAAACACCAGGATTGTTACTTTCAGCATCCACGGCCTGGTAAATCCAAGGAAGGCTAAAGATGATTAAGGAACTTAGAGAGAAAGCCTATGGCAACCCTGATGGATGAAATGAGTTCTGACCAGCAATACTGAAATCTGCCACAGGAAATGTCAAGGTCCCTCCTAAAGATCTTGCGATTCTGCTCTCCCTTGTTGCAGAAAGAGGGCCCGTCCCCCGGAAAGACACAAAGATACTGGCAAACCCTGTTTAAAAACAGCAGCCACAGTCTGTTAATTCCATCTGCCTTGTGCTTACCCATTTATCAAAAAGGATATTACAAAGGACACAGATGAAGAGTTGCACTGGGCAGGGCCTGCGAGAAGGGGCACGGAGCTTCCACGCCCTCCCCGGGTGTGCCACCTGTTCAGCTATCTGCAAGCTCTATTTTCTGTGTTTTTGAAAACAGCCATCCTCATGGGTGTGAGGTTGTATCTCCTTGTATGTACTTAAGTATGTATGTATGTATATATGCATGTATGAATGAATAAGACGGGGGTCTCACTATTCTGTCCAGGCTGTAGTGCAGTGGCTGTTCACAGGTGAGATCTCACTGCTGATCAGCACAGGAGTTTTGACCTGCTCCACTTCTACCCTGTGCCAGTTCACCCCTCGTTAAGCAACATGGTAGTCCCAGAGGTCATCATATTGATGTTGAACTTAGTACAGACACCCGGCAGGCACGGTGCACTACAGCCCAGAACTCCTGGGCTTAAGCAATCCTCCTGCTTCAGCCTCCCAAGTAGCTGGGACTACAGGCTTGCACCACCATGCCTGGCTAATTTTCTTTCTCGGGGTTTCACTCTATCACTCAGGCCAGAGTGCAGCAGTGCGATCAGAGCTCACTGCAGTCTTGACCTTGCGGTCTAAAGCAATCCTCCTACCTCAGCCTTCCGAGTAGCTGGGACTACAAGCATGCACCACTGTACCCAGCTCTGTCTGTAGTTTTGATTTGCACTTCCCTAATGATCAGTGGTGTTGAGCATATTTTGACATGTTTATTAGCCATTTGTATATCTCCTTTGGAGAAATGCCTATTCAAGTCTTTTGCCCATTTAAAAATTGGGTTGTTTTTTTGTTGGTCCTGTGCCATCTTTGTCTATTTCTAGCAAATGGACAGATAGTTAGCCAAGGTCAAATTCTCATGCAGATAAGCAGTTATTATGTCAATGCAACAGAATACTATTCAGCAATAAACAGGAATGAACCAGGGATAAAAAGGACAATCTGATGAGTCTCAAAGTCAGTACAGAGTAAAAGGCCGATCACACACTCTATGGTTGTATTTACATGGTATCCTGGAAAATGTAAATCTATAGGTATAGATAAAAAACAGATCAATGCTGGCTGGGCATGGTGGCTCACATCTGTAATCCCAGCACTTTGGGAGGCTGAGGCGGGCAGATCACTTGAGGCCATGCATTAGAGACCAGCCTGGCCAACATGGTGAAACCCGTCTCTACTAAAAATACAAAAATTAGCAGGACGTGGTGGTGGATGCCTATAATTCCAGCCCCTCAGGAGGCTGAAGCAGGAGAATTGCTTGAGCCCAGGAGGCAGAGGTTGCAGTGAGCCGAGGTGGCACCACTGCACTCCAGTCTGGGGGACAGAGCGAGACTGTGTCTCAAGAAAAAAAAGAAAGCAAGCAGGCAGATCCACGCTGCCAGGGTGGGAGAAGGGTATGACTGCAAAGGGGCGGCAAGAAGGCTTTTCTCCCCAGGGCGATGGAATTGGCCTGTATTCTGAATGTGGTAGTGGTTACGCAAATCTACACGTGTTAAAACGCACAAAACTTTATACCCCACTAGCCTGGCAAACATAGGGAGACCCTGTCTCTACAAAAATAAATTTTTAAAATGAAAAGGGTGTGGTGGTATACACCTGTAGTCCCAGCTACTCAAGAGGCTGAAGTGGAAGATTCCTTGAGCTCAGGAGGTTGAGGCTTCAGTGAGCCATGACTGCACCACCGCGCTCTAGCCTGGGTGACACTGTGACCCCACCACAAATGAAAAACAACAAATACAACTGTATATCCCCACAACATCAATTTTACTGTACATCAATTTTTTTAAAACCTCACTCATAAGGGAGAGGTTCCCCCTTTTATCTGTGCAGGCATTACACCCAGCAGCTTACAAGCCCCATTTCACAGAATCCTTACCAAATTCCGGGAAGGCATAATTACTGTCACTCGGACTCAGATCTGACTGAACTAAGTCCTGATTGTTTCAGATAACAAAAATTCTATTTGATCTTTCCAAGACCCTGGGTATTTGCAAATTCTCATTTGTCATATAGTAGTGGGAATTTACAGCTTGGCAGAAACATGTCCACACATAATGAATCTTTCTCCCTGGGGACAAGGTCCACAGAGCTTCCATCAGACTCTTGGGAGACCTATGATCTTAAAAAGCTCAGGAACCTCTGTTCCAGTTCAAGGCCCTCAAATTATAGAGTGGGGTTCAGAGGCCCAGGAGGGAATCCTGGCTTGCCCCAGAGGACACGGTGTGTCTGTGGCAGTGCCAAGCTGGTTCCCTCTTCATCGCCCAAAGATGTCACAGGTCCAAACATTTCTGGCGATTGTGACTCACCTGCTCCCCATGACTTTAGCCTACAGAATTTCCTCAGCAGTACATGCATTTCTCCTGCCAAGCTGAGGCCAGGGAACTCGGCACCCCTGTAGCAAGGGCAGTCCCTAGCCCGAGTCTCAGTAATCCAGGTCCCTAGCCCAATTCTTACTTGTCAAATATAAAAGCTTCATTCTATAACCTTGCATATTTAGGGTAATTAATAGAGAAAGCTCCTCGTGAACAGAAAAAAACAAGGACAGATCATGCAGAAAAGCATGCTTTTGATCTGTGCCTTTGGTTTTCTGATGAGCTCAGAGAATTAATATTTGGAAGGCACTCTTGACAAGCTGAGGCAGAAGCACAAATTAGTGTGGTTATGCTAATTGAGAGGTTCTGTAGCTCCAGGACGAAATGATTACAGAAAGTGAAAAGGGTTGACTGGGCTTTGGTCTCTGCAAATAGCACTGTGCTTCATGCTAGCTGCATGGACAAATTTGCAAGGAGACTACACACGTTTACTTTCACGTACCCGAAATTCCCCGTGGAGCAGGGGTTAAGGAAGACTCAGAACACCACAACAGCATTTCTGAATTTATCTTTACTGTGAAAATTAATCAAGAAAGAAAAACAAAGGGTATGAAATCCCCCTTCTTGCAGTGCTCAATGCAATTTGTACGTTACTTGGTACACGAGGACCCTGAATGTCTTGTGGTTTTTAACTGTCACAAACGCAACACTCTGTGATCATTTCACCTCCAGAGCTGAACAAAGACAATTTAATTAATCCCTGAGAGTCACTCCGCAAGGAGAAACTGGGGAGGTGTCTCTTGAGACAGGGCAAAAAATATACCTGTTGGTGTATCAGCCCCGCTGTGGCTCTGACATATACCACAGCCTGCAAGCACAGGCCCATTCCTTCCAGAGAGACTCAAATGAAAATCAGGGCCTCATGCTCTGCCTGCATGCACTGGGACACGTGTAGCTGAAATGAACTGCCCTCTACTCGTCCTATGAGTGATCACTTCAAGTGATCACTTCAAAAGTTTATTACTTAATTGGAGAAACCTCCTCCCTGGACTTCAGCTTTCTTAGAGAGAGAAAGAGAAAGAACAAACCAGCCTAAAAGGAAATACCTCAACAGCCAGGGACCTCCCCTTCTCTGTGAGTACTGAGGTTTGAATTTTAGTTACCAGATTACCATTGTTAAAGAAATGATCACTTTAGAGGAGAAGGCCACCTGACGTAAGAACAAACGCTAAGGTTTATCGAGCACTTCTCATGTGTCCAGACTCTGATTAAACGCTTTACGCACATCATCTCATTTCATTCTCCCTCCATGCCATAAGGCAGGTACTGTTAGGATTTTCTCCATTTTACAGATAAGTAACTGAGGCTTTGACAAGACAGAGTGACATGCCCAAGATCCCACAACAATGACACAGGAGGGCTGGTATCTAAAGCCATAGCTGGAGGACCTGAAGCACATGCTCTCAAGTCACTGCTCTGCACCGGCTCACCGCACAGATGGAGAGACAGGGTTGGGGAAGGGCACTGATCCGGTACCTCGGTGCAGACCCAGAGGCCATGAGGCAGGTCTCCCAACTCTCAGCTCAGGCTCATGCTGCCTGTAACATGGTTGAGGGTGTGAGAGTTAACATCAAAAGTCTCCTGTGCACAACACAGGTGGTGGCTGATTGTCAGTTCCCCAAGGGCACTGACGCCTCAGCCTTCTCAGTACCCTCTCCTCCCTGGCAGGCTGCTCCACACTCAGTGACAGCCAGCGTTGGGTGGGCGGATGGACGGAACTACTTTAACTCATAAGGGCCACTTCCCACTGTTGTGCCATCTGTGAGAGGTTTCTCCAAAGCAGATTCTCATGCAATATTTTCAGCAAATGTACTTTTTAAGCCACTTCAATAATGGAGAAACCAGGGGCTTCTTCATAAATCTGTAGGCAGATGTGGTGCCACCTTAACAGTCCTACAGAGAGCTGGAAAGCCCCAGGGGGAACCCCAGAGTACATTCTAACCCAAGGCAGTGGTGGTGCCGTCAAGTCAGTCCTAGACCCCAGGAAGGGGAGAGAACTGAAACTCCAGTTCTCAGCAATACACAACCCAACCCTGGCAAGTCACTTCCCTCTTGCTGCCTCCCTTTCCTCAACTGTCAAATTGGCACAATACCTGCCATTGCTGACTCTTTATAAGGACAGAATTAATTAAATCACACACATATCTGAAGGTAAAGCTCCTAGGATCATTCCTGGAACACAGGAAATAATAAATGTGAGCTGCCATCGTCCTCATCCGGGAAAAATTCTTGTGCAACTGCAATACCTTACGATAAGAAACAAATTGGCCGGGCGCGGTGGCTCACGCTTGTAATCCCAGCACTTTGGGAGGCCGAGGTGGGCGGATCATGAGGTCAGGAGATCGAGCCCATCCTGGCTAACACGGTGAAACCCGGTCTCTACTAAAAACACAAAAAAATTAGCCAGGCGTGGTGACAGGTGCCTATAGTCCCAGCTACTCAGGAGGCTGAGGCAGGAGAATGGCATGAACCCAGGAGGCGGAGCTTGCAGTGAGCCAAGATTGCGCCACTGCACTCCAGCCTGGGTGACAGAGCAAGACTCCGTTTCAAAAAAAAAAAAAAACAAACAAACAAACTAACTAACAAAATTAACAAAGCCCAAAACAACAAAGAAACTAATCTGTACAAAATGTTTCAAAACCTATTTTGATGATTAGTTAAGTGCTGTCCAACATTTACTACCATTAAAAACCATCAACAAAACAACCCTCAGTAAGTCCACATACTGCAGTCGAGACTCACAAAGAACCAGCCTTAGGGCCGGGCGCGGTGGCTCATGCCTGTAATCCCAGCACTTTGGGAGGCTGAGGTAGGCGGATCATGAGGTCAGTAGTTCGAGACCAGCCTGGCCAGAGAGACCAGCCTGACCAACATGGTGAAACCTCATCTCTATTAAAAATACAAAAATTAGCCGGGCATGGTGGCGGGTGCCTCAAATCCCAGCTACTTGGGAGGCTGAGGCAGGAGAATTGCTTGAACCTGGGAGGGGGAGGTTGCAGTGAGCCGAGATCACCCCATTGCCCTCCAGCCTGGGTGACAGCAGAGAGAGACTCCATCTCAAAAAAAAAAAAAAAAAAGAAGAAGAAGAAGAAGAAGAAGAACCAGCATTAGAAAGGGCTCTGGGGTGGGTTTATCTACCCTACCAAATTACAACAAAGGCAGCTGAGGCTCAGAGAGATGAAGCAATTTGCCCACCGTCACCCAGCCAGAAGCAAGGCTTCCGCGGTCCCCTGTGAGCTGCAGCAGGACAGCCAGAAGGAGAGCTATCTTTCAAAGGAACCCTCAGGATGACGGGGTATCCTGTTAGCGCAGCAGCTGCCTCTGTGGCAGAGGGGTCCCTGGAAACGCGAAGGCTCATTTTCACCCACGTCACAAAGCCAAGAGAATGATATCAGAATCAATGAAAATACAGATGCATGGGGAATAGTCTGATGGGCTTTAGTCCTAACTTTGCCCCAACTCAGTATATGACTATGTGTAAATTTTAACTCTTTCAGATCTCAAAGACTAAGCTCCGTGTCTTAGTTTCCTCCTCTGCAGAATGAGAACAGTTAACAGTACCTTTCTCCTATTGAAAGGATTAAATGCAACCACAAGTGTAAAACACACAGAAGCGAGCCTGGCACAGCACGTGGTAAGTGCCTAATGAACATCAGCTACTACTATTATTTGTATTTATTATTGAAAGGAGGGGTTGAGAGTAGCCAATTCCATGACTCACGAACAATCATCCATCTATTTATTCAGAACCATCACTTGAAGGAGGATGGGAGCACATGATAACCAGCAAATAAACACAACCACTGTTTCCAACCAGGGGTTTTGTTTGTTTGCTCATTTGGGGTCAGCTAAGTGGCTATTTAACACGGTCACATTCCACTGGCTGTCAGCTGTCCTCTCTTCTCATTCCGTGTCTTTCCTTCTCTCAATTACTGCCAGCGTCACACTCCTGCTCCGTCTTTAACAATACAGTGTGTGGCTGGGAATCGCATCTGCCAGGTCCACACCAATGGCACAAATTTTAAAAAGCTATAGAGCAAATGCCTGAAATCCGGCCCTCTGAACCCAGCCCTGGGCAAACCCACACAGCATCCTGTGCTCAGTGCTCCATTTCTATGCTTTAAAAGCACTGCAGAATTGCCTGATCACAAAACTTAATATGCAGTAAAGTCACTATGTGGTTCCGGCAAGCCAGTGAAAAGCAAAGAGAAAGCCTGCTGCTAAGGGACTGATGGGGACAGAGGTCTAAGCTGTGACAGGAGTCATGGTGTTCCAGGAAGCAGCAGTCCAGACGGCAGGGTGGGTGGGACGTGGGTTCAGAGAACTGCCACCTGTCTTTCAAACTACGAATGGAAGAAGAAAGTGGGACAAAGAGGAATTGTGACCAGCAGACAGCAGAGTTCTAATACACTCAGGTGAGCCTCTCCCCTGTACCTCACGGAAGAAGGGGAAGTAGCAAGAAAGACTGCCCATGCCCCTTGACAAAGAAGGAAGGCGGAGCCAGAGGCACACCAACAGCCTGCACCCCAGCCCTAGACAGCACACACCACACAGTTATCCTGGCAAAAGACAGTAATGCTGCAGAAAGCTAGTCCTAAATCACGTTGAAAGGCCAACTGAAAAAAATAAATAAATAACAAGTAGGGACAGGGATTCCTGGGACGGTGCTCACTATGGGTGTCAGGCTGAGCAGAGCTGGCACAGGCCTTGGTTTGTAAATACAGGGCAGAATGAGCATTGCCTACAAGTGCTTTGCTCCTGAGTATCCCAAAGAACCAGGCAGTCACTACAAGTGGAAGCTCAAAGAACATGCACTGACTGACAGATGCAGCGTCAGAGCCGAGTGGCGGCTCAGCCTTCACGGTGTCCTGGCATTCTCCCAACAGTGTTCTGGGAATTTGATCCTAACTTCATCATTAATGTTCAGAGGACTACAGGAAAACACTGACCAAGGTGTATGGTTAACACAGAACCCCCAACTAATTGCACACCACTCATCAGATATTGGTCCTATTAATGTACCAAGAAACATCCTTATTGGCTATTTAAAACCAGAATAAGCTACATCTAAAGATAATTTGAGACTTGGAACCAGAAACTGAAATTCATTCCATGATAACATTAACGAAATCCACTCATTCTTTTAGTAACTATTTATTGAGCACCCATTGCGTTCGAGGCCCCGTGATGGCACCACAGCGGTAGACAGGCACACTCCCTCACGCAGCTAATGATCTCTTTAACGTTTCACTTGTTGATTTTTAACTTGCAGAAAGGAAACTGGGGCTTTGATTTTGAATGAGTTAAACATCATTCTACTCAAGCACTGATCTGGGGCATTTCCATGGAATTTAGTACCTGTTAGAGGAAGAGAAGGCACAAAGAGCCCAGAGGAAGTTGATTTTGGTAGGGGAGGCTGTGAGAACATGCAGGAAGTGGGTTTTCACATTGTGTTTAGGGCGGAGGGTCCAAGGAGGAGCCTCGGCCACGGCTAAGCAGGAAGGACGGCATTCAAAGAGGCTTCCCCATTAGTGGTTACCTAATGGTCTTCTTATGTATAAAAAAGGGCCTGCAGTCACGCATGCGGGGCTTAAAACCTAGATGATGGGTTGATGGGTGCAGCAAACCACCATGGCACATGTATACCTCTGTAACAAACCTGCACGTTCAGCACATGTATTCCAGAACTCAAAATTAAAAAAAAAAAAAAAGTCGGGGGGGGGGCAGGCTGCAGCTTAAAAACACAAACAGAGGAGCATTCCTTTTGAGTCCCACTCCTTCCTGGCACTGATGAGGAAAATAAGCCCCAGGAAAGGGTACGAATCACCCAAGGACACAACTCAGACGTTCTCAAACAGATGACCAGAAACTAAGATGACTGGCCTGCTGGATGACAGATCCCTTAATAATTCACAAACGGTGGGTTTTATTTATTTACTCATAAAACAGCCTTTGGGGCAAGACGGGTGACGGCTCAGAGGAACACCTGTCCCGGCGGCGAGGCGGCCGCGGGGTGGGGCAGGCGGCGGGTTGTCAGGCCTGTCCTCTTTCCAGAGCGTGATCTTATCCTGGCCACAGGGAACACGCTCAGCTGGCCTGAGGTAAGACCCAGCCTGGCACTCAAGGCAATCTCCGATCCGGGCTACTTTGGGAGATATTTTTCTGCAAGCTCACACATGACTCATCTCTACAGACCTCCTACAAGGTCTCTTGGCTACAAGGAATCCCATTCAAACCGCCTCTGCCAACAGCTGCTCTAGAGACCAGGAAACATTTGGGGTTGCTGTGGTTGATTTTTTCTAAAAACACATTTAGCTGGTGTTAGTGTTATTTCTTATCTCTCTACAGCATTGTTAATGTGACTAGTATCATGAGTATCAGACGCAGCCTAAAGACTGTAGTGGCCCTCCCTTAATTTCACCGGTAGATCTTTTTTTTCAAACATCAGAAAAGAGATTGAGAAGCCTGAAGAAGAATTAAGACAGAAAGCTACTGTCTCCCCAGCAACCAGGGAGGCGCTAACAAGTGCTCTGCAAAGGCAAGAAAGGGGGCTGGTTCCCTATTCCACTTCTCTAGGGCATGACCTTGGGCAAGAAACCAAACTTCCCTGGGCCTTAGCTGCCCTCAGGAGTAAAAGAGGGGTACTCAGCCCTGCTCTCACCCCCTGGGCTGTTGTGAGGATGAAATAAAATGAGGTAGTCTATAAGTGCATTCTGAAAACCATAGGAAATGGCAGAAATGTTCAAGATCGTTCTGGTTCTACCCCTGGACTGTGGCCTCCAGGGACAGGTTCCTGCTGGTTCCCTGCCACGAGGCATCACTTGGTGTTTGCCAACGAGGAGGCACTCCGTAAGTGTTAAAAAGGTGAGCGAAAGAAAGCGGAGTAGGTGCCATCAAAATGTCGCATTGCTTGACTGAGTACACTTTGACCACAAAAATTCCTAACTATGGGGGAAAAAGGAAGTACAAATTTGAAGAGTTTAAAATTGATCGAAATACAGTGACTGCCAATCTAAGAGGACCTCTTTCTCAGGCCACAAAAATGTGCAGCCCCACATGATAGGACTTGTATTCTTAGCATCTGCTCCGAGAAAATACATCATGACAAAAAAGTGACCACGAATGCAGTCATTGTAAATTTCTTTTTGATTCACAATAAAAGCATCTTCACACATTTGAAACCATAGCACATTGAGCATGAGACACCGTATTTATTCTGTCCTCAGGCAGCGTGCTGGGCAAGCCTGCGGCCACTTTACCAGGCCCAGTGAACTGCTCCAAGGTGACGGGAGCTACAGTGCTGGCAGGAGGGTCCAGTAAATGATGAAACTCCCAGCCAGCCTGTGGTTCACTGGGAGCACAGAGAGGAAGGAAAGGGACTATAAAAATATATATACCAAATTGCTTAACTTATGGCCAGCTCAGGTAGAAGGTATGGCCCAGGAGGCCGGGATCTTTGCTGTGTTCCAAGAACTAGAACAACTCCAGGCCCTTAGGAGGTTGCTCTGTGAGGTAGGTGACAAGTGAAGCTACTGAAGGAAGGAAGAAAGGAATGAGTGACTGAAACTGACGCATGCAGTCCAGGGACCTTCTTCCCTCCAGCTAAGGAGGCCTCGGTCTGCTCCCACCCCAGGAGACTGGTCCTCTACCCCACAGCCTGTGCTCAGCTAATTGGACCCATCCTCTACCTCTCACCTTAAGTCCCATTTTGTCACAGGAACACAGGAGTTTTCTGACTATCCCTCCCCACTACAAGTCTGATCCCTTGCCACCTTCCTGCCCACCCTGTGACACACAGAGGATGCCTGTATTCAGGGCAGGCAGCGCAACATCTGCTGAGTTCACCACTGAGTCCCCAGAGCCTTGTACGGAGCCTGATGGGGCCGGTGCTCGATCCCTGATGAATGAAGGATGGAGTAATGAGTCAATGAAGGGATGGGGCAAAGGTTTCAAAGTCCAGATAAAAACAAACAAACGTGAATCATTTCTCCGGGGAGGGGATGCAAACGCAAATGTCAAAAGTCCAAGTGGGCCGTCGGAGGTGTGGCTGGCTGTGGGAGTGGTGAGGGGCTCCGTGGGAGTGGCCGCCACCTGACACCCACCCACGGCTGCCTTGTAGTCAGGAACAAGGTCTCAGGGTTACCAGAGATTCTCATTTCTCAAGGGAATCAGGAACCTGGCTTTTGAGATTGTTGAGTGACTTCCTGATTTTTCAATACTGACCATCGATTCTTCTGCTTTTTCCTCAAGAACACACACAGATCCTACCCAGCATACCTGTGGACTGAATCCAGCCCGTGGCTGCCAGTCGGCGCTCAAGCTCCAGAAACGTGAGGGTATCAACTCTCCTCGCTCAGTGTCTCTATTGGAAGACACGTGAGCAAACAGAACCACAGTAACTGCTTGCACAACCAGAACCACGTTCATTTGTTCTCCAAAGCAGCCTCTACACAGTTGCATACATCTCCCATCAGTCTTCCAGAACGAGTCCCTCTGAGCTCCTAGGGAAGAGCCTCTTCTCCGCTGCAGACCTGCCCACAAGCTCACCCTGGGAGCGCCCTAATCTGTCCAGCTCTCTTCTACTCCCCACCTTCTCGTCATCTCTGGAAGCACTGTGGAGTTTAGAAAAGCCTCCCCTGCACCCTAGCTTCTTCCTGGCCCTCCAAATTCAACCCTTCTCCACTAGGTCTCACTTGACAGGCTCCCACCAGCCCAGCAAGTTGTCCCTGTGCCACCCTCTGGCCCAGACTGTCTTGATTCTCCATGGCACTTGGGACCCCCAGACATGAGGCCTACGACCTGGTGTGTCTTCTGAGGATATACATAGGTATGGATGAACCCCTCAAGGCCCTGCCCCAGCCAGGAACTGCTGCATGAGGAAGAAAATGTTCCAAAGAGCAGCAATGACTCAAAAGATCTCCCCCAGGGGTTAAGAGTCGTCCTGCACAGCACAGAGGTATCAGGCAAGGCAAGGGGGCGGGATGAGGAACAGGCTAGAGCTGCACACTATATGGGTTCCTGTGAAAGAGTTTCCTGTTCACCCAAAAAACCTTGGATGCCTTAAGCACTGAGAACTAAAAACACTGGTCCTTCTACTTTCAGGGAGAAGAGATTATGAACATATTTAAGCAACATTTCTGTTGCTTTGAGATAACAGAAAACAGCAAAACTCCAGTCACAATTGTTTGCCAGGTGTCAGGCTCTGCTGCCACTTCACCTAAGGGCCTCCCCTCTGAATCAAATACTCCTCTGGAGATTGACTAGTGGGGAGTCCATTAAAAAATCTCCAACAGAAACCTAACAAAATCTCATTGAAATGCAAAGGGCAGTTCACTGAGAATGACCAGCGGAGGCCACCAGGAAAGGTCATCCTCACTCCAGGAGCACCCCAGTCTTCCTTGGCAGTTGTTGTAATCTTTTGCTACGACTCCTATGAACCACAGCAAAAGACCTTCTGCAAGGAGGCTGGACCTCCAGCCAGCTCCACGTCTGTGATCCCCAATCTGCAGGCGAGGTCCTGACCCTGGTCTTGCCAATCTCAGAACTGTCTTACTTTTTCTGCTTCTCACAAAACGCATCTTCCACTGGCCGGGCGCGGTGGCTCAAGCCTGTAATCCCAGCACTTTGGGAGGCCGAGGCGGGCGGATCACAAGGTCAGGAGATCGAGACCACAGTGAAACCCCGTCTCTACTAAAAATACAAAAAATTAGCCGGGCGCGGTGGCGGGCGCCTGTAGTCCTAGCTACTCAGGAGGCTGAGGCAGGAGAATGGCGTGAACCCAGGAGGCGGAGCTTGCAGTGAGCCGAGATCGCGCCACTGCACTCCAGCCTGGGCAATAGCGTGAGACTCCGTCTCAAAAAAAAAAAAAAAAAAAAAAAAAACGCATCTTCCTCCCGCACCTTCCGCAGCTCCTAGTCACTCCTTCCCCCCTCTCCTCTTTCTCCCTGTCTCCACCAGGTATATCTCAGCCCTCTCTTCAGAGTCTAGCACAAACACTGTCCCCTCCAAAGTCTTCCTCATTCCCACACTGATGAAGGCCCTCTCTCACCGTGCCCGCAGCAGCACGGTCACTCGGTCTGGCAGCCTGGGTAGCTTAGGAACTGTGCGAGGTCAGACAAGCTTCTGTGGGAACAGGCACGTGCATCTACAACTCCCTAGCAGAAGGCGGTGCCCAGAAAAGGCCCAAGGACGACCTATGCTGAAATGAACTGGCCTCAGGTCTTTCTCCCAATAGCAGAGAACTTGAAGAGGCATTTCATTCCCAGTGGTTTGGGCTGTGGAAAGCATCTCATGGGATGACAGGTAATTTTTTCCTTTAAATTTTTCCATTCCTTTAGCAATGAGGTCTCACCATTTTGCCCAGGCTTGTTTCAAACTTCCTGGGCTCCAGCGATCCTCCTGCCTTGGCCTCCCAAAATGCAGGGACTACAGGCTTGAGCCACTGTACCTGGGTGACAGATGATTTTCAATGTGGTTCATTTTACTTTTCTGTGATTTCCAAGTTTTGACAATGAACACAGAATATTCTTATAATCAAAGAACCCAGTGAATGTTCTTTCTAAAATAAAGAATCCACGTTTCCCAGCAGTACCATTCTGACAGACACTATACGAGAAGTTCCTGAGAAATGCTGCACAGATGAACCCAAGTTATTTCTGGAGCAGCAGGTGTACAGGATGGCGACTCATGGTCACTGGGCAAGGCTGTGGGGGCTCAAATTCAGTGAGAAAAATAAGAAATGGCACCTGAATCCAAGCGCCCTGTCCCTCATAAAAGCACCCCAACTTCTGGTCAGAGGGCCGAGAATGAATACCCTAGGCGCCTGCTGCCCTCTTGCTGGCTGGACAGCCGGAACTCACTGAACCTCTCTGAGCCTGTAAAACTGGGACCATATTCTTTCTCACAGACTAGCTTCAAAAATTAAAGAAGCAATGCCTTTTAGGTGCTAAGAGTTAGATATATAGTAAACCCTCAAGAAAGCCTACAAAAATGTCCTTCTGTGCTTCAACCACAGCCTGCAAAAGTCATATTGCCTTGTGGGTCCGCTGCAGGGGTTCACCCCACCAGAGTATCCCAGATTCAACCCAGGAAACACAAGCAACTTCCAAAATCAAAGCCACAGACCTCCTTTGCAGCTCCCTAAAAATCTGCTTTCCCTAATTCAGACGCCAAGCTAACCTGGTACTTGGCTTATGACCACAGGACACGCTCCCAGTACAGGAGCCCAGGAACACCCGCCCACTTCACCTTAGACCCATGGATTCACATTTGCCCTGCAAGGTGCCGCAGGCTAATGAAGCCTGGGGCCCCATATGCGCGACAGTCATTGAATCTTTCGAGACTCTATTTCCAGGACAGGCAAACCCAGGGACTGGAAAGGTAACTCCCCTAGATTTCTAGGAACACACAAAGAGACGAGATCTGCATGAAGATTTATCATCTACATCAACCCACCGGCCCCCCACCTGCCCTCCTTGCAGGGCTGGGCTTGATCGGGGTGGGGAGGGGAAACTTGACTGTATCCTTAAAATGCCTCCACTCATCCAGCCTGCTTCCTTTGAAGCAACCGAAGTGGACGCGTCTGGTTAAATTTAAACTCAAGGCTCGTTAGAAATGACACATTTTACAGCTCAGCTCAGTTCACCTTCCGAGCGCCGAGCCCAGGCCGGGCACGGAGAGTTGCAGCCGCAGCAACACGCGGCCCGGGCTGTTCTTCCCCTGCCTGGGGCTCGAGCCATTTTCGGAAGTTCCCGGGGACCGCGGAGCGGCTCGCGCGCCCGGCCCCGGGTTGCAGGGGCCACGCCCGGCCCGACCCCCGGCGTCCCCGCAACGGCCGCTTCCCCCCGCGCCCGGCAGGGAATGGGCCTGGAGGAGAGTCTGCCAGGCGTCCTGACGAGGCCTCGGTGGCTTCACCCCGCCCCGGCGCACGCAGGGCCGCGCATCCCGGGGGACCCGCGCTCGGCCCGGGTAGCGGCGGAACCGCCGGGCCGGGCCCGGCCGGAGGGAGCCGCCCCGCGCCCGCGCCTCACCTGCTTTCTCGATCTTGCCGGACATTTCCGGGCTGCGCCGGAGGCCGAGGCCGCCGCTCATCGGGCCCGGGCCGGGCCGCCGCGGGGCGACAGGGGCGGCGCGCCCGCCGCTTGCCTCGGCCCTGGCTCGCCACGCCTCAGACCCGCGCCGGCATGGCGGGCTCCGCGCGGCCGCGGCCCTCCGCTCGGCGACCGCGCTCCAGCCCGCCCGGGCCCAGCCGCTCCCGCCGCGCCCGCCGCCGCCGCCGCTCCGCCTCTCGCGCGCCCGCCGCTGCTCCCCCGGCCCGCGAGCCGGCCGCAGCGCAGCGCCGCCGCCCGCCCGCCTGCCGGGCCTCGGCCGCGGCCACGGCCACAGCGCCACCTGCCGGGCGCCCGCCGCACCGCCACAGCGCCCCCTGTGGGCCCGGAGCCGCCCGAGCCTCCTGCTGCGACGCGCGAGACGCAGCGCCCCCTGCCGAGCCGGAGTCCCCACGCCGGGGCCTGAGGCCTGGGGCCTGGGGCCGACCCCACCTGGGACTCCGCATTCCTCTGCTGTGGGACTAGAGTCACCAGGTCCAGACCTGGGACTGACAGCTCCAACCCAGGGTCCTCGGTTGCCCAGAGCCTGGCCTGCCCCCTCACCAGAGACACAGAGACCTCTCCTGGGTCAGATCTTCCGCCTCAGGGCGTGGAACTGACACCCTCCCAACCCTAGCATCATCCCAGACCCAGCATCCCCTGTGGGCCAGAGGCTCCACGCCAGGGCCTGGAACTCACTCTCACCAGGACCCAACAAGCTCTGCTGGTTGGGAGCCTGTCCTGACACCCCCAAACCAGAGACGCAGCACTCCTTTTTGTTTGTTTGTTTTTTGTTTTTGAGACCGAGTCTCATTCTCTCGCCAGGCTGGAGTGCAGTGGCGCGATCTTGGCTCACTGCAACCTCTGCCTCCCGGGTTCAAGCGATTCTGCTGCCTCAGCCTCCCGAGTAGCTGGGATTACAGGCACATGCCACCATGCCCAGCTAATTTTTGTACTTTTAGTAGAAACGGGATTTTACCATGTTGGCCAGGCTGGTCTCAATCTCCTGACCTCGTGATCCACCCACCTCGGCCTCCCAAAGTGCTGGAATTACATATAGGTGTGAGCCACCGTGCCCTGCCCGCACCCCCTTCTTAACGGGAGACCCCACACCAGGGCCTGGGAGTGGCCTCATAGGACCTCCTGCCAGCCCAGAGGCTCCAAGCCAGGGAATGACTCCACTCTGGCATGAAAGCCCTCTGCTGGCCCAAGGTCCATGCCAAGGCGGAGGATTCATTCCTCACCCCAGCCCCTCACATGGGATTCAGCCACCCTGTCAGCGACAGCCACCTGTCCAGGGCTGGGGTCGGCCCCACTCAGGCCTAAATGTTCCCTGAGACCTAGAGCCCCCATGCTGACCTGGGCCCAACTCCCTCAGGGACACAGCACACCCTGCCTGCCCTGCTTATTTGACACCCAGATGGGCTCCCTGGGGCTCAGCTGTGGAACTTTTCTAGTGTGGAAATGAGTTCATTAAAAGTCGTGGCCGGGCACGGTGGCTCACGCCTGTAATCCCAGCACTTTGGGAGGCCGAGGCAGGTGGATCACGAGATCAGGAGATCAAGACCATCCTGGCCAACATGGCAAAACCCCATCTCTACTAAAAATACAAAAATTAGGTGGGCATGGTGGCACGCACCTGTAGTCCCAGCTACTTGGGAGGCTGAGGCAGGAGAATCGCTTGAACCCAGGACACAGAGGTTGCAGTGAGCCAAGATCATGCCACTGCCCTCCAGCCTGGCGGTGTCAGAGCGAGACTCCATCTCAAAAAAAAAAGTCGTGGCTGGGCAAGGTGGCTCATGCCTGTAATCCCAGCACTTTGGGAGGCTGAGGTGGGTGGATGGCTTGAGCCCAGGAGTTCAAGACTAGCCTGGGCAATGAGTGAAACCCCATCTCTACTAAAAATACAAAAATTAGCCGGGCGTGGTGGCACCTGCCTGTAGTCCCAGTTACTTGAGAGGCTGATGTGGGAGAATCACTTGAGCCCTGGAGGCAGAGGTTGCAGGGAGTCATCATCGCACTGTGACAGAGGAAGACCCTGGCTTAAAAAAACAAAAAGAAAGAAAGAAAAAAAAGAAAAGTCATTTAAGAATCAAAGGATCTGCTAAGGCTAAGTACAATTTCGGGTGCTGTGGGCCCTACAAAAATGGGCACAATTGGTGCTTCTCTCCAAAGAGTTCACAACTTAGCTGGGAAGTCAAAGTTAAATCCTATAATACAAGTAGTAAATAACAACAAATGAGTAACACAAGTGATGTTCCAGTGTGGGGAAATCTGCTACCTGCTTGCTATCGTTGGTCCAAGATGGAATACAAAGAAGTAGCACACACCACCTGGGCTAGGTTTTCCTCCTATTTCCCCAAAAATAAGTAAATTAAATAGCCTGGTGATGGGGACAGGATTTGGGGGAGGTGCAGGGAGGAGGAAAAAACTGTTAATGCTGTGAGAGATTCTTATTCCCATCTCCCCTGGACAGTCTAAAGGGTCACCCATTCCACAACCAAGAGCTGATCAGGCCGGGCGCAGTGGCTCACACCTGTAATCCCAGCACTTTGGGAGGCCAAGGCGGATGGATCACTTGAGTTCAGGAGTTCGAGACCAGCCTGGCCAACGTGGTGAAACCCCGTCTTTACTAAAAATACAAAAATTAGTCAGGCGTGGTGGTGCGCGCTGGTAATCCCAGCTACCCAGGAGGCTGAGGCAGGAGAATCACTTGAACTTGGGAGGCAGAGGTTGTAGGGAGCCGAGATCGTGCCACTGCACTCCAGCCTGAGTGACAGAGCAAGACTCCGTCTTAAAAAAAAAAAAAAAGGAGCTGGTCATAGATGGCAGCCAAATTTCCCATCATCATTTCATCAGTTGCAGTCCTCTAGGGGTCAAAGGCAAAGCCAAAGATTGACACATTCATTTCCCTCTTCTAGCTGATGAATGGATGCTCTGAGCCGGGGTGGCTCTGTTCAGCCCTCTTGGCAGATGCATCACCAGACAAAACTGGTCCCTGGCCCCAGGCCCAACTCCAAAACACTCTCAATGCTGTCCCCAACCCTTCTAGGCTTCTGAGCTGAGAAAAGCCAATATTTAAAATCCAAAATCCTGGGTGAAAAGTAGAAAATTAGACTGCAGGACTACTAGGTGCAGTCAGGGGTTTGTGAGAACACAGTCAAATATATTTAATAAATTATGACATATCCAATGACAAGAGATTCGCAAACAACAAAGTACTTAGCAAATGGACATTATGGTAAATCAGAGTCACAGAACTTATTTAATAAAGGCTATTCATCAAATATGTTTATAACTATAGTAGAACACACACAAGGTAATGAAGCAAACGGATTCCCACAGCCCTGTTCTTGCTGGCTTGGAGCCTTCTCATGAGCTGCTCCTGCTGTCTAGAATGTTCTCTCTCCTCCTCTCCACCTGGCTGGTTCCCGTCATCTTTCGCTTCTCGGTTTCACTGTCATGTCTATAGAGAATCCCTCCCTGACACACCCCAATAGGGTCATCCTCCAGTACTGGTTAGGAAACTTGATTTCACTGTCAGAAACCTAGCTCTGCCTGCTTAGAGCATGAAGGGCATTTTTTGAAGATCATAATTAGTAAATCAGGTATACAGCTAGGTCCAAACACAGCTAACCCCAGGCTCTGGAACAAGGCCATTGGTCCTCTGTGTTGGTTCCCTTCTCAGGCCATCTCTCTCTACAAGGCAGCAAAGGGTGAAGCTGGGCACCAGCAGTCCTGGGCCTGTCACCTGCCTGCTTAATAACCGCAATGGACACATTCCTCATTGTGTCAAAGAGAGCCCCATGGCAGACTCTAATTAGCTCGGTTTGAGTCACACGTCTATCCCCAAGCCAATGACTGCAGGAATGGGGTAGAATATGTGATTTGGCCAGCCTAGGAATTGTGCCAATTGTAAGAAAGCTTGGGAGCAGAGGCTGTGGAACAGCCTAGCAACTTAGGAAACTGAAGCAAGAGAATCACTTGAGCCTAGGAGTTCAAGCCTGTAGGGTGCTATAATCACACCAATGAATAGCTACTGCACTCCAGCCTAGGCAATAGAGTGAGACCTATGTCTGAAAACAAAATAAATTGTAAGATAACAGAAAATAAAGCCCTATTAATACAAGGGATCATGCCAGGCTCTTGTACTGCAGCAGCACCAACTCCAGCAGAGGGAAGGGGCTCAAGTCAGCGCTTGGATGGGTGCTGTCAGGCCTTCGTCCAACATCCCAGGGAAGGATGGGGTGAGCCAGGTGACCACTCTACCTTAGCAGCTCTCCAGATGCCACAGTGGAAGATGGAAGAAATAGTTAGGTGGCCCAGAGCCTGCTCATGGAGACTATTTTAGATGGGGCCCCTTGCAAAAGTGCCACATCCTCTTCTTGCGTTTGCAGACAACACTCAGCTATTCAGACAACAGGAATTCCACGAGACTAGGGTAGAAAACAGCCAGAGTGAGGCTGGTGGCCAGGGGCCCACCTCAGCTTGGATTGGTGGGATCTGTTGGCATGCACCTGCCTGAATTCCCAGACACCACTGTCCGTTCCCTGTGGACAGAGAGTATTGCTTCATTACATCACCACTGTAGATCAGAGGAGGAGGTGAAACCATTACTAACACGAGTCATGGCAATGAGGGCTGACACTTCCTGAGGGCTGCCTGTGGCTGGGCCCTGCTCAGTCACTGCCTCAATCCTTACACGAAGCCCGGGAGGGCAGGGTCTAGATAAGAGAGTGTTTGTTTGGTCACGGGTTGTAGATACCTACTTATTGTTGGCAAAGGGGAATGTATTGGGGAAAAAAAAAATGATTGTCTCAAAGGTAGAACCAAAGGGCAGGAAGTTCAACACCTGCCAGAAACTGAACTGCACACAACAATCACTTTCCCACACACCCTGAGGCCGCTTCCTTCCCCAGCTCAGCCATGAGACCAGACTCGCTAAGGATGCTCAATACAACCCCAGGTTTCAAGAGAGATGAGCTGATTGGCCCGGCTGGGGTCAGTGGTCCATCCCTGGCCCAACTGGGTCTGGCCAGGTGGGTGGGGTTATTCAGGGAACCGAAGACCTGAGCGACGTGACCAACTCAGCATTCCACTGGAGGCTATACGATCAAACAGGAAAGTGTTTATCATGCATGCAGGATGTGAGCAAACTCATCAGACGGTTCCTACCAACAGAAGGTTTGCTGGATGCCATCACTCCCTGGAGCCAAGGTTATCTACTGTGACATCTAGAGCCGGTTGTTTGAGGAATGCAGTCTTACAAGCCTACTCTGGACTGAGCAGCTGACCCCTTCTTCCACCCCCCTTCTCACTACCTCTTTTGCCTAATAAATACGGGGAGCTGTGTAAAGCTCAGAGTCCTTGTCCACTAGAGGCAAGGTGTCCCCTGACCCCTTCTTCCAAATATGCTCTTTTGTCTCTTGTGTTTTATTCCCGCGTTTGCCCCCTTAGTTCAGTCCCCTTAGGTCTGTGCGGGTTACATAGTGGCGTCCCGAACAGTGACAGAATCGGGCTCCCAACACGGTTACACAGTACAAACACAACTGCTAGAGTCTACACTCGTGGGTCCAGTTCTCAGCAAAGGAGAGCTTAGCGTGGGCATACACCTACATCCTCTATGGCTCATCTTTTTTTTTTTTTTGAGACGGAGTCTCGCTCTGTCGCCCAGGCTGGAGTGCAGTGGCGCGATCTCGGCTCACTGCAAGCTCCGCCTCCTGGGTTTACGCCATTCTCCTGCCTCAGCCTCCCGAGTAGCTGGGACCACAGGCGCCTGCCACCTCGCCCGGCTAGTTTTTCGTATTTTTTAGTAGAGACGGGGTTTCACCGTGTTAGCCAGGATGGTCTCGATCTCCTGACCTCGTGATCCGCCCGTCTCGGCCTCCCAAAGTGCTGGGATTACAGGCTTGAGCCACCGTGCCCGGCCTTCTATGGCTCATCTTAACTCCACGTGGCTTAGTGGGAGACACGAAGATACATTTCTAGTAAGCGGTGTGGCTGGAACTCACACAGGTCAGCCCACTCAGAGCTCGTGTTTTAATCACCGTGCTACAAATTCCCTAACTCAAACTTCTCTTTATACCTCTTCCCCACAGTGTTTTACATATATGCTTGATCTTGGGTTCAATTCAATTCAATCCACATCGATTGTATGTCTTTAGTGTACTGGGCCTTATGAGAAAAACAAAGATAAATAAGACCTACATACAGGTCTCCAAGAGCCTCAGGGGTGTTTGGGGGCAGAGATTTCAAGTCTCAACGGACTCTTCCAGGAACCAGCTATAAGGAATGTTCCAGCTGTGGGTGCCTACCGTGCTGTCTGAGTGTGCAGGTATTCCTTTCAATTTGGAGCCTCAGGCAAGTCCAAATAGAGAAGGCAAATGTTTCAGTGACTTTAAATGGGATCAGTGACGTCATTTTTTTTGGTTGTTTATTTGTTTGTTTGTTTGAGACAAAGTCTCACTCTGTCGCCCAGGCTGGAGTGCAATGGTACAATCTCGACTCACTGCAAGCTCCGCCTCCCAGGTTCAAGGGATTGTCCTGCCTCAGCCTCCCAAGTAGCCGAGATTACAGGTGCGCGTCACCATGCCTGGCTAATTTGTATTTTTAGTAGAGATGGGGTTTCACCATGTTGGCCAGGCTGGTCTGGAACCCCAGGTGGTCCATCCACCTCGGCCTTCCAGAGTGCTGGGATTACAGGCGTGAGCCACCATGCCCAGACGATGCTATGCTTTTATGGAGATTTTGCTCATTATTTATTACGGAGAATATGAGGCTCCCACATTCCCCCATGCCCTGGGCCTCCAAACAGCTGAATCCTGTTCTGGTGTCCATGCCCATGAAATTGAAGAGATGTCCACAGAGATCCTTAGAAAGGCCAGGAGAGATGTCTGGGTCATTGCTCCACTATCTAAATGTGGGATCTTTCAGGCTGACTCCAGCAGAACAGGCAGCAGATAAGCTTCATGGTAGTTTTGGCCTTTTTTCTCACAAGTAGGGATTCAGGCCAGTTAGAAGACCTCTTAGATCTCTGTGTACTCAAAGGCTGGTATGAAACAGACACGTTTTTTATAATGACCCATAAGGCAACCACACAGCCTCGAGGATCAGGTTAAAATGGAATAATGAAATTCATAGAGACAGAAAGTAATATGGTAGTTGTTCAAGGCTGGGGGTATGGGAGTATGGTGAGTGACTGGTTAATAGGTACAGACTTTCAATTTTACAAGATACAAAGAGTTCTAGAGATGGACGGTGGTGATGATTGCACAACACGAGTGCACTTAATACTACAGAACTATACACTTAAAAATGACTAATGTGGGCTGGGTGCGGTGGCTCATGCCTGTAATCCCAGCACTTTGGGAGGCCGAGGTGGGCGGATCATGAGGTCAGGAGATCGAGACCATCCCGGCCAACGTGGTGAAACCCCGTCTCTACTAAAAATACAAAAATTAGCTGGGCATGGTGGTGCGTGCCTGTAGTCCCAGCTACTCAGAGGCTGAGGCAGAATAATTGCTTGAACTCAGGAGGCAGAGGTTGCAGTGAGCCAAGCTCGTACCACTGCACTCAAAAAAGGCTAAGCTAACCTGGGCATGGCACACCTGTAGTCCCAGCTACTTAGGAGGCTGAGGCAAGAGGATCTTTTGAGCCCAGGAGTTCGAGACCAGCCTGGGCAATATAGTGGGATCCTATCTCTACCAAAAAAAAAAAAAAAAAAAAAAAGACTCAGATGGCAAATTTTATGTAATGTGTATTTTACCACAGTAATCAAAAATTGGTGAAAATATGAGATTATTGGGCCCACAGCTGATGTCTGCTAGTGTGAGAGACCTGGGTGCTGTCATTTCCTTAAACAAGTTTGCAAACCTTACAGATGACCTGATGAATGATGCAATTGTGCCAGTAACCTGGTAAACAGTGATAAGCAAACAGCGAACGCAAGCACATACACACATCTCTTCTGCCCCCTAGTGAACATCTAGAGTTCTAAACTCCATTTGCTTAGCATCTAAAGAGCAATGTACTATCATTTTACAGTTCTTTAAATTGTTAAATCTCACAGGAAATATGTGCTTATTATTTAAAAAATAAAAGCAAACACATATATAAAACAAAAACTGGGAGTCCCACTTTGACTCATGAGAGTTAACAGTTTAATGTACTCCTTCCAGATTTTTCTCTATTAAAAATATATCCATGTATGCTTTTTTTGTTTCCTTTGAGACAGGGTCTTGCTCTGTCTCCCAGGCTGGAATGCAGTGGTGTGATCTTGGCTCACCGCAGCCTTGACCTTCTAGGCTCAAGCGATCCTCCCACTTCAGCCTCTTGAGTAGCTGGGACTACAGGTGTGCGCCACCATGCCCGGCTGATTCTTAAATTTTTTGTAGAGACGGGGTCCCACTGTGTTACCTAGACTGGTCTCAAACTCCTGGGCTCAAGGTGATCTTCTTTCCTCAACCTTCCAAAGTGCTGGGATTACAGGTGTGAGCCGCTGTGCCCAGCCCCATGAACACATTTACGGTGTTTTGTATGAATGGGTTTAAATGGTACACATCAGTTAGTGAGACAGAGGCTGGCTAAATGCTCACCAAACCTATTTTTGGGGCACACAGCTGGACTTGTCTCCCAGTTAGGTGTGGCCAGGTGCTCTGAACAATAGATGAGGGTAAAATAATGATTGTCACTTCCGTGCCCCACCCATAAATTTCTCCAGTCCCACCTAGGGGGACTGAACAAAGGGGGCAAACGCGGGAATAAACCTGGTGGTTGACATTTTCCTTTCTCTTTTGGCTTTGATGATGTGTGGAGACAGAAGGAGCCTGTGTCCCTGAATGACTGTCTGGAGTAGAGCCGCCCCCTCCCAATGGACCTGCTTTGGGCTGTGACATCCGAAAGAAATATAGTTTTACTGGATTTGCTATAGCAGTTCACCTATCCTGTCCAATGCAATCTACAACTTGCATTTTTCATTGTTTATTAATATATTGAACATCTTTTATGCTAGTATGTATATATCTGTTGGATATTTTAAGTCATTCAAGTGTATGAATGTATAAAAATGTATTTAAGCATTCTCTGCTTTTTATTTTTATTTTTTTTTGAAACTAAGTCTCACTGTATTGCCCAGGCTGGAGTGCAGTGGTGCAATCTCAGCTCACTGAAACCTCTGCCTTCCAGGTTCAAGTGATTCTCCTGCCTCAGCCTCCCCAGTAGTTGGGATTACAGGTGCACATCACCATGCCTAGCTAATTTTTGTATTTTTAGTAGAGACGGGGTTTCACCATGTTGGCCAGGCTGGTCTCAAACTCCTGACCTCAAGTGATCTGCCTGGCTCGGCCTCCCAATCCCCATGCTGGGATTACAGGCATGAGCCATTGCACCCAGCCTCTCATTCTCTTCTTGATGGATACTCATATTAAACTCCTGGACCCAAGCGATCCTCCCATCTCAGCCTCTGGAGTAGCTATGACCACAGGTCTGTGCCACTGTACCCAGTTAATTTTTTAAAAAGTTTTTTTGGGGCTGGGGGTGGTGACTTACTCCTGTAGTCCCAGCACTTTGGGAGGCCAAGGCAGGCAGATCACTTCAGGTCAGGAGTTCGAGACCAGCTTAGCCAACATGACAAAACTCCATCTCTACTAAAAATATTTAATACAGAAATCAGCCATGTGTGCTGTCTCATGCCTGTAGTCCCAGCTACTTGGGAGTCTGAGGCACAAGAATCGTTCAAACCCGGGAGGGGTTCCCCTCTGGGGTTTCCTCTTAGGAAATGTCACCTCCTTCCACAGGTTGCTCAATTCAGAAGTCTGGGCTTGGAATCGGCTCAGTCACCAAGGCCTCCAGCCCTTGGTCTGCCCTCCAGCCCCACCTCCACTCTCCTTGCTTGTCGGGCATTGTGATCTTCTGCCTGAGTCACTCCTAATGTGGCTCCACCTCCCTTCTTGCCTTCTCACAATTTCTTCTCCACTTTGTGACCAGAGGAGTCTTCATGCTAAACCGACAGTGGAATTACTCTCCAGGTTCAAATGCCTTCAGGGCGGGGCATGGCGGCTCCCACCTGTAATCCTGACACTTTGGGAGGCCGAGGCGGGTGGATCACAAGGTCAGGAGTTCAAGACCAGCCTGACCAACACGGTGAAATCACATCTCTACTAAAAATAAAAAAATTAGCCTGGTGTGGTGGCATACGCCTGTAATCCCAGCTACTCAGAAGGCTGAGGCAAGAGAATTGCTTGAACTCGGGAGGCAGAGATTGTAATGAGCCGAGATCTCGCCACTGCACTCCAGCCTGGGTGACAGAGAGTCCGTCTCGGGGGCGGGGGGGAAGCTTTCAGAGGCCAGGCGTGGTGGCTCAAGTCTGTAATCGCAGCACTTTGGGAGGCCGAGGCGGGTGGATCACGAGGTCAGAAGATCGAGACCATCCTGGCTAACATGGTGAAACCCCGTCTCTACTAAAAATACAAAAAAATTAGCCAGGTGTGGTGGCGTGCGCCTGTAGTCCCAGCTACTCAGGAGGCTGAGGCAGGAGAATGGCCTGAACCCGGGACGCGGAGCTTGCAGTGAGCCGAGCTCACGCCACTGCACTCCAGCCTGGGCAACAGAGAGTCCGTCTCGGGGGAAAAAAAAAAGCTTTCAGATACTCCCCATCTTCACAGCACAGAGCCCAATCCCGTGGTGGTCTTCAGTCCCCTCTCTCCCACCAACCCCACGAGGCTCATGCTCTTCCTCCTGGTCATGCTTAACCAGTGGAGCTCTCTGTGCTGGGCCCACCCCCACCGCCTTCCCATCTTCCATCATTGTCTAGATGGTCCCTCCTGTAGGGCTCACTTTAAAGGTAACCTGTGAGAAACCTATCACTTTATGCAGAAGGAGCAGCATTGGAGGAAAAAAGAAAGAACGAGAAACCTATCACTTTAGCTCATCACTCAACCAAAACAATTTTTTATCAAGCAGAGTCTAATTCATGCCCTATAAACGGCATCCATTGAAAGTATACAACGTGTTGCGTTTTGACGGATGTCTACACCCATGAAATCACTGCTGTCAGTCAAGATGCAGAACATTTTCATTCCTCCAAAGGTCTCCTCATGCCCCTAGGTCCCTAAACCTTCTTGCACCACCAGCCCCAGACAACCACAGCGGTGTTTTCCGTCACTGGAGATGAGTTTGCATCTTTTAGAATGTGACATAATGGAATCATCCAGGTGTGTCATTTTTTGGTCATATGTCAATTTTAGAATTTCTTTTCTTTTCTTTTTTTGAGACAGAGTCTCGCTCTGTCGCCCAGGCTGGAGTGCAGTGGTGCGACCTTGGCTCGCTGCAACCTCCACCTCCCTGGTTCAAGCAGTTCTACTGCTTCAGGCTTTTGGGTAGCTGGGACCACAGGTGTGCGTCACCACGCCTCGGCTAATTTTTGTATTTTTAGTAGAGGCGGGGTTTCACCATGTTGGCCAGGCGTGTCTCGAACTCCTGACCTCAGGTGACCCACCTGTCTCGGCTTCCCAAAGTGCTGGGATTACAGGCGTGAGCCACTGAGCCTGGCCTAGAATTTCTTGGGTTGAGCATCTCCCCCAGCATAGCATAAGATACATAAGGACAGTGTCCATCTTATGCACATTTGTGCACAGGACCTGGTACATAGTAGGTGCTGAATGAATACATGTTGAGGGAATCCGTAAATACTCCACTCTTTGTTTATTGGAGGCAGGAGCTATTTGGATCAGGAAGATCTTGAGTCTTTTTAGGAAGCTGAGAGACAAGGCGCTTGCTAGCGTACAGGTGTCTTCCGGCTGGGTGGTGTGGCTCACCATGTAATCCCAGCACTTTGGGAGGCTGAAGTGGGAGGGTCATTTCAGCCCAGGAGTTTGAGACCAACCTGGGCAACATGGAGAGATCTCGTCCTATAACAAAGTTTAAAAATTAGCTAAGTGTAGTGGCACATACCTGTGGTCCTAGCTACTTGGGGAGCTGAGGCAGGCAGGTCACGTGAGCACAGAAGGTCAAGGCTGCAGTAAGCGCTGATCACGCCACTGCACTCCAGCCTGGTGACAGAGCAAGACACTGTCTCAAAAACAAAACAAACAAAACAAAACAAAACAAAATGGTGTCTTCTTGTTTCAGGGGTCTAGTATCCCTGGAAGCCCAAGCTTCCCCTCCCACTCACACCCACTGTGACAGCTGCTAGGCCCACAGTTCTCAGCATGAGGCGTCCTTTTTTTTTTTTTCTTGAGACAGAGTCTTGCTCTGTCGCCCAGGCTGGAGTGCAGTGGCGTTTTCTCAGCTCACTGCAACCTCTGCCTACCAGGTTCACGCCATTCTCCTGCCTCAGCCTCCCGAGTAGCTGGGACTACAGGCGCCCGCCACCATACCCAGCTAATTTTTTGTATTTTTAGTAGAGACGGGGTTTCACCGTGTTAGCCAGGATGGTCTCGATCTCTTGACCTTGTGATCTGCCCACTTCAGCCTCCCAAAGTGCTGGGATTACAGGTGTGAGCCACTGCACCTGACTGAGGCATCCTTTTGAAAATCAACTACTTTTTTTAATAATAAAAAATTTACATTGTGATAAAATACACATAACCTAAAATTTACTATCTTGACCCTTTGGTTTTTTGAAGAGGCAGGGTCTCCCTCTGTCACCCAGTGGTGTGATCGTGGCTCACTGCAGCCTCAAACTCCTGGGCTCAAGTGATCCTCCTGGCTCAGCCTCCAGAATAGCTGGGATTACAGGCACATGCCACTAGGCCCAGCTATCTTAGCCATTTTTAAGTGTGCATTCCAGTGGCATTAAGTACATTCACATTGTTATGCAACCATCACCACCATCCATCTCCAGAATGTTTTCATCATCTTAAACTGCAACTCTTTCTCCATGAAACACTGACTCCCCATTTTACCCTTCCCCAGCTCCTGGCAACTGACATTCTATATCCTGTGTCTACCAATTTGACTATTCTAGCACCTCATATCAGTGGAATCATCCAGTATTTGTCCTTTTGTGACTGGCTTATTTCACTCAACACACATCCTCAAGGTTCTGTATTGCACCATGGGTCACAATGTCACTCCCTTTTCAAGGCTGAATAGTATTCCTTTGTATGGATGAATGGACCACATTTTGTTTATGCATTTGTCCATCTATGGACACTTGACTTTTGGCTACTATAAATAATGCTGTTATGAATATGGGTATATAAATATCTCTTTGAGACTTTACTTTCAATTATTTTGGGTATATACACCGAAGTAGAATTACTGGATCATATGATCGTATGATAATTAATTTTTAATTAATTAATTAATTTGTTTTTTGAGACGGAGTTTCACTCTTGTTGCCCAGACTGGAGTGCAGTGGCACGATCTCAGCTCACTGCAACCTCCGCCTACTGGGTTCAAGTGATTTGCCTGCCTCAGCCTCCCAAGTAGCTGGGATTACAGGCACCACCACGCCTGGCTAATTTTTTGTATGTACTGGAGATGAGGTTTTGCCATGTTGGTCAGTCTGGTCTTGAACTCCTGACCTCAGGTGGTCCACACACCTCAGCCTCCCAAAGTGCTGGGATTACAGGTGTGAGCCACTGTGCCTGACTTTAATTAATTAATGTATTGAGGCAGGAGTCTCACTCTGTTGCTCAGGCTAGAATGCAGTAGAGTGATCCTGGCTCACTGTAACCTCAACCTCCTAGGCTCAAGTGATCCTCCTGTCTCAGCCTCCTGAGTAGCTAGGACTGAGTATAGGCACGTGCCACCACACCCAGCTAACTTTAAAATGTTTTTTTTTTTTTTTTTTTTTTTTTTTTTTTTGAGACGGAGTCTCGCTCTGCCGCCCGGGCTGGAGTGCAGTGGCCGAGATCCGGCTCACTGCAAGCTCCGCCTCCCAGGTTCACGCCATTCTCCTGCCTCAGCCTCCCGAGTAGCTGGGACTACAGGCGCCGCCACCTCGCCCGGCTAGTTTTTTGTATTTTTTGGTAGAGACGGGGTTTCACCGTGTTAGCCAGGATGGTCTCGATCTCCTGACCTCGTGATCCGCCCGTCTCGGCCTCCCAAAGTGCTGGGATTACAGGCTTGAGCCACCGCGCCCGGCCTAAAATGTTTTAAATTTTAAAATTTCACTATGTTGCCCAGGCTGGAGTATGTTGCCCAGGCTGGGTCTCAGCCTCCTGGGCTCAGGTGATCCTTCCACCTTGGCCTCCCAAAGTGATGAGATTACAGGTATGAGCCACCACATCTGGCAGATTATTCTATTTTTAATTATTTGAGAAACCACAGTACTGTTTTCTCAGCGGCTGCACCAATTTACATTTCCATCAACAGTGCATCGGGATTTCATTTTCTCCACATCCTCATCAACACTTTATTTTCTGCATTTTTGTTTTTGTTTTTGTTTTGAGACAGAATCTTGCTCTGTTGCCCAGGCTGGAGTGCAGTGGCATGATCTTGGCTCACTGCAACCTTAGCCTACTGGGTTCAAACGATTCTCCTGCTTCAGACTCCTGAGTAGCTGGGACTACAGGCACGTGCCACCATGTCCAGCTAATTTTTGCATTTTTAGTAGACACAAAGTTTCACCATGTTGGCCAGACTGGTCTCAAACTCCTGACCTCCAGTGATCTAGCCACCTCAGCCTCCCGAAGTGCTGGGATTACAGGCGTGAACCACCGCAGGCAGCCTATTTTCTGCTGTTTTATAATAGCCATCCTAATGGATGTGAGGGAAAGCCGACTTCTGAGGACTGGCTTTTGTTTTGTTTTGTTTTTTGAGATGGAGTCTCATACTGTCGCCCAGGCTGGAGTTCAGTGGCACGATCTTGGCTCACTGCAACCTCCGCTTCCCGGGTTCAAGTGATTCTCCTGCCTCAGCCTCCCAAGTAGGTGGGATTACAGGCAACCGCCACCACACCTGGCTAATATTTTGTATTTTTTTTTTTTTTTTTTTTTTTGAGACGGAGTCTCGCTCTGTCGCCCAGGCTGGAGTGCAGTGGCGCGATCTCGGCTCACTGCAAGCTCCGCCTCCCGGGTTCATGCCATTCTCCTGCCTCAGCCTCCTGAGTAGCTGGGACTACAGGCGCCCACAACCGCTCCCGGCTAATTTTTTGTATTTTTAGTAGAGACGGGGTTTCACCGTGGTCTCGATCTCCTGACCTTGTGATCCGCCCGCCTCGGCCTCCCAAAGTGCTGGGATTACAGGCGTGAGCCACCCCGCCCCGCCATATTTTGTATTTTTAGTAGGGATGGGGTTTCACCATGTTGGTCAGGCTGGTCTCAAACTCCTGACCTCATGATCCTCCCACCTCGGCCTCCCAAAGTGCTGGGATAACGGGTGTGAGCCACTGCGCCCGGCCGAGGACTGGCTTTTTACCTCTGCAAGATGTCCTCCCCCAAGAACCCTGGTCCTTTAAATTGTACAAATCTCAATGCTGGGAAATCTCAGCTCTGTCTCAACAGCGATTCCTCAGCCTGAGAGCCATCAATGGAAACCTGGGGCCGTCTGGACTTTTCAGTGTTAAATATGCATTCACTCCATGCTTGTGAGAGCCTGTTCTGGATGCACCTGGCGGTGGGGGGGGGGGCTGCCTGCTGACTCCAGTTCCTGCTTTGTTCCTCCCCCTGCCCCCACCACTGGGAATTCCAGAACAACAAGGCCTCTGGCTCAGCTCACCTGGATATCGAGGGCCGAGAAGACGCCTGGTTGCTGGCTCCGGTTGGCACCCAGCCTTGTTCTCCTCTCTTCTGCCAACTGCTTTTAATTTTATACTCTCTTGTCTTATTTTTATGAGCACTTGTGAGACATGCTTAATTGTTTTTCTTCTTCCAGAACAAGGAGGGTATAAATAAATAAATGAGAAATTCACAAAAGAGTGGGCTGGGCACAGTGGCTCACGCCTGTAATCCCAGCACTTTGGGAGGCCAAGGCGAGGGGGATTGCTTGAGCCCAGGAGTTCGAGACCAGCCTGGGCAACATGGCAAAACCCCTTCTCTACTAAAAATACAAAAAACCAGCCAGGTGTGGTGGCATGCGCCTGTCATCCCAGCTACGTGGGAAGCTATGGTGGGAGGATCATCTGAGCCCAGGAAGTTGGGGCTGCAATGAGCCATGATCTAACTAGCAAGGGTCTCTTCTACACGCTGACTTAATAAAAAATCGACTCTTCAAAGTCTCCAGGATGTAACCACCACCAGCGTTACAGGTGACTTCACATCCCCTCTTCCCCACCCGCCAGCCCCGATGTACATTAGGTGGCATTAGGACCCGCTCTTCCTCCCCTGGGGTCCTGCTGCCTTCCCTGGCAGTACAGTGAGGGCTTACTGAGTGCTGCGGATGTCAGCCTTTGCTGTCACCTGGTGGCGCTGTGGAGCCCTGCGTGGCTTCCGGTTCCCCACTTCCTCGTTCCCCGTCCTGGGAATGAACTACAGGTGCTGTGTATTTTCTGCTTCTCCCTTCCTCCTGGAGATTCTTTCCCAGGTTTCCTTTCCTGCTCCTAAGCCATTGGCACCTTGTGGCCCCCGCCACCACCCTCAACTTGTCACAGAAACACATGTTACTGTGTTAGTTCTTTGTTTGCTTTTTAGAGATGGGGTCTTGCTATATTGCCCAGGCTGGACTCGAACTCCAGGGCTCAAGGGATCCTCCTGTCTACAGGTGCATGTCACCACGCCTGGCTAATTTTTGTAATTTTTGTAGACATAAGTTTTCACCATGTTGTCCAGGCTGGTCTCGAACTCCTGGATTCAAGCCATCCACCCTGCTTGGCCTCCCAAAGTGCTGGGATCACGAGCATGGGCCATCGCGCCTGGCCTTTTTTATTTTTTTTATTTTTTTTAATTGAATAATATTGTTATAGACTTTTTCCAGTTAACAGAAAAACTTAGAAGGAGAAAGTAAAAACCACTCCGAATCCCACAGTTGTGTGATAACCACTGCTAACATTTTGGCAGAGAGCCTTTCTGACCAGCTTCCCAGAATATGCTCCCTGGAACACCAGCCCTGAGAAATGCTCCTTAGGGGGAAGACGTGGGGGGATCCCTTAGTCAAAAGATCCCGGGAAGAGCTGCATTCTTCTCATTGAGCATCACACATCAGTAAAGTAAAGGCTCAGAGTTCTGCTGTGTTCAAATCAGTGAGCCCCTCAGAATTTTCCAGGGGAATCCCTGGGAGTGCAGTTTGTAAAATGCTATTCCAAGTTCTTTGCTATGAGTGGACCCCATGTCTATGCACAAAAGCACATTCTTTAAAAAAAAAAAAAAAAAGAAAAAGTTTTGGCCAGGCGCAGTGGCTCATGCCTGTAATCCCAGCACTTTGGGAACCCGAGGAGGGCGGATCACCTGAGGTCAGGAGTTTGAGACCAGCCTGGCCAACATGGCGAAACCCCGTCTCTACTAAAAATACAAAAAACAAAATTAGCCAGGTGTGATGGCACACACCTGTAATCCCAGCTACTTGAGTGGCTGAGGAAGGAGGATTGCTTGAACCCAGGAGGTGGGGGTTCTAGTGAGCCGAGATCGCGCCACTGCACTCCAGCCTAGATAACAGAGACTGCATCTCAAAAAAAAAAAAAGTTTTACAAAAATTAGAATATACCAAATAACCCTCTTGTAATATTTTTTCTACTCAATATGCTGGCATTTTTTCATATTAATAAGCATAGCTGTATATCATCAATATAGTTTTTAAATTAATTTTTGATAGATAGTACATTCACATGAACAGAGAACCCGGAAAGGGAGCGCTGCAGGTATGCCCAGCTAATTTGTTGACAATGATGCAAAAAGAATGCAATAAAGTGGCTCATGAGTGTAATCCCAGCACTCTGGAGGCCAAGGCAGGTGGATCACTTGAGCCCAGGAGAGTTCAAGACCAGCCTGGACAACATGGCAAAATCCTGTCTCTACTAAAAAAAAAAAAGAAAAAAGAAAAAAAGTAGCCAGGTGTGTTGGCATGCACCTGGAGTCCCAGCTCTCAGGAGGCTGAGGTGGGAACATCACCTGAGCCCAGGAGGTGGAGGTTACAGTGAGCCGAGATCTTGCCACTGCACTCCAGCCTGGGTGACAGAGTGAGATCCTGTCTCAAAAAAAAAAAAAAAAAAAAGCAATAAAAAGGAATGAAGTATGACCTATTGATACATGAAACAATCTGATGAATCTTCAGAGAATTATGCTGAGTGAAAAGAGTCATCCCGTAAAGGTAATATATTGTATTTTTCCATTTATATATAATTCTTGAAATGACAAAATTGTAGAAATGGGAAACAGATTAGTGGTTGCCAGCAGCTGAAGAGGGGGCGGGAGTGGGAGAGAAGTGGGGTGGCTAGAAAAGGAAACCAGGGAGGATACTTATGGTGATCGAATGTTTTGGATCTTGACTGTATCAATGTTAATACCAGGGTTGAGGTAGCTTTCTATTGTTTTGCAAGCTGTTATCACTGGGGAAAGAGTACCAGAGATCTCTCTGTATTATTTCTTTTTTTCTTTTTTTTTTTTTTTTTTTGAGATGGAGTCTTGCTCTGTCGCCCAGGCTAGAGTGCAGTGGCACATTCTTGGCTCACTGCAAGCTCTGCCTCCCTGGTTCAAGCGATTCTCCTGCCTCAGCCTCCCGAGTAGCTGGGATTACAGGCACCTGCCACTGTGCCTGGCTAATTTTTGTATTTTTAGTAGAGACGGGGTTTCACCATCTTGGTCTGACTGGCCTCAAACTCCTGACCTCGTAACCCACCCGCCTCGGCCTCCCAATGTGCTGGGATTACAGGCGTGAGCCACCGCGCCCGTCCTCTCTGTATTATTTCTTATAGTTGCGTGTGAATCTACAATTATCTCAAGGTAAAACTTTTTTTAAAACTCACAAAAGTACTTAGATGATGAAAAGTACATTTCCTCCCCTCTCTGGAAGCAACCACTGTGCTCAGTTTCTCCATCCTTGCTTCTTTTTTTTTTTTTTGAGACGGAGTCTTGCTCTGCCGCCCAGGCTGGAGTGCAGTGGCCGGATCTCAGCTCACTGCAAGCTCCGCCTCCCGGGTTCACGCCATTCTCCTGCCTCAGCCTCCCGAGTAGCTGGGACTACAGGCGCCCGCCACCTCGCCCGGCTAGTTTTTTGTATATTTTAGTAGAGACGGGGTTTCACCATGTTAGCCAGGATGGTCTCGATCTCCTGACCTCGTGATCCGCCCGTCTCGGCCTCCCAAAGTGCTGGGATTACAGGCTTGAGCCACCGCGCCCGGCCATCCTTGCTTCTAAAAGCTGTGCTGTATTTCTCTGGGTGACTGTGCCATATTTTATTGGATCAATTCCATATTGTTAGATGTTTAGGTTGTTCCTAATTTTCACCATTACAAACTGTGTTATTATGAGCATCCTTGTATATATCTTTGCTAGAAGTGATATTTCTGGGTGGAGAAATACGTATGTGTGAAATGTTGAAATGTTGATACATGTGGCCATATTGTCCTCTACAAAGTGTATATCAATTTACACTTTGCCTGAGCGGTTTATCTTCTGACTCTAACAAGCTGTTAATACTTTTCTTCCCCACTAATCCATACTTTAAATTAAGAAAGGGTGCCACCAATAAAAATCCTGGAGAAACCTTTATCTGTAGTATTACACACAAACCAGGGAGTCAGAATGGGAAACAAAGACATAGCTTCCTTATTTACCAAATTTCTAAAAGGCAAATACATCAATTCATTGCATAGACTTTTTTTTTTTTTTAAACAGTGAAAGGACAACGCTGTAGACTTTAAAAGATCAACCATGCCTAGTTTTGCTATAACACTTCCTTTAATCTTCACCTAAAAGAAGCCTTCTTGAAATCCTTTCTATCCTCACTTCCACTGCTCTGAAAAATAAACTCTGTAACCTCTTATTTCCTAGGGGGGAAAAAACTTGATTTTCACAGTCTAACATGCCCAGCTTAGAAAAACAACAACAAAAAATGGAACAGTCAATGCCAGACGGAGCATGAGCTCCATGGTGGGAGCTATGTTCTGGGCCAGAAAGCTCTGGTTGTAACTTGCTGCACTGTCACGGGTTAGGGGGTTTGGGGCAAGTTATTTAAACACTCTTAAACCTGTGCTTTTGAGTGTAACATGGGGATAATAATGGTTATTGACCTTGTAAGACAGGGATATATGCTTCTACTATAGCTTCTAGGAAGGATGAGCCAGGTAGAGGTGGGGGTCTGCAGAACATCCAGGCAAGAGAAGGGTCAGGACTGGACAGTGGAACTCCTGACTGCCACCCTCGGTCAGCCATCTAAGCCACTGTCACCAAAGCCACTATAAGCCAGACATTTACTAGCTGTGTGGCGTGCACCACGTCATGCTTCAGTTACTTCCTCTTCTAAATGAAATTGATAGTTGTACCTGTCTTCTAACTTGCTACAAAGCTGAGAAGGGAAAGTCTGCAAAGCACTTAGTTGAGTAAGCAATTAAGGGAGGGCACAATCTGATGATTCGTGGAGACAGCTGCTCTTGCATTTGTATCAATAAAAAGGCTGCTACATCCTAGACAGGAGAAGCAGGCAGAGGCAGTTTTGGCCAAAAGGCTCCAAACCCCCAACTCTTTCCCCGACTCAAATAACCTTAATGCTCTTAGAGACTGCCTTTCTGCAAACTCCACAAATCAGACTCTGCACACACAGCTTTTTCCCTTTAAAATAGCTCTTATTGCTTTTTTTCATATCACAAAAGTTATAACACATTTATTGTAGAAAAATGCAAAAATACAGACAAGGAAAAAGAAGGGAGGAGGGGGAAGCGACCATCCTATTCTGTAGCTTTGAACTAGGAAATTAAGTATGTTTCATAAAAGGAAGATGTCTGGGAGGACCCTCTGGGGTTTTGAAAATAATGATCAGAAGCCAGTATGCCTGGGACTTCTCTGTGCCTGTACTTCACCAGCATTATCTCAGTGAGACCCTACAGCAATCCTAAATCCACCTGATCACAGCCCTAAGTCCCCTCTGCTCAGAGCTGCCGCCAGCAATCAGCCCGGCACCCCTCCCCTTCCTTCATTGTCTCTGGGTTTTTCTTTTATTTCTAGATTGTTTTTAAAGTTTTTCTTTGATTTTTTTTTTTTTTGAGACAGAGTCTTGCTCTGCTGCCCAGGCTGGAGTGCAATGGTGTGAGCTCAACTCACTGCAACCTCTGCCTCCTGGGTTCAGGCGATTCTCTGGCCTCAGCCTCCCGAGTAGCTGGGATTACAGGCTCACGCCACTGTGCCCGGCTAATTTTTGTATTTTTAGTAGAGACGGTATTTCACCATGTTGGCCAGGCTGGTCTTGAGCTCCTGACCTTGTGATCCACCTGCCTCGGCCTCCCAAAGTGCTGGGATTACAGGCATGAGCCACTGTGCCTGGCCTGATTTTTTTTTTTTTTTTTTTTTGAGAAATGAGGTCTTGTTCTTTCACCCAGGCTTGAGTGAAGTGGCACAATTATAGCTCACGGCAGCCTCAAGGTCCTGGACTCAAGTGATCCTCCTGCTTCAACCTCTCAAATACCTGGGACTACAGGCGCCTGCCACCATGCCCGGCTAATTTTTTGTTTGTTTGTTTTAATGTTGTAGAAACGGAGTCTCACTATGTTGTCCAGACTGGTCTCAAACTCCTGGTCTAAAATGATCCTTCCACCTTGGCCTCCTAAAGTGCTGGCATTACAGGCATGAGCTACCATGCCTGGCCATTTTTAAGATTAGCAGACATAAAATAAAGCAGGATAGTCTTACATGTATAGCTTGGTGAGATTTTACCCCTAGATAAACACCATCCAGAACAAAATCTAGAACCTTCCCAGTATCCCCCTCCCCCACCCACCAAGGCACCCTTATACTGCTTCCAGTCAGAAGGCCTCACCCTGCTGGAGGTAATCTTTATTCTGATGTGTATCACCATAGACACCTTAGGCCTTTTTTTTTTTTTTTTTTTTTTTTGAGACGGAGTCTCACTCTGTTGCCCAGGCTGGAGTGCAGTGGTGTGATCCCAGTTCACTGCAACCTCCGCCTCCCAGGTTCAAGTGATTCTCCTGCTGCAGTCTCCTGAGTAACTAGGGTTACAGGTGCCCAGCACCACACCCAGCTAATTTTTTTTTTTGAGACAGAGTCTTGCTCTGTCACCCAGGCTGGAGTGCAGTAGTGCAATCTTGGCTCACTGCAAGCTCCGCCTCCCAGTTCACACCATTCTCCTGCCTCAGCCTCCTGAGTAGTGGGGACTACAGGCACCCACCACCACGGCCGGCTAATTTTTTTGTATTTTTAGTAGAGACACAGTTTCACAGTGTTAGCCAGGATGGTCTTGAACTCCCAACCTCAAGTGATCTGCCCGCTTCGGCCTCCCAAAATTCTGGGATGACAGATGCAAGCCACCACATCTGGCCCTTAGACCTGGTTTTGAACTTCATGTAAGTGGGAAGTTTGCGTCTAGCATCTTTTTGCTCCACATTATGTCTGACATCTGCTTATGCTATTGCTGTTGTTCTTTTTTTTTTGTCTTTTTTTTTGGAGACAGGGTCTTTCTCTGTCATCCAGACGGGAGAGCAGTGGTGTGATCTTGGTTCAGTACAGCATCCATCTCCTGGGCTCAAGTGATCCTCCTGCCTAGGCCTTCTGAAGGGCTGGGATTACATGCATGAGCCACTATGTCTGGCCCATTCTACTATTTTTTTTTTTTTTGAGACGGAGTCTGGCTGTGTTGCCCAGGCTGGAGTGCAGTGGCACAATCTCGGCTCACTGCAAGCTCCACCTCTCGGGTTCACGCCATTCTCCTGCCTCAGCCTCCCCAGTAGCTGGGGCTACAGGCACCCGCCACCACGCCCGGCTAATTTTTTTTTTTTTTTTTTTTTTTGAGACGGAGTCTTGCTCTGTCACCCAGGCTGGAGTGTAGTGGCCGGATCTCAGCTCACTGCAAGCTCCTCCTCTCGGGTTCACGCCATTCTCCTGCCTCAGCCTCCCGAGTAGCTGGGACTACAGGCACCCGCCACTTTGCCCGGCTAGTTTTTTTTGTATTTTTTAGTAGAGACGGGGTTTCACCGTATTAGCCAGGATGGTCTCGATCTCCTGACTTCGTGATCCGCCCGTCTCGGCCTCCCAAAGTGCTGGGATTACAGGCTTGAGCCACCGCGCCCGGCCCGGCTAATTTTTATTTGTATTTTAGTAGAGACGGGGTTTCACCGTGTTAGCCAGGATGGTCTCGATCTCCTGACCTCGTGATTCGCCCGACTCGGCCTCCCAAAGTGTTGGGATTACAGGCGTGAGCCACCGCGCCCGGCCCCATTCTACTATTGATGAGCATTTGGGTTGTTTCCAGGTTAGGGTCATTACTAATACAACAACCTGTGCCTGTCTTTTTTAAGTGCGTGCGTGCGTGCGTGTGTGTGTCCAGATTTCCGTGTGCACACCCAGGCATGGAGCTGCTGGCTCTCAGGGCATATGTATATTTCACTTCAGCAGCCAAACATTTCCCGAGTCGTCGTCTTACCAATTTACACTCCTGTGTGTTTCCTTGGCTTTAAAAATGTGCCGTGATGATGTTGGTAGCTGCAAAACATACACCAGGAAAGAGTCCCAACACTTCCCTAAATCCCCGCTCAGTATGTATGGCATTGAATTTGCAGGTGGCAGGGTACGCAGTTTGCACTGGAATCCTGCCTTGCTGTTTTCTTTCTCACCTATTTATGCTGCCTTCACATGATCCTGACACGCACGCACACACACGCACGCACACACACGCACTCACACACACGCTTGCACGCTTGGTCCAAGACACGTAAGTGGGGATTCAGCGTTGCCCCTCGACCCAGCCACTAGGAGGGTGGCACTGGTTTCGCCCTGGCCCTGGCGCCTGGCGAGGCCTGTAGGCTGCCCCGGCAGTGGCTGCCATCTGTTCCAGGCGGGGCGGGGGCCATCGTGTGGACGACGTGGGGTGTCCGCAGCTCCAGGGTGAGGACGGGCTAGGATGGAACAGTGGCGGCCAAGGGCGCGCGGCCCTCTGGCGGGCCAGCATGTGCAGCCACCAGTCCTGCCGTGCAGCCACCAGAGGGCGGCACAGCCCCACAGAAGACAGCCCCGCCCGGCGCCACCCAGGAGCCACCCGGGAGGACCTGAGAACCAGCGGCGGACTTCGCTGTGAACTGGGTGGTGGGGAGCCCACGTTCCCCTCGCCTCACACCCTGCTGAGCCCGGAGGAGGAAATCCAAAGGCCGCTTGGCTTCTCTCACTCACGAGCTCTGGGACGTTGGGAAAATGATTCGGCCTCTCAGTGCCTCAGTTTCTGCACCTGTAAAATGGCAACACCGTAATGATAATGCCCCACCCCACTGGTGTCCTATCCCGAGGCTCAGTACCGATAACAGTGTTAGAATAATGATGACGGTCATTGCTGAAAACATTGCAGAGCTAAAAGCTAAAATAAAAATAAATAATAAAATAATAACGGTGGCCAGGCATCCTGGCCCACGCCTGCAATCCCAGCACTTTGGGAGACCGAGGTGGGAGGGTCACCTGAAGCCAGGAGTTTGAGACCAGCCTGGGCAACATGACCAGACCCCATCTCCTCAAAAAATACAAAAATCAGCCAAGTGTGGTGGCTCAGGCCTGTAATCCCAGCTACTCAACCAGACAGAGGTTGGAGGATCCCTTGAGCCCAGGAGGTCAAGGCTGCAGTGAGCCATGATCATGCCACTGCACTCCAGCCTGGGCAACAGAGCAAGATCCCGTCTCAAAATAATAAAATAATAATAATGATGATGATGATAATAATAATAATAATAATAACAACAACAACTATGGTCTATTGAGCGCTTACTTCGTGCCAGACGCTGGGCTGGTGCTTCCAAAGCCTTCACTTATTTAATCCTCACAGCCACCCTCTGAAGATGTGAAAGCAGGTGGGATGGGTGAGCTTCAGCATCGGTGCCCTCTCCACCCCGAGCATGTGCCCAGCTGTCCTGCCCTCCTGGCTGTGTCTTTCTCTCCTATCTTCAGATCATAGCCCACCCCAGAGGACACTGTGATTATCCCCACTGGACAGATGGGCAGACAGAGGGCAGAGGGGCAAGCCAGCCTGTCCAAGCTGCAGAAGCCAGGCTGGGGCTCCCTGACTCCACCCCACACCGTCTGGCCAGAGCATCTGGTCAGAGTCGCTGGGCAAGAGTCAGTGGCCATTGGTAAGGCCTGAGGCACATGCAGATATGTGGCTGTCATCTCCCTGGGAGAAGTGAGCATGGAGTTGGCCGGCCTAGGGCTCCCTTCCCTTCCCTCAGCCTCTGCTGCTTCCTCTGTAGTGTGAGGGTCAGTGCTTTGAGGCCAGGCTCTGTGGCTCACGCCTGTAATCCCAGCACTTTGGGGGGCCGAACTGGGCGGATCACCTGAGGTCAGGAGTTCGAGACCAGCCTGACCAATATGACGAAACCCCATCTATACTAAAAATGCAAAAATTAGCCAGGTGTGCACATCTGTAATTCCAGCTACTCAGGAGGCTGAGACAGGAGAGTCGCTTGAACCTGGGAGGCGGAGGTTGTAGTGAGCCGAGATCGTGCCATTGCACTCCAGCCTGGACAACAAAAGTGAAACTCTGTCTCAAAAAGAAAGAAAGAAGAAAGAGAGAGAGAGAGAGAGAGAGGAAGGAAGGAAGGAAGGAAGGAAGGAAGGAAGGAAGGAAGGAAGGAAGGAAGGAGGGAGGGAGGGAGGGAGGGAGGGAGGGAGGGAGGAAAGGAAGGAAGAAAGAAGGAAAGAAAGAAAGAAAGGAGGGAGGGAGGAAGGGAGGGAGGGAAAGGAAATAAATCAATGTTTTGCACTCATTGCTTCCTGGAGTGCTCAGATGTTGGGGGGTAAGAAGGGCAGTGAAGGTGGGGGGAGTCCCATGAATGTTGAGCCCTTTCCACCCCACCAACCCAGGCATGCCTGCTAGAGTAGCTCTTACAGGCTTTACAATTTTATTTTATTTTATTTTATTTTTATTTTGAGACGGAGTCTTGCTCTGTCGCCCAAGCTGGAGGGCAGTGGCTCCATCTTGGTTCATTCGACCTCTGCCTCCCCAATTCAAGTGATTCTCCTGCCTCAGCCTCCCAAGTAGCTGGGACTACAGGTGCATGCCACCGTGCCCGGCTAATTCCTTTTGTATTTTTAATTGAGACAGAATGTCACCATGTTGGCCAGGCTGGTCTTGAACTCCCGACCTCAAGTGATCTGCCCGCCTTGGCCTCCCAAAGTGTTGGGATCACAAGTGTGAGCCACTGTGCCCAGCCTGCAATTTTCCTTTGAAGAAAACAGTCCTGATGGTAACATTTTTTTTAATTTTTAATTAATTAATTAATTAATTAATTAGTTTTTTGAGACAGGATCTCACTCTGTTGCCCAGGCTGGAGTGCAGTGGTGCGATCACACCTCACTGTAGTCTCGAGCTCCTGGGCCCAAGCATTCCTCCCACCTTAGCTTCCCAAGTAGCTGGGACCACAGGCATGAGCCACTGTGCCTGGCTCTGATGCTAAAATTAACCAAAAAATGTTTAAAACCAGCATAGTAGATAATTCCTGAGGCCCTTCCTAGTTCTAAATATTTTATGAAAACTTTCTTGAACCTATTTGTATTTTTGGCTGGTAAGTTCAATTTACTTTTACCCTACTGGGTCCAGACTTCCTCCTACTCCTTGTCCTCCTCCTCCTTTTTCCCCTCCTCTTCCTCCTTCTCCTCCTACCTTCTCCTCCTCTCTCCTTCTCTTCCTTCTCTTCTTCTATCTAAAAGATTATCTTTCTCAAGTTTTAGGCACTCGCCATTCCAATCCCAGTTTTGGCATTCCTAGGTTTTCTGTTAAGTCTCCGTTCTACCCTGCTTAGCTCTGTTTCCGTGGCCTCACTCGTGCCCGTCCTTCCCTCTCCGTTTCCTCTCTGGATCAGCTTTCTAGCTTTTCCCTCTGGAGTTTTCCATGCGACTACTCTTTACCATTATCTGTCTGATCCTTCCCTGGACAAGATCTGTGGCATTTCTCAAAGAAGATGGCAACTAGGAGACCATGTGGTATTCTGGGAGTGGGTCACCCGGGTCTGGGAGGAGTGAATTCGTTATTAACAAGTGAGACAGAAAAGAGCTGTTCCTGTGACAAGGAGGAAAAAGAGCATCATGTACAAAAACATGCTTTTTCATCATCATCTTCTGGTCTCTGCTTCCAGCCTTTTCTTTTGAATGTAGAGATAAATCCACTCTATTTTAATAAACTCCACGTTTTATGCAGTTTTCAAGGTGTATTGGAAATAGGGTGAATTTTAATGCTAGCATATCTGAAAGCATTTTTAATAGCACCTATTCTGCTGGGGAATCAAGTAGTACAGCAAGAAACACTACTTTGCCTTTCAATAAACTACCTTCCATCCTAATCTGTAGCCCTGCTCTGAAGGAGAGCCTAACGCTTTCTACACAACACTGGTGGAGATGTCCACATCTTCCAGAGGACTCAGTGTCCTTCAGGATGACATATCCCCTTCTGCTGCATAAGAATAAGATGATCAATCAGTATCAGCTAGTCAATCAATCAATCAATCCAGGAATGTTCCTTATCTGCTTAACACGGACCTCATAGTGTTACAAGCATTGGGGAGGGGCAGGGGATAAGAAAACTAAGCATCACTTATCACTCCTGCTCCCAGTGCACAGAAACACGTTGTGTCACCAGAGCAACATCAGCTTCAGCTTTGGGTGCTGCCATGAAATGCAGCATGAACGATGACAGAAGGGAGTTTAGAATAAAATCTGTATCCTTGCCCTGATCCCCAAGGCTGTGCCTAGCCCCCCTCCTCCTGGGTGTCTCCATCTTTGCTTCCCATGCTCTGGCCACACAGCCCTCCTTCAGCCCCTGCTGGACTGACCTCCTGCCCCCAGCCTTGCACATGTGGAGTCCCCACATTTCAGCTCCTCTTCAAGCCCTGTCTCTGCTTGGCAGGATCAGGATCCCTCAGAGATTCCCCAGAGGAAACCAGGTCCCAGCATTAATTCCCTTTTTCAGTACCCTTGATCCAAGTGGGTGATTACATTTTTTTTTTTTTTTTAGACAGAGTCTCACTCTATCACCCAGGCTGGAGTGCAGTGGTGTGATCTCAGCTCACTGCAACCTCCCCCTCTCAGGTTCAAGTGATTCTGCCTCAGCCTCCTGAGTAGCTGGGACTATAGACACCTGCCACCACGCCCAGCTAATTTTTGTATTTTTAGTAGAGATGGGGTTTCACCATGTTGGCCAGGGTGGTCTCAAACTTCTGACCTCAGGTGATCCACCCACCTTGGCCTCCCAAAGTGCTGGGATTACAGGCGAGAGCCACAGCGACCGGCCGTGATTACATCGGGTTCATTTAATTTTGGCCTCCCTGGCTGGACTGTGAGTTCCGTGTCTGTCTGTGTCATGGTATCCTCAACATCCAGCTCTGTGTCCGCACAGGTGTCCTGTGAGAGTTTGCTGAATAAACGAGAGTGTGTGCTGAGGCTCGCTGAGCAGCCACAGGGGCAGAGCATGGGTGTAGCGATCAGTCCTCCCGGGCAGGAACTGCCAGGCAATTACCCCAAGGGATAAATCCTGTGTCCAGCACAGGGGTTGGCCCCCAAGGGATGTGGGGGAGAGGGAACAATGGTGGGCAGGGGGAGAATAAGACAAACCATGGCAGAGGTGGTGAAGGCCTGAGAAGGAGATGGAGCCGTCACAGGTGTGCCAACTGTGGCTGTGTGCCAGAGAGAAAGAGATCCGTCCAGCTTCAGGCTTAGGGCAGGTCTTCTCCACAGCAGGGGCATCAAATAATCCAGCTAATGTTATTGAGTGCCTACTACGTGCCAGGCACAGGCTCCGAATGCGTGGATACAGCTGTAGGCAAAGTCCCTTCTTTCATGGAGTGTTCATTGCAGGCAGGAGAGAAAGATTATATGCAAGTAAATATCCATTTATCTCTGTTGATGAATATTTGGGGATTTTTTTTTCCAGCTTTTGGCTATGCCCAATTAAAAAAACCTGTGGTTTATTCATTTCCTAGCAGAGCGGTTAGCAAAAAAAAAAAAAAAAAAAAAAAAAAAAAAAAAAAAAAAAAAAGGACTGAACTACAGGTACACACAACATGGAGGAATCTCAGAATAATGATGATGTTATGTTCAGTGAAAGAAGCCAGACCAAAAAAAAAAAAAAAAAGAGTAGACAGGGTGTGGTGGCTCACGTCTGCAATCCCAGCACTTTGGAACGAGGACAGATCATCTGACGTTAGGAGGTCGAGACCAGCCTGCCCAACCGTGGCCAACATGGTGAAACCCTGTCTCCACTAAAAGTATAAAAATTAGCTGGGCGTGGTGGCGGGCACCTGTAATCCCAGCTACTCCGGAGGCTGAAGCAGAAGAATTGCTTGAACCCAGGAGGCAGAGGATGCAGTGAGCTGAGCAAAGAAAAAAAAATAGTACATATTGGAGAATTTTTTTATTTTTATTTTTTTTGAGATGGAGTCTCACTTTGTTGCCCAGACTGGAGTGCAGTCGTGTGATCTCAGCCCACTGCAACTTCTGCCTCTTGGGTTCAAGCGGTTCTCCTGTCTCAGCCTCCCGAGTAGCTGGGACTACAGGCACCTGCCACCACGTCCGGCTAATTTATTTTTATTTTTTTTATTTTTAGTAAAGATGGGGTTTCACCGTGTTAGCCAGGATGGTCTCGATCTTCTGAACTCGTGATCTACCAGCCTCAGCCTCCCACAGTGCTGGGATTACAGGCATGAGCCACCGCACCCGGCCTGGAGAATTTCATTACGTAAAATTCTGGTAAATGCGAACTAAACTACAGTGATGAAAAGTGGCTCCGTGCTTGCTTGGGGACATTGGGGGCTAGAGGTTAGTATCTCCAGGGTACCACAGGGCATGAGGAAATTTGGGGGGAATAATAGCTATTGTATTAGTTTGCCAGGTCTGCCATAACAATGGACCACAGACTAGGGGTCTCAAACAACACAAATTCGTCTTCTCACGGTTCTGGAGGCCAGAAGTCCGAGACGTCGGCAGGATGGGTTCCTTTCGAGGGTCGTGAGGGAAGGATATGTCCAGGCCTGTCCCGGCTGGTAGACAACCGTCTTCCCCTGGTCTTCCCTCCGTATGTCTGCATCCAAATCTTCTCTTCTTATTTTTAATTTTTACTTATTTATTTATTTTGAGATGGATTTTCTCTTTTGTTGCCCAGGCGGGAGTGCAGTGGTGCGATCTCGGCTCACTGCAACCTCTGCCTCCTGGGTTCACGTGATTCTACTGCCTCATCCGCCCAAGTAGCTGGGATTACAGGCACCTGCCATCATGCCCGGCTAATTTTTTTGTACTTTTAGTAGAGGCGGGGTTTCACCATGTTGGCCAGGATGGTCTCGATCTCCTGACCTCAGGTGATCCACCCATCTCGGCCTCCCAGAGTGCTGGAATCACAGACGTGAGCCACCACGCCCAGACAAATCTTCTCTTCTTATGAGGATACCAGTTAACATCGGACTAGGGCCCACCCAATTACCTGATTTTAAATTAATTACCTCTGTAAAGAACTTGTCTCTAAATACACTCATATTCTGAGGTACTGGGGGTCAGGACTTCAACAAAAAAATGTTCAGAAGATCTCATTTCACTGCCTAACAGGCATATTCACTCTCTTGACCCTAGTGATGGTTTGACGGGTGTATACATATGTCCCAAAGTATCAAATAGTGCACTTTAAACATGTGATATCAATCACGCCTCAAAAAAGCTGTTAGGAATACAAGTCAATGAACGTATCACCCATGGGGCAGTGCTCCCTATGAAGGGAGAGGGCTCCCAGCATTGGAGAGGGCTGGTGGGAGGCTCCATCTTTCTCAGATGGGGAAGAGGCGGAGCATTGCCTGAAAGGGAACGGCAGGAGGGAAGGCCTCGAGGTGGGAGCCATGGGGCTCATTCAAGAATGGAAGGAAACCCAGAGAAGCCACATGGACAGGAGCAGTGGGGTCTTCTGGGGAGGTCAGAACTGGAGATAGAGATTGGAGATTCATTTTCTATCCATAGCTTCTTTCTTTCTCTCTCTCTCTCCTTCTTTCCTTCTTTCTTACTTTTCTTTCTTTCTTTCTTTCTTTCTTTCTTTCTTTCTTTCTTTCTTTCTTTCTTTCTTTCTTTCTTTCTTTCTTTCTTTCTTTCTTTCCTTCTCTCTCTCTATCTCTCTCTCTCTCTTTCTTTCTTTTCTTGACAGAGTCTCATGCTGTCATCCAGGTTGGAGTACAGTGGCATGATCACAGCTCATTGCAACCTCTGCCTCATGGGTTCAAATGATTCTTGTGCTTCAGCCTCCAGAGTTGCTGGGACTACAGGTGCACACTACCACATCTGGCTATTTTTTGTATTTTTTTTTTTTAAGTGGGGACAGGGTTTCATCATGTTGGCCAGACTGGTCTCGAACTCCTAACCTCAAGTGATCTGCCTGCCTCGGCCTCCCAAACTGCTGGGATTAAAGGCGTGAGCCTGTTTCATATTTTGAATGATGAGAAGCACTTCATAGGGAAGAGGGAGCAGCCTCAGGGCATCCTGGGCAGGGGGTGGAGGTTTCCCAAAGTGCCAGGGGAATTAGGTAAGTCGTTCAGATACCACAAATGCCTTAACTGTTCTTACTGTTACTACCATTTTGGCTAGAAGAACAAGAATAAGAAGAACTTTTTAAAACACCCATTTCCATAAATATGTTTAAAGGCACACGTTAAACAAACTCAAAGAGAAGAAATATAGAGCTTATTAGAGGTGATGATGACTTTAAAGAAAAACTCACCACTGCTTGTAGCAGGACTGGCAAAATGTTTCATCTTGCATTCCAACTCTGGCTCATTCACTTCTTCAACAAATGTTTATGAAGCACCAACTGTGGACCCAGGCACCATTCTAGGCTGTGAACGAAATGGACAGAGTCACCGACTGTGTGAGCTTTTTGGCTAGCTGGTCTGGAAGATGGGTTGAGACTGGCTGCCAGGAGGGCCCCCTTTAGCCAGGACTATCTTTATGGCTGTCATCTCGGTGTGATCACTAACAGCACCCTTTTCCTTGTTGAGACTCTGGCTTCGAGGTTGGTGGCAAGGCAGTTTTCCCGTCCCCGTTAGCCCAGAAGAATGCTACAAAATGCAATGCCCTCTGCAAAGCCTGGAAGGTCTAAATATCTTCCTATTACCTTAAACCCCTGTGATCACTCACCAGATTTAGATTGTTCTAGATTTAAGTGTTAATTTTGTTGATTGTATCCTTTAGACCGAAACTTGAAGATGTATGTCTCAGGGGGAAAAAAAATCCAATCAATTGTAAATTGAAAACACTATTTTGAGGATAATGTCATGGGGAAGGAATTATGAACTGCATGTGGGAGATTGACCGAAACAATCAGGGAGAAGATGTAAGGCATGTTTTTGATTTGTAGTATCTTTTAAAAAATTAACATCTGTTGCTTTTAAAAAATTGATCACCTGCTCTGTGCCAGACCCCGTGCTAGGTACCAGAACATCACATTTAATTCTCTTAAAAGTCATCTGCGGTATGCATTTGTTTTTTTTAATCAAAGGGGAGCCCATGAGGCTTGGAGGAGGAAGTGAGTGAGTCAGAATTTGAATCTGGTTTGCCAGGCTCAAAAGCGTGATCTTCTCCATGCTCAACACAACCTCTTGAGCCTCGTGGGAAAGACCATATTTCCCAGGGAATATCTCACCTCCCCTCAAAACTCCAAGCAAGCAAGTCATCATCGCCCCCTCTCAGGCACTGGAGACTTTTAGTCTCATTATTTCATCACCTACAAGCCCCTACTTCATAATAACAACCCCTAACGCCTGGAATGGAGCCTCCTCCCTTGGTAAGCTAACTCGTTTATGATGTGCAACTTCATTCATTCAGGCACTGGATGCCAGATGTATAGGGGTGTACAAGACAGATGTGGGCCCCACCCCCAGGGAGCCCATATCCCAGTGGAAGGGACAGGTAGTTAAATGGAGAATGCCCTGTGAGGGCTGCTGGGATGCAGAAAGCACAGGTGCTGCAGGGCATGCAGCAAGAGTGCTTAACCCGGGAGTGCTTCCTGGAGGAGGTGACACTGAGATTGAGACCTAGAAGCTGGGTAAGACTTAGCTGGGGAAAGAGGAGCTGGGCGAGTATTCCATAGCACATGCACAAGCCTGGAGGAGTGAGACAGCATGGAAGCTTCCAGAAGCAGAGGAAAGTTCAGGGTGGCTAGAATGTAGAGTGCAAGTGAGAGAGTAACAGGAAACAAGGCTGGAGGTGTCACTTTAAGAGTAATCACTTGTTGGGCATGGCTCACGCCTGGCCTGTAATCCCAGCACTTTGGGAGGCCAAGGCGGGTGGATCACTTGAGGTTAGGAGTTTGAGACCAGCCTGGACAACATGGTGAAACCCTGTCTCTGCCAAAAAATACAAAAATTAACCAGATGTGGTGGTGCCTGTCTGTAGTCCCAGCTACTTGGGAGGCTGAGGTAGGAGAATCGCTTGAACCTGGGAGGCGGAGGTTGCAGTGAGCCAAGATCGCACCACTGCACTCCAGCTTGGGAGACAGAGCAAGACCCTATCTCAAAAAAAAAAAAAAAAAAAAAAGAAAAAAGAAAAGAAAAGAAAAAAGGACTCACTGATGATGGATCAGTGGGCCCTTGCAGTGAGTCAGATACACTCATCATCTCATTGCTTCTTCCTGTCTGCCTGTGAGGAAGTACTTTTATTATTCCCATTTTATGGATATGATAACTGAGACCATGAGGTGCAGTAGACTGCCTGAGGATTTAACAAAGGTGCGCTTGGCTCTAGAGCTTGCAGTCTCCACTTGGCACTGTGGCAGGCCCTGGCTTCCTCCTGAGGCACTGTGCAGCAGATGTGCAGCCACGAGGCCGGCATGCCCAGCCTGCAGACCCCTGGCCCACGCCTGTTCTGTTCCTCCCGCTTGGCTTGTGGTGAAGCTCCTGTGGCATCCCTGAGCTCCGCCTAAGCTGCAGTTCAACTCTGCAATGGCTTCTGGCCCTCTGTGGGGTCCAGCTCTTCTTTTCTGGCCAGCAGAACCACAGCAGCACAAAGGCACTTGGAGGCCCTCCCCACCTCTGCCTGGAAGCAGAGCTGTTGCTGCACTGGAAGAATAACCCCCATCGATTGGGGTGTCCCCAGGGACCTGCCTTTCTTCCTTTCTTCCTGCCTTTCTCCGTGGCCAGGAGATCCTCCAGTACAGCCGGCGGGATGTGAAGGTGACCCCAGGCTGCCTGCAAGAGGACTCTTCCAAACAAAAGCCTGACCAACAAACAGCCATGCCAGCAGGGAATACAATCAATATTCCAAAGTCATAAAAACCGGCTCCGAAGCCAGCAGTGGCTGGGAAGCCAGGATGAGGGGACATGGAAGGTTCTGCTCACTCCTGCTCTGTTGCCAGGGCCCAGTGGCGCTGGCGAGGGGAGTGGCAAAGGCGGATGGTAAAATGGTTAGGCTGGTGGAGCTGACATGGGGCCCTGGAATCAGAAACCGGCTCTCTGTACACTGAGTACAAATTAACTCTACAGCCTTGGGCACGTCTCCATCTCTCTGGGCTTCAAAAGAGGAGAAAAATGAAGAGATTGAATAAAATGCTCTTTCTGGGGTCTGAAGAGATTAGGTAATTCCCCTGAGGTCCCCCAACTGTGAAACAGAGCCTGTTCTCAAATTCAAATCTGACTTCTGGGCCCACGCCAGCTGTCCACGGTCAGGCTAGATGGAGCCATGTCAGAAGCTGCCCCCGACATGTGGGCCGGGGTCAGAGCCCCGCCCAGCACTGGCTGGACCAGGTCTCTCTGATGAGGAAGACGAGGCATGGCTGGAGGCTCTCTGCAGATGGAGAGTTGGAGGAGAGCCTATCGGGGGGGACAGAGTGGGTCCTGGGGCTGACTCATCGCCATGCCAGTACCCTTCCTTGGGGGACTGCCCTTCCTCTGAGGGGTCAGTCACTGCCCAGGAGTTTGGGCCCAGACATCCACCCTCTGTATGAATCCTGCCTTTTATGTTCTGCATTTTCGTTGCTTTGACATCTTGGGGCCTTGCTGACTTTGGAGGGACTGCCCCCCCCCAGCAGGGCCAAGTCCTAGGGATAGTAAAAGGCTCACCTAGGAGCACGCCTTTCGTATGAAAACTATGCAGTCTGGTGATTACACCCCAAATGTCCCCTTTTCCTCACTCTGACACTCTGGGCCACTGCCTACCTGCCCCAGTCACCCCAGGGCCAGGTACCAGACAACTAGGGATGGCCCATATGCCCCAGAGAATCTGAAATTATTCAAGTGAGCCGACCCCAACCCTGTTCACCCCTGTTCATTCCCATGGGAACCACAATAAAGGCTCTTGGCCACTTTCCCCTGGCTGCCTCTGCCTCCTGCCCGACCTTGGTGTTTCCCTCTGTGGCCCTATGTGGTGTGGTGAGCCCCTCCTCTCGGGATCTGTGGGTATAACAAACCTTCTTTTTGTTGTTGTTGAGATGGAGTCTCGCTCTGTTGCCAAGGCTGGAGTGCAGTGGTGCGATCTCGGCTCACTGCAAGCTCCGCCTCCTGGGTTCAAGGAATTCTCCTGCCTCAGCCTCCTGAGTAGCTGGGACTACAGGCGCCCGCCCCCGCGCCCGACTAATTTTTTTTTTTTTTTTGTATTTTTAGTAGAGACGGGGTTTCACCGTGTTAGCCAGGACGATCTCGATCTCCTGACCTCGTGATCGGCCCACCTCGGCCTCCCAAAGTGCTGGGATTAAAGGCTTGAGCCCCCGCCCCTGGCCAATAAACCTTCTTTCTAATGGCAGTCCCTTGATCTATTAGCCTCATCATACCTGAATGATAATAAAACGTACATTTTAGAACGCCTTCATATGTGAACGCCCGCGTCGGTTCCTCCTTGGATAGCCTGGGAGAACAGCCTGCTCCCGGGGCGTTGATGTAGTGGAGGGAGCCCTGGATGAAGGCTAAGTGTCTGAGGATTTGAGTCCCACGCGTGGCTGTTTGGTGCCCCCTCGGCAGCCTCACTGTGAGGCAGGGCAGCCTGGCGGGGGCTATGAGTCCCTTTGCTACATCAGAAACTGGAGTGACCTGTCCAAGGTGCTGAACTGGGCCAGTCCACCCACCCTCTCCCACTCAGTTCTTCCTGACTCCCAGACCACGGCCATAGGCCCTTATTGGGACACCTGTGGGAGTGACGTCCTGCTCAGGATGAAGGGCACTGGGAATGCCCCTCCCCTAACTCGGAGGGTGGGGGTTCTCAGCTAAGAGTTCAGACTGTGCCCATAGCTGATTGGACGAGGTGAGCACATGACCAAGGAGGACCAATCCATTTACTCTCCCAGGTACTTGCAGGCGGGGCCAGGAAGGGTCTGTAGGTCCAACGGGGGTTGGTGAGTGGTCATTCTTCTTTCCGTGGTTTGGAGAATACAGAGAGGAATGGGGCGACCCCTCCAAGGGGGGTTCAGCAAGAAACCAGGAGGCTAGGGGTTTGATGTCTAGGCCTCAGATTCTGCTCTGTCCAGAGGCCTGGCTGCCTCTTGCTCCTGGGTAATGGAGGACACTCTGGTAACTTACAAAGTCCCCCTGCTCAAGGGCTCTGGCTCTCTGCCTGCACAGCCTCCTCTGTGGAACCCCAGGGCCCCACTCCCTCCCCTGCAGCTTCATGAAAGCCCTCATTTCACAGATGCCCTGAGACACAGAGAGGTGAAGCTGCGTCCCCCAGGGTTTGGGGGGCCCCAGGGCAGCTGGGGTGGCAGTTGCGGAAGGGGCACTGGAAAAGGAGTCGGGCAGTGGCTGGAAGCTGGCAGCTGCACCCTGTCCAACAGCTCAGGGCTCACCAGCCTTGCTGCGAGCCCAGCCTTGCTGAGCCAGCACTCTGGCCGAGCCTGAGGGAAGCTGGGGCAGTTTGTGAGGTCTCAGGAGACTCCCAGCAGCAGAGAGCTGGCTCCCCCGAGCTCCTTGCCTGGGGCCCAGGCTGTTTGCTGTGTCACTGCAACCACCCCAGCTTCTCCTGGGGAGAGAGGACAGACAGAACGGCAGCCAGGAGAAGGAAGGCTGGCCTGCCAGATCCTGGGATGGGCTGGGAGGTCTCAGCCCTGTTTGAACACGGCTACCTTTTAGGAGGCAAAATCCACCTGAGGCAAGGCCAGGTCACCGGCACCGCAGACTTCGGGGCCCAGGCCTCTTGCCCATGTGTGTCACGTCACAGCCCATCTGTGAGTCCCCCTTCCCCGCTTCTGTTTCCTCTAACCTTCTCCTCCTCTGTGTTGAACCAAACACCTTTCAAAGGGAATCAAAGCAGAGAGAGGAGTTTTTTTTTTTTTTTTTTTCAAAGCAACACCAGGCTGTTTAATTTAAACTCTCCATAAGCTCTTCTATCCAGAGAGCTTTCCCGGCTCATCTGAAAGTTTGGCCCCATGCCTGACCTTGAGGAAGGGATGACCTCTGACCTGGGGGGAAGGATGACTTCTATTTTTGGGGCTGTGAGTGCCTCCCTGCCACCTCCTCCCTCTGTGTGGGTGGCACCACCTGTCCTTGCCACCTTCCCACATGCCTCAGATTGCACACCTGTGCCCAATGCAGCTCTGCCCCATTGAGAAACTCTGCTCACTTGGCTGTTCCGTCCTGACAGAGAACTTACCGTTTTCTGGGCAACCAGAGGCAAAGTGACCCTGGTCTTCTGGAAAGCCACAGCCTAGGGCTAGAAGGAGGAGTGACAGGAGGGCAACAGCTCATGTAGGTCACAGAGCTTGAAATGGACTTGAGAGACCATTAGGACCACTGCCCCTTCCCTGCTTCTCAGAAGGGACTTCCCCAAGACCAGCCTTGAAACCAGTAGACTAACTTATCAGTTGAATAATTTTAACACCCACCACTTATGTGTTGGATACTTACTGCGTGGTATGCACTTCACTGGGTCCTATTATCTGTGAGCACCACAATGAGCCCATGAAGTGGGTGCTCTTTGTGCAGTTGAGAAAGTGGAGGCTACAGGAGGCTATGCCACTTTCCCAAGGCATAATCTCTGGTTAGCAAGAGAGAGAGTGGAACTTGAACCCAGGGATGACAGATTCCCAAGTGCAAGTCTGAAAGCTGCCCCACCCAGCCCACCTCCTGAGAGATGAGAACACCCACCCATGGGGGCCTCATAAGAGTTCAGCAAAGGTACAATTCCTGGTGTCCCAAGCCAGCCCCAACTCCCTCCCTGCCCTGAACAAGGACAGAATGCCTGCAGTTCCCCACGGAGTGGCAGGATGGCACATCCCTGTGGGGTGCCTGAAGCCTTGGGCCTCAGCCACTGGGTCTGTGCCAGCTCTACCACGGGCATCATTTGAGAATGTCAGCGAGGCCCTCACTCCCTGCAGCAGGCTTGCGGGCTGTTTATGCCAGTAGTTTTGTGGGACATCCACTGTGCCCAGATCTGTACTTTGTGCAGACCCCTGTCCTTCAAATGTCAGCCTTCCAGTCCAGCAAAAGAGCCCAAGACCCTTGACAATCCATTTGGGATATAAAGGATCTAAGAGGCAGCCAGCAGGAGCCCTGGAGACCATCTGATCTGTCCTGCCCATCTTTCAGATGGGGAACCTGGGGCTGGGAAATAGAGTGGGACTTGCCCAGGGCCGCACAATCCACCATTGGGCAGGCTGGGATGTGAACCTCAGGCCTCAAGCGGTGCAGGACCCTGGACAGCTCCCAGGCCCGCGGGGACTCCAGGCCTGGGTTCCTGGTGAAGCTTAGGTCTGATCCACCCCAGCAGGGAAGGATTGCACACAAGTTCCCCACCTGGCCTTCTGGTGACCAGTCATAGGATGTGCAGTAGCGGAACAGCACAGGTGACACTCCAAAAGCCAAATCCCTTCCCCTGGGAGAAGTGGTACCAATGGTCAGACTGTGAGGAAAGAGATGTGACACCAAAAAAACAGGGAGGTCAGGCGCGGTGGCTCACACCTGTAATCACAGCATTTTGGGAGGCGGAGGCGGGTGAGTCAACTGAGGTCAGGAGTTAGAGACCAGCCTGTCCAACATGGTGAAATCCCGTCTCTACTAAAAATACAAAAATTAACCAGGCATGGTGATGTGCACCTGTAGTCCCAGCTACTTGGGAGGCTGAGGCAGGGAAATCGCTTGAACCTGGGAGGTGGTGGTTGCAGTGAGCTGCGATTGTGCCATTGCACTCCAGCCTGGGTGACAGAGAGATACTCCATCTCAAAAAAAGAGAAAAAAAGAAAAAAAAAAAAAAAGAAAACAACAACAACAACAACACACACACAACACAGAGAGAGCCCAAAACAGTAGAAGCACCTCACAGCCCAGAACAAGAATGCATCAGGTCAAAGGTTGCACCGTGAAACTGATAACTGAGAACATAAGTGGTGCAATTCAGAGAGACTTGACTTTTCGCCCTCTTCTTCCTCTTCCAGCCCCTTATATTTCATTCCTTCAACGAGGACCTTCAGTTATCTAGAAAATACACCATATGACAGGGCACAGTGGCTCACGCCTATAATCCTAGCATTTTGGGAGGCTAAGGCAGGAGAATTGCTTAAGTCCAGAAGTTTGAGAACAGCCTGGGCAACATGGTGAAACCTCATCTCTACAAAAAATACAAAAATTAGTGGAGTGTGATGGTGCCAGCTACTTGTGGGGGCTGAAGCCAGAGGATCACTTACACCCTGGAGGTCGAGGCTGCTGTGAACTGTGTTCGTGCCACTGCATTCCAGCTTGGGTAAAAAAACAAGACCCTGTCTCAAAAAAGGAAAGAGAATGCACCATATGAGGCCTCTCTTTTCTCAACGATGCCATGTCCTCCAAACACTTTTCATATCTGCAATTAAATGATTATGTGCTTAACACCTAACTCTTGCCAAACCACTAGTCCTACAAGGGCATGGGCCCCATCTGCCTCTTTTCCAGCTGCATCTGAGTGCCTGGCACAGGGCCTGCCCCAGAGTAGTTGCCTGATCAATGTGTCTTGGGTGAAGGAGTGAATGGAGGAAACAGTGCAGTGCCCTTCTGACAGGCTCAGCAGCTTGAGGGGCAGCTGGGTGCCCGCTGCCCCTGGAGTTCTTGCTGCTCTCCAGTGCCATGAAGCTAGACATAGATGCAGTGTGTCAGCTCCCTAGACCTCATGCAGGGATTCCTGCTGGAACAGGGAATGCTGGGTTCTAGATCCCAGCACCCCTTCCCAGGGAGTGACCCTATTAGGTTGGCAGGGGATAAAAGTTGACAAAGGGGCCAGGCAAGGTGGCACACGCCTGTAATCCCAGCACTTTGGGAGGCTGAGGCAGGTAGATCACTTGACGTCAGGAGTTCGAGACCAGCCTAGTTAACATAGAGAAACCCCATCTCTGCTAAAAATACAAAAATTAGGCCGGGCTCAGTGGCTCATGCCTGTAATCCCAGCACTTTGGGAGGCCAAAGCAGGCGGATAATCTGAGGTCAGGAGTTTGAGACCAGCCTGACCAACATTGAGAAACCCCGTCTCTACTAAAAATACATTAGCCGAGTGTGGTGGTACATGCCTGTAATCCCAGCTACTTGGGAGGCTGAGACAGGAGAACTGCTTGAACCTGGGAGGCGGAGGTTGCAGTGAGCCGAGACTGCGCCATTGCACTCCAGCCTGGGCAACAAGAGTGAAACTCCATCTCAAAAAAAAAAAAAAAAAAAAATTAGCCCGGTGTGGTAGTGCATGCCTGTAATCCCAGCTACTTGGGAGTCTGAGGCAGGAGGATCGCTTGACTAGGGGAGGCAGAGGTTTCAGTCAGCTCAGATTCCATCTCAGGAAAAAAAAAAAAAAAGAGAAAAACAAGGGCCTCACCCTGACACTGGCATGAGGTCAGCCTGACTGGGTGTCAGCGCCTCTGCCCCAGATTTCCCTGAGCTACTCCGAGGGAGTGAAAGGGGGATTTCCTTCCTTCATGGGCTTCTCATAGCCTCTCAGTGAAGTCTGAGCTTTCTTACGGAACCTTCTGTCATTTGTCTTTTCCCCACCCCTCTCCACTCACTGGTGACAAGCATAGTCTTTGCAGGGAAGACAGTTGTGGGAGACAAAACAATGCTCCCCACCAAGATGTTCCTGTCCTAATCCCTGGAATCTTTGAATGTGTTCCCTGACGTGGCAAAAGAGACTTTGCAGATGTGATTAAATCAAGGGTCTTGAGGTAGGGAGATGATCCTGGATTATCTGAGTGAGCCCAGTGGAATCACAAAGGTCAGAGCCAGAGAAGGAGGTGTGATAACAGAAGCAGAGGTCAGAAAGAGACAGGAAGAGGCTATGCTGCTGGCTTCAGAGATGGAAGAAGGGGCCAGGAGCCAAGGAACACAGGCAGCCTGTAGAAGCAGCAGAAGGCAAGGAACAGATTCCTCCCTAGAGGTTCCAGAAGGAATGCAGCCTTGCCGATACCTTGACTTTAGGTCTTTTGACCTCCAGAACTGTAACACATTTGTGTTGTTTTAAGCTACCGAGTTTGTGGGAATTTGTTAGGGCAGCAATGGAAAACAAATAGAACAACTATGCAACTTTGGATTTGCCTCTCGCCCTTTACTTTCTTTTTCTTTTTTTTTGAGACAGAATCTCACTCTGTTGCCCAGGCAGGAGTGCAGGGGCACGATCCTGACCCACTGTAGCCACACCCTCCTGGGCTCAAGCAATCCTCCCACCTCAACCTCCCGAGGAGCCGGGACCACAAGCAGGCTCCACCATGCCTGGCTAATTTTTAAATTTTCTCTAGATATGAGGTCTTGCTACATTGTCCAGGCTAGTCCCGAGCTCCTAGGTTCAAGTGATCCTCTCATCTTGGCCTCTCACAGTGTTGGTATTACAGGCATGAGCCATCGTGCCTGGCCTTTGTTTCCATTTTATAGTGAGGTGATACAGTGTAGGATCCTGGTATGGGACCCCCGTGGCTTCACAGGTGCCCTCAGTCTGGCTCTACTGCTTTTGCAGATGTGTGACTCTGAGAAACTGCTTGACTCCTCTGAGCCTCCATTTCCTCGCTGATAAAAGGGGAAGAGCAATCCTTACCCCACTGCACTCTTGTGAAAGCCTCATGAGACAGAGTGTGCAGAGGGCTGAGAATAAATCAGATGTGTTGTGAGGACCCATACCTGGTTGGTGTTATTTTTTATTTTATTTTTTTTTTGAGATGGAGTCTCACTCTGGTGCCCAGGCTGGAGTGCAATGGCATGATCTCAGCTGACTGCAACATCCCCATCCCAGGTTCAAGCGATTCTCCTGCCTCAGCCTCCCGAGTAGCTGGGATTACAGGCATTTGCCACTGTGCCCGGCTAATGTTTGTATTTTTGGTGGAGATGGGTTTGGCCATGTTGGCCAGACTGGTCTCGAACTCCTGACCTCAAGTGATCGGCCCCCTCTTGGCCTCTCAAAGTGCTGGGATCACAGGTGTATACCACTGTGCCCAGCCCAGGTTGATGTTCTTATGATGCGTCCCAGACCCAAACTCCTCTTGCTTGATCTGGGAAAATGTACTAAATTGTTTAAAGGCCGCAGAGCTGGGCAGCTGATCACAGACATCGGTCAACTTCTCCAGGCCTCAGTTTCCTCATCAGCAAAGATGAGAGGTTGTAAACTGTGGTTCTCAGGTTGCGGTCAGCCTGCAGACAGGTATTGTCTGGCTCGTGCCATGGTTTTAGAAAGTAAGAATTAGTTAACAGTGTTTGAAAATTGGGAAGTACCAGCTGAGCATGGAGGCTCATGCCTGTGATCCCAGCACCTGGGCAGCCTGGGCAGCATGGTGAAGCCCTGTCTCTATGAGAAATGCAAACATTAGCTGGGCATGGTGGCACGTACCTGTAGTCCCAGCTACTTGGGAGGCTGAAGTGAGAGGATCACTTGAGCGCCTGGGAGGTCAAGGCTGCAGTTAGCCGTGATAGTGTTGCTCCAGCCTGGGTGACAAAGCAAGACCCTGTCTAAAAAAATAAATAAATAAAATAAAATGAAAAGAAAAAAGAAAATTGGGAAATCTCATATTAAATTTCAATTTACACTTTTTTGAGAAAAATGAGATCTGACCCCAGTGGCCCAATTCTTCCATTGCAGAGGTGGCTAGAGCTGAGGGACAGCTGCATTTTTAGACTGAGTCTGTGGTCTCCATTTTGCCATAGTCTCCACCACTCCCTATTACCACACCCTCTTATTTCTCTCCTTTACATGAGCTGTCCACCCCCACAAAGGCATTCATGCTAGTGACCCCTGGGTTATATGCTCTGAAAAATTTCAGTTATGCCTACAGTGATCATCAGCTATAAACCAGCAATGAATCTGTGGTCTCTCATATCTCAGTGATGCCATTTCTCTGAAGCACTTTTCATAATGGCTTTAAATTTAAGCAAGTTAGATTTACTTAACGTCTAACTCCTTCGTCAAACCAGAAGTCCCGTGAGGGTGTGTGCCCCACACTAGATGGCCCAAGCAGGCTCTGCTGCTGCAGTTCTCACAGCCACGTCTTATACACCCTCTATCCTGCTTCTGGTCTCGCTGGCTCTGGTCAAGTTGTGCTGTCTACAAAGTCTCCTCTCCACAAAGTCCTTCTTCACTGCTTCCAGCCTGCCAGGGAGAAAAAAAAAGAAATCCCATGCTTCTTAGAAATAAGTCTCCAATGAGTCTGAATGACTCATAGGGAGATTTCCTATGGATCAAGTTCACGAACTTTTTTTTTTTTTTTTTTTTTTTTTTTTTTTGAGACAGAGTCTCGCTCTGTCGCCCAGGCTGGAGTGCAGTGGCGCAATCTCGGCTCACTGCAAGCTCCGCCTCCCGGGTTCACGCCATTCTCCTGCCTCAGCCTCCTGAGTAGCTGGGACTACAGGCGCCCGCCACAGCGCCCGGCTAATTTTTTTTTTTTTTTTTTTTGTATTTTTAGTAGAAACGGGGTTTCACCGTGGTCTCGATCTCCTGACCTTGTGATCCGCCCGCCTCGGCCTCCCAAAGTGCTGGGATTACAGGCGTGAGCCACCGCGCCCGGCCTAGTTCACGAACTTTTATGCGAGGGTTTCGAAACCTTGAAACACCTCCTTCCAAGGGTTTTTGTTTTTCTTTTGATTTGCCTGATGTGTTCTAGTTATTTGCATTTCTTTTTTTCTTTTCTTTTCTCTCTTTTTTTTTGAGACAGAGTCTCGCTCTGTCACTCAGGCTGGAGTGCTGTGGCGCCATCTCAGCTCACTGCAAGCTCCGCCTCCCAGGTTCACCCCATTCTCCTGCCTCAGCCTCCTGAGTAGCTGGGACTACAGGCGCCCGACACCATGCCCGACTAATTTTTTTGTATTTTTAGTGGAGACGGGGTTTCATCGTGTTAGCCAGGATGGTCTTGATCTCCTGACCTCATGATCCACCCACCTCAGCCTCCCAAAGTGCTGGGATTACAGGTGTGAGCCACCGCACCCGGCCGTTATTTGCATTTCTTCTTCTTTTTTTTTAACTTTTATTTTAGGTTCAGGGGTACATGTGAAGGTTTGTTACATAGGTAAACTCATGTCACGGGGGTTTGTTGTATAAATTGCTAAATCAACCAGGTATGAAGCCCAGTACCCAATTGTTATCTTTTCTGTTCCCCTCCCTCCTCCCACCCTCTACCCTCAAGTAGACCTCAGCGTCTGTTGTTCCCTTCTTTGTGTTCATGAGTTCTCATCATTTAGCTCCCACTTACAAGTGAGAACATGTGGTATTTGGTTATCCTTGGTTTGCTAAGGATAATAACCTCCAGCTCCATCCATGTTCCCGCAAAAGACATGTTCTTTTTTAATGACTGCATCATATTCCATGGTGTGTATGTGCCATATTTTCTTTTTCTTTTATTTTTTTTGGAGGGGGTGCAGAGTTTCACTCTTGTCACCCAGGCTGAAGTGCAATGGCGCAATCTCGGCTCACTGTAGCCTCCGCCTCCCCGATTCAAGGAATTCTCCTGCCTCAGTCTCCCAAGCAGCTGGGATTACAGGTGCCTGCTAACCATGTCTGGCTGAGTTTTTGTGTTTTTTTTTTAGTAGAGACAGGGTTTCACCATGTTGGCCAGGTTGGTTTCAAACTCCTGGCCTCATGTGATCCGCCCGCTTCAGCCTCCCAAAGTGCTGGGATTACAGGTGTAAGCTACCATGCCCGACCACATACCACATTTTCTTGATCCAGTTTGTCATTGATGAGCATTCAGGTTGGTACCATGTCTTTGTTATTGTGAAGAGTGCTGAAATGAACGTTTGCATGCATGTGTCTTTATGGTAGAATGACTTAAATTCCTTTGCGTATATATCCAATGGTAGGATTACTGGGTTGAATGGGAGTTCTGTTTTTAGTTCTTTGAGGAATTGACACACTGTTTTCTACAATGGTTGAACTAATTAACACCAACAGTGTATAAAGATTCCCTTTTCTCCACAACCTCACCAGCATCTGTCATTTTTTTGACTTTTTAATAATAGCCATTCTGACCGGTGTGAGACGGTATCTCACAGCGGTTTTGATTTGCATTTTTCTAATGATCAGTGATACTGAACCTTTTTTCATGTGCTTGTTGGCTGCATGTATGTCTTCTTTTGGAAAGTGTCTATTCATGTCCTTTGCCTACTTTTTTTTCTTTTGCCTCAAAAAATGATATTTATTCAAAGAAAAAAAAATGACAAGATGTCCATGCCTTGGCTCCCTTCCTTCCCCTCTCCTGCTGCTCCTCAGCCCTCCAAGATTGAACACTGGCTGGGGCTAGGGAACAGGACAGCCCCTCAGTTTAGGTCAGGAACATTGAGGGGAATTTCCTCAATGGAGGTGTTGTAGAAGGTCTCGATGTCTCGAAGAGTCCTCTTGTCTTCTTCTGTTGCCATGTTAATAACCACATCCTTACAGCCAAACTATCCACTTTGACTGATTCTGGATATAGTTTTCCCTGTGGGTGGGAAGATCATAGTTGACTAAAGAAACCTGCTGCACATCAATGTCTCTGGAACTCTTCAGCTTGTGCATGAGATCTATCCCAAAGGGAAGAGACTTAGGTGTCCATGTAGGCAGCCAAGGAAGGCAGAGGCAATAAGCATCCATGTTCCCCAAAGACCTTACTTTGCCCACTTCTTAATGGGGTTGTTTTTCTCTTATAAATTTGTTTGAGTTCCTTATAGATGTTGGATATTAGACCTTGGTCAGATGCATAGTTTGCAAATAGTTTTTCCCATTCTCTTTGCCTGTTTACTCTGTTGATAGTTTCTTTTGCAGTGCAGAAACTCTTAAACTTAATTAGATCCTACTTTCCAATTTTTGCTTTTGTGGCAATTGCTTTAGGTGTCTTTGCCCTGAAATCTTTGCCCATTCCTTTTTTTTTTTTTTTTTTTTTTTTTTTTTTTTTTTTTTGAGACGGAGTCTCGCTCTGCCGCCCAGGCTGGAGTGCAGTGGCCGGATCTCAGCTCACTGCAGGCTCCGCCTCTCAGGTTCACGCAATTCTCCTGCCTCAGCCTCCCCAGTAGCTGGGACTACAGGCGCCCGCCACCTCGCCCGGCTAGTTTTTTGTATTTTTTAGTAGAGACGGGGTTTCACCGTGTCAGCCAGGATGGTCTCGATCTCCTGACCTCGTGATCCGCCCGCCTCGGCCTCCCAAAGTGCTGGGATTACAGGCTTGAGCCACCGCGCCCGGCCATCTTTGCCCATTCCTATGTCCAGGATGGTATTGCCTAGGTTGTCTTCCAGGGTTTGTATAGTTTTGGGTTTTACATTTTAAGTTGTTATTCCGTCTTGATTTGATTTTTGTATATGGTATAAGGAAGGGGTCCAGTTTCAATCTTCTGTGTATGGCTACTCAGTTATCCAAGCACCATTTACTGAATAGGGAGTCTTTTCCCCATTGCTTGTTTTTGTCAGCTTCATCAAAGATCAGATGGTCCTAAGTGTACAGCCTTATTTCTGGGCTCTATTCTGCTCCACTGATCTATGTGCCTGATTTTGTATTGGTACCATGCTGTTTTGTTTAGTGTAGCCCTGTAGTATACTTTGAAGTTGGGTAATGTGATGTCTTCAGCTTTGCTCTTTTTGCTTAGGATTTCCTTGACTGTTCAGGCTCTTTTTTTGGTTCCTGTAAAAGTAGGTTTTTACTAGTTCTGTGAATACTGTCATTGGTAGTTTGATAGGAATAGCGTTGAATCTGAAAATTGCTTTGGGCAGTATGGCCATTTTAATGATTTTTTTTTCCTATCCATGAGCCTAGGATGTTTTTCCATTTGTTTGTGTCTTCTCTGATTTCTTCGAGCAGTGTTTTGTAATTTCATTGTAGAGATCTTTTACCCCCTGGGTTAGCTGTATTCCTAAGTATTTTATTCTTTTTGTGGGGATTGTGAATGGGATTGCCTTCCTGATTTGGCTCTCGGTTTGGCTGTCGCTGGTATATAGGAATGCTAGTGATTTTTGTACATCAACTTTGTATCCTGAAACTGTGCTGAAGTTGTGTATCAGCTGAAGGAACTTTTGGGCATTTTGTTTTGTTTTGTTTTGTTTTGTTTTTTGAGACAGGATCTCACTCTGTTGCCCAGGTTGGAGTGCAGTGGTGCAATCATAGGTCACTGCAGCCTTGATCTCCTGGGCTCAAGTGCTCCTCCCACCTCAGCCTCCTCAGCCTGCTGAGTATCTGCACAGGTGTGTGCCACCAAGTCTGGCTAATTTTTGGATTTTTTTGTAGAGAGGCGATCTCCATGCGTTGCCCAGGCTGGTCTTGAACTCCTGGGCTCAAGTTATGCTCCTGCCTTGGTTTCCCAAAGTGCTAGGATTACAGGCGTGAGCTGCTGTGCCGGCCTCAAGGAGCTTTAGAAAAACAGACTTTATTTTTTAGAGGAGTTTTAGGTTCACAACAAAACTGAGTGAAAGGTACAGAGATTTCTCATACACCCCTGCACCTGCACAGCCTCTCCTCTATCAACATCCTCCATCAGAGTGGGACATCAGTTACAATGGATGAGCCTCTGTTGACACGTCATTATCACTCAGTGTCTGTAGTTCACACAGAGTTCTCTCCGGATGTTGGGCACCCTGTGCATCTGGACAAATGTCTAATGACACAGACCCACCGCTGTAGCATCACACAGAGTTTCACTGCCCTAAAAACCCTTCGGATGACTGAGGCAGGGGTCAGAGCTCTCTGGTTTCAGGACATGACTCCTACTTTGCCCCCAGGTTATGCCATAAAATAGCTGGCCTTGGAAAGAGCACAAAGAGGGAAACTGAGGCATATCCAAGGGAAAGCTGGCGAGAGGCACAAAATACCTCCCCCTCCCCCAGCCCTGGCCTCCCATTGCTCTTTCTAGGTCTCCCTCCCTGTTCTGTTTAGGACCGGGTCCCTCCTGCTACCAGCAATGACAGGGCAGGCGGAGGAGCTGCAGTTTGCCGGCGCTCCAGTGGCCCGGCAGCCCTGGGGAGGGGAAATGAGAGTCTATCCCTTTAAACACAGATTAGCAGCTCTCTCTCTCATGCTTGCCTTCCTTAAAAAGAGAACTTGTCAAGGTTTACATCAATAATAGATAATGGTGCATCACTGTGGCAGGTTCCAGCCGGAGGCTGTTTTGATATTTTCTCGAGAATTTGTCAGCAATCGCGAAGTCAAGAACAGTGGGGGATGGGGAGGCAGGGGCTGAGACAGCGCCTTCATTAATTTTTCCTCATTTGCATTCTTGCTGTTAAATAATGTATTGATCTCTCTCTAAGTCTTTAGCCCTCCCTCCTCACCGAGCCGCCCCTCCTGGTCCTGGAGCCCTCCCCTCCATGAGGGATGAGCTTGTCACAGGCCTTTGATGGGGGCAGAGGGGGCAGGGCTGGGACGTGTTGTCTCCATGAGGCCCCCAGATCCCCACTGGGCCTGTCCCCTGGATCCTCATGGAGAGCATCTCCCTGCTGTCTGGAGTATCATTTTCTACCATTTAAGTCTTTACTATCAGCTTGTCCTAAACTAAGTGGTTTACAAAGAAGCCTCCCTGACATTTTTGTGACATGAGGTTGGTGATGTTATTAAACCTGTTTTACAGATGAGGAAACTGAGGCTCAGAGAGGTCAAGTGCCTTCCCCAGGTCACACAGCCAGGAAACGGTAAAGCTGGACTTTGAGCCTAGGACTGGCTGGGTCTAAAGCCAAAGCTCTGTCTTTCTAAATCTGCAAACCTCATACCCCACTGTGGCCCTGGGAGGCTTGCCCATGATAGTGGGGAAGCCTCCTCTCTCTCCAACCAAGAGATCAAAAAGATGGGTGTGCAGGATGGGTGCAAGGGCTCATGCCTGTAATACCAGCACTTTGGGAGGCCAAAGTGGGAGGATCACTTGAGCCCAGGAGTTCAAGACCAGTCTGGGCAACATGGTGAAATCCTGTCTCTTTACAACGACAACAATAACAAAAATACAAAAAATCAGCCAGGTGTGGTGGCATGTGCACCTGTAGTCCCAGCTGCTTGGGAGACAAAGGTGGGAGAATTGCCTGAGCCCCGGAAGTCGAGGCTGCAATGAGCCGTGATCGTGTCACTGCACTCCAGCCTGGGTGACAGAGTGAGACTCTCAAAAAAAAAATAAGATGGGTGTGAGGATTGGTTTTGGGGTGGAGCCCAGGAGGCCGAGGCCGAGGGATAGACAGTGTGTGCCATACCAAGTACAGAATTGACACCAGTGTGAGGAAGGGCTTGGGAGGCAGATTCAGCCTTGACCTCAGGAAGGATTTCCTAACCCTAGAGCTGCCTGCAGTTGGAATGTGACTCTCTTGTGAATAGCAAGCCCCTGTCACCAGGGATGGTTCAGAGAAGCTGGATGTCTGCCTGTCCAGTCACTTGTTTCCAGTGAAAAAAACACCAATCGTTAGCTCTCTACCCTAACTGGGGATTGATTGATTCCATCAGAATCCATCCATACCATGGATTCTTACATAGCCAGTAAAACGATGTTGGAGGTGCATTTTTAAAAATTTATTTATTTAGAGACAAGGTCTCACTCTGTCACCCAGGCTGGAGTGCAATGGCACAATCTTGGCTCACTGCAGCCTCAACATCCTGGCCCAGGTGTTCCTCCCACCTCAGCCTCCTGAATAGCTGGGACAAAGGCACACATCACCATGCTTAGCTAAATTTTTGTAGAGATGGGGTTTCGTCATGTTGCTCAGGCTGGTCTCAAACTCCTGGGCTCAAGCGATCCACCCACCTCAGCCTCCCAAAGTGCTGGGATTACAGGTGTGAGCCACTGTGCCCAGATGGAGGTGCATTTTTATTGGTGAAAAACAAAAACCAAAACGTCCACAACACAGTCACATTGTCATGTGAACAACACTGGGCCAAAACCCAATGCAGAGTGTGATCTCATGTAGGTAAAATTGTACCTGCAAAGCCATGCATGAACAAGGTGCCTGGAAGGACGGTGGGAAGGTGTGCTCTGGAATACCACCAGTAGGTGCCTTGGGATGGTGGGATTCAGGTGATTTTTCTTCCTTCTTTGTATTTTCCTGTAGTTTCTCATTTCTGACACCAGCATTTCTGGTGTCATTCTTAGGTAAGGAGATCTACACATATGGGGGCTTTGGAGGGTCAAAAGGGAGTGAAAACAAGGGCCCCGCAGAGATCTTGCCCCAAACATCTCGCCAAAATCTAACATTACATCTCTGTGCTTCTCTTACGACCAAAGTCACCCTAAGCAACTCTTCTGTGCCTCAGTTTCCCCACCCTCCTTGTCAGTGAAGAGGATGGCCTGGTTGGGACTGTCCTTCACTCTTTGCCCAGTCTGTAGCAAGGGTCCTGCTTGTGCCAGAACTTGGGGAGGGACCTGGGATTAGGCACACGCAGAGACAGCATCCTCGCGGTGCTGGGTGCAAGGCAGGCCCTGTACTTACCATTTCCTGAGGAGGAAATGAACTTCAGAGATGCTTAGTGCCTTACTCGAGGTCACACAGCCAGGAAAGGGTGGAGCCTTGCAGACAATTGTGGGTCCTGGGCTTTGCGGGCTGACGGCACCACCTCTCTGCCCCTCCTCAGTGCCAAGTGACATGACCAGTATTTCTGGGGCCAGGCCGTGGACTGAGGGCCCTGATAAAGGCCTTGGCATTGTTGTCATCATTGGGAAAGAGAGGTGACCCTCACCACATTCACGGTGTGTTCTCCCCCTCGGCCCAGAATGGTTTCACAGTTTGCATTTGGCCATTTTCTTTTCAAAGCCCTGATTTCTGCTCTCTCCTGCTGTCGGGGGGCTTCCTTCTCTAATCTGCTTTCTGAAGCTAACGTTTGCCTCTCCCTGCAGCTCAGCCCTAGTATTTGGGATTCCCCTAGGAGCCTCATTTTCAAATTAGCCTAGGGCTGTATGGTCTGAGCTGAAAATACTCTTTGCAACTGAGAAGAACCCTAGAGGCTGCCCGGGCACAGGGGGTGGGGTGGGGATAGATAAACTAACTCTGTGCTGGGAGACCCACCTAACTTGTGAAACCTCTGGGGCCACGCAGGGTCTGTCTGATGGGTCCATTCCTCTGAAGCACCAGGCTCAGTGCTTTACACACAAAACCTCCCCTGGCCCTGCTGATACCCCAACAAAGCAGGCATGAGTATGAACCATTTCACAGATGAAGAAACTGAGGTCTGGAGAGGGTTAGTGACTTGCCCAAGGTCACAAAGCAGAGTCAGAAATCGAACCCAACTGTCTCATTTCTGAGCCTGAACTCTACGTAATGCCTGAGTCGGAGGGAGACACACACTGGGAGGGGAGAAGAAACGTGAGAAAGAGGAGGGGGCAAGCCTGGCGGAAAGCCTGGCGGAGGCTGCTGACCTGTCACTTCACGGGGGCCCCAAGGACCCGTGGGCTGACCAGTGCTTACACCTTCCATGAGCGCCTCCGGGAGCTCAGCACAGCTGACGGAGAGAGTGATAGACATGTTAGTCATTTTGTCTATGAATCGCTGTAGATTTAATAGAGATAGGCATAAATAGGAGGTGGAGATGGAGTTTATAGATACAAACAGGTATCTGGGCTGCAGCTACAGCTGTAAATATAAAGACGTGTCAATCATTTCCTCATTTGTCCATTCAGTAAACATCTCAGCCTCAGGAGGGAGGCTGGGCTCAGGGACATGCCGATGAAAAGGCACAGCAGCCACCTGTGGCCACAAAGGGTTCCCTGCTGGGGATGCCGAGCAGCTGGACAGGTGGGTTCGAGCTGGCAGGTGCAGGAAGAGATGCTCACTGAGGGGAGCGTGAAGGAGGAGCCCCTGACTCAGCTGGGGGTGGGTGTGGGAAGGACTCTCTAGAGGAGTGAGGCCAGGGTTGGGGGGGTCTTTACATACCACACACACACGTGCATACATACAGATACACACATGTACAATGGAGGTATGATTAAGGCACAGTAAAATGCCCAGGTCACAGGTGTTCTTTTCAGCAAGTTGTATACACCCCTGTAACTGCCTCCCGGAACAAGACATAGACCATTTCTGTCACTTTCTAGTCAATACCCTCCTCTGCTGTTCTGATTTTTAATACCGTAAATTACTTTTGTCTGTCTCCTTCCTTCCTCCCTTCCTCCCTCCCTCCCTCCCTCCCTCCCTCCCTCCCTCCCTCCCTCCCTCCCTCCCTTCCTTCCTTCCTTCCTTCCTTCCTTCCTTCCTTCCTTCCTTCCTTCCTTCCTTCCTTCCTTCCTTCCTTCTTGACAGGGTCTTACTCTGCCACCCAGGCTGGAGTGCAGTGGTGTATAATCTTGGCTCACTGAAACCTCGAACTCCCAAGCTCAAGCTATCCTCCCACCTCAGCCTCTTGAGTAGCTGGGACAATAGGCACACACTACCACACTCAGCTATTTTTAAAAAATTTTGAGGGTGGAGATGGAGCCTCACTATGTTGCCCAGGCTGGTCTTGAACTCCTGGCCTCAAGTGATCCTCAATAGGCCTCAGAAAGTGCTGGGATTACAGGTGGGAGCCACTGTGCCCGGCCTGGGATTTCATTTGAAAGAACCATGCCTACTCACTGAGCACATCTCAAGAGCCATCCATGTTGTGATGTGAACCAGGAGCTTGTCCCTTTCTATCGCTGAACTATATCCCATAATAAGGATATGCCACATTGACTTAACCATTTGTCTGTAGATGAACATTTGGAGTTATTCTTAGATTCTGGTCAATACAAACAAAGCTGCTATGATCATTCCCAAGCAAGTCTTTTTGTGAACATGTGTGTGCATTTCCCTTGACTAAATACCCAGGAGTGGAGTTGCTGGGCTGTAGGGTAGATGGATGCTTAACTGTGTAAGAAACTGCCCAACGGTTCTCCACTGAAGGCGTGTAATCTTACGCTCCTGCAGAATACATGCAAATTCCAGTTGCTCCTCATCCTCGCTAACATTTGGTGATGTCGCTCTTTGGGATCATAGCTATTCCGGTGGTGCTGAATGGAATCCTGGAGCATGACTTGGGGTTATCCAGGAAACAGGTGCCAGAGACAGGGCACTCCAGGCATGGGGGTGAGAAAACCATGGGCAGGTGTGGCATCTAAAGAGACTTTGTGGGGGGAAAATAAAGAGCCTTTGGGAAAGGTGGGAGTGCTGGGCAGTCTGGAAGTGGGGTCTGTTGTGCCCAGCCAGGTCAGCAACTCTGACCTCTGGGGGTTTTCTCTGGAGCACCCCACATGCCTCCTCTGGGGCTGGGCTCTGTGGGGGACCCCAACGTGGCCTGGGGTTTGGGCTCCTTTGGCAGTCAATATTTCCCTTGGTCCCTACTGGGAGAGTCAGGGAGGCCCATGACTGCTGACCCTATTTAGACCGGAGGGTCTGATGTGGAGCTCTGTGGTTGAACTGTGTAAGAAACTGCACAACAGTTTCTCTGGTGCCTCCCGCTGCATGATGCCGCCTTCCTGCTCTGGGACCCCACAGCTCTGCACCGTTCTAGGCTCCCCGAGGAGTCAGGAGAGTTAGGATCAGGGCCAAGTCTCAGCCAGACTCAGGCTGAGACCACACTCAAGAAAACCAAAGTGCTGGCTGGGCGCGGTGGCTCAAGCCTGTAATCCCAGCACTTTGGGAGGCCGAGACGGGCAGATCACGAGGTCAGGAGATCGAGACCATCCTGGCTAACCCGGTGAAACCCCGTCTCTACTAAAAAATACAAAAAACTAGACGGGCGAGGTGGCGGGCACCTGTAGTCCCAGCTACTCGGGAGGCTGAGGCAGGAGAATGGCGTAAACCCGGGAGGTGGAGCTTGCAGTGAGCTGAGATCCGGCGACTGCACTCCAGCCTGGGCGACAGAGCGAGACTCCGTCTCAAAAAAAAAAAAAGAAAACCAAAGTGCTGTGGCTTGAACAGTGGTCCCCCAAAGACAAGTTCAAGTCCCAACCCCCAGTGAAGTGCTCACCCCCAGTGAAGTCCTCACCCATGTGGATATGACCTTATTTGGAAGTACAGTCTTTGCAGGAGTCATTGGTTAAATTAAAATGAAGACCTACTGGATTAAAGTGGTCCCTGAATCCAACGGCTGGTGTCATGATGACAAAAAAGGAGAAGAAACAGAGACACGGAGGGAAGAGGGCAGGGGAGAGACAGAGGCAGAGATGGGAGGGGTGCAATCATGAGTTGAGACACACCCCAGCCCCCGGAGGGCAGAGGCTGGAACAGATCCTCCCTCAGTGCCTCCAGGAGGAACCTGCCTGCCAATGCCTTGATTCTAGACTTGTGGCCTTTTGTTTTTTTGAGACAGAATCTCACGCTGTCACCCAGACCCGGAGTGCACTGGCACGATCTTGGCTCACTGTCACCTCTCGGGCTCAAGAAATCCTCCTGTGTCAGCCTCCCAAGTAGTTGTGATTACAGGCACGTGCCACCATGCACGGCTAATTTTTGTATTTTTAGTAGAGACAGGTTTTCGCCATGTTGGCAAGGCTGGTCTTGAACTCTTGGCCTCAAGTGATCCACCTGCCTTGGCTTAGGACTTTTGGCCTTCTGAACTGTGAAGAAATGGAAGTTGTGTTAAGCCACCCAGTTTGAGTTAACATGTTACAATGGGCCTAGCACCTGAATATACGAAGCCAGGAGGGTCGCTGTGCCTTCTGCCCCATGTTTCCCTCTGGATCCGTCCACTGGCATTCTTCTCTCGCTGGAGAATCACCTTCCAGCATCCTCTCCAATTTACTCACTGACCCCTCCAAATCCCAGCCCCCGAGCAGAGCTCCCCAACTGAAGTGAGACCCATGCAAGGCCTGTGTCCCCCTTGTCCATGTGCGGAACTTGACACCCTGAGCCTCTCAACCAGCATTTGCTGAATGAATGAATGGATACTTGCACTCTGCAGCAGTCTGCAGCCCCTCAAGAGGTTCTGCTGCAGAACCATGTTTCTGCAAAGCAAACCTGACCCAGAAGGCACAATGTGAGCTGGATGTGGGGTGACAGCTCCCCTCTCCGCAATGGAGCACGGAGATCGTTTTACTTCAGCCAGCCCCGGCTGGGCTCTCCCCTGCGCAGGTGATTAGCAGGCAGCTTAATTGGCCTGGCAGAGCCATGGGCTAAGCGGTGGGGAGGGCAAGCTTGCTCATTACTTCCCTGACCCACTGGGACCTTCCAACCACAATGCAGGACGAGCAGCGATCTCTGCATGGAGAGGCAGGAGCCTGCGGGTCCCCAGAGCACTAGATACCCGGAAAGGACCCAGGCCTGGGAGGTTCTGCATTGTGGCTGTAGGGCTCGCTGGCCACGGGTCTCCCATCCTGTCAGCACACAGCCTTGGCTCTCCATGACTGCAGGGGCTGGTCTACTGGCTGCCGTGTCCCCAGTGTCCAGCCAGCACAGGCCGAGGCAGGGCTGCTGCGTCACACAGCCCCGGGGGCTCCTTCCACCTCAGCTTCTGTGTGAATGGTCCCCCTTGGACTTGTGCATCTTGGTAGCCCTGGCTCCCAGCACCCGCCAGGAACTCAATGAGTGTGCACAGCAGTGGAGGGCACAGGCCACTGTGCTCAGACTCACAGCACTGACCAGCAGGTCCAGGGGCCTGGGGCACAAATGCTTTTCCCCTAATGGAAGCTTCCAGGTCCTCCTGAGCCCAGCCCAAATGCCAGCTCCTTCACGGCGCTCCAGTCAGAGCCAGTTTCCCCTCCTTCCTGCCTGCATACAAGCCCCTACCCCCACTTCCAATGAATGCCACTGTGATGGTAACTGTCACCAAGAGCTTGCTGCGTGCTTACTGCGTGCCAGGCACTGAGCCATGGCACTGAGCGAGTGGCTGCATTCCATCCTCACTGCAACACGGTGGGGCACATGCTATCACCCCATTTTAGAGATGCCAAAACTGAGGTCCTGAGAGGTGGAACAGTCTACCCAGGTCATGCAACTTGTAAGATGCAGAGGCAAGAGGCCGACCCAGCTCCAACCCAGCCCCGCCTTCCAGCACGCTGAGTGCCACTGTGGCAGGCACCTGGGGTCTGTGCCTGCTGTGCCACCCTTGAACCCCTTGAGGGAAAGGAGAGGGTGCCCTGATGCTCTCCCCAGGCTCCAAGCACAGAGGCCCACTTGGTGTTTGGAGAACAGAGGCTGTCCAGCTGCAGGCCCAGGCTCCAGCCCCTACCTCCTTTGAACTGTTTACTTATGACCTCTCTCTTGACGTTTTGCCCCCCAAATGCCCAGCGCCTAGCACAGGACCTGGCATGAGGATCGCCCAATGAAAGTTGGTTCCATTCAACCCAGTTTGAGTCATGAGCCCAGAAGTGGGAGTGACAGGGAAGGCTCCCCTGAGACCAACAGCAGCCTGACATCCCCTTCACCATCTGGGACCCCACCTGGGTCTTGGTCTGTTTTCTGTCTCTCTGCATGAGCACTGGCGTCCTTCCAGGCCACGCTAGTTGCTGTGACAGTAGCCCCTTCCCCACACGGCAGGGTCTGTGACATCCCAGCCATGCCCACTGCAGCCTTCTCATGAGAACTGGGAGGATAGAGAGAGTTTTCTTGGTTTTTGTCTTTTGATAAAGGGTCTTACTCTGTTACGCAGGCTGGAGTACAGTTGTGTGATCATGGCTCACTACAGCTTCCACCTTGCAGGCTCAAGTGATCCTCCTGCCTCAGCCTCCCATGTAGCTGGGATTACAGGCACGCACCACCACACCTGGGTAATCTCTTTTATTTTTTATTAAAAAAAATTTTTTTTTTTGAGATGGAGTCTCGCTCTGTCATCCAGGCTGGAGTGCAGTGGTGTGATTTTGGCTAACTGCAACCTCTGCCTCCCGTGTTAAAGCGATTTTCCTGCCTCAGCCTCTTAAATAACTGGGATTACAGGCGTGCACCACCATGCCCAGATACATTTTGTATTTTAGTACATGTTGGCCAGGCTGATCACGAATTCCTGACATCTGGTGATCTGCCCACTTTGGACTCACAAAGTGCTGGGATTACAGGTGTGAGCCATCACAGTCAGCCTATTTTAAAATATTTTTTATTTGAGGCCTCACATGTGCCCAGGCTGGTCTTGAACTCCCAGCCTCAAGTGATCTGCCTGCCTCAGCCTCCCAAAGTGCTGGGATTACCGGTGTAAGCCATTGCTCCCAGCAGAAAGAGAGGTTTTTACGAGACACCAGAGCAGGAGACACCAGAACACGTGAGGGTGTGTGAGGTGGCCATGGATGGCTGCTGACCCCCAGAGGGAGGGTTGGAAGAGGTGGGGTGACTGGGGGTCAGCTGGTGGCCTCTGGAGCAGGCCACACTCCAACTATGCTCCTGTGGGGCCCAGATGACCATGGAGGAATCCCCAGGGAATGGAGGGTGGAGTCTAGCAGCTCCTGGCAGTGGCCCCATTGGTGGGGACACTGCCATTCTTCCAGGGTCAGAGGGAAGTACTCCAGGTCTGGACTGTGGGCAGAGGCCAGGACAGCAGAGGGGAGCAGAGTGAGGGGCCATGCGGTGGCTGCGGCTGAAACTGCTGTAGGGGCATGCATGATGCCCACTTCAGGAGCTCCTGGAGACCTCTGGGAACCTGGGGTAGGTGAGGTGGGCAGGGTCCTGACACCATGTGGGGGAGGCCGAGCCCGTGGGCATTAAGCATTCCCTAAAGGAGGAGGTCCTGGTTGAAGGCATTCACGTCCTTTGATTCTGAAACAGATGGGAGAGACAAGGAAGGGAAGGGGTAGAGCGATGGAGTGCCGGGGAGAAAGTCAGAGCGGAGGCACCTCCAGCTAATGAGTAGAGAGGCAGAGACACGGGAGAGGGCAGCGTGGGAAGAAAGGCAGAGATGAAACGTGTTGGAAGCGCTCAGTTAATGGAACTACTAAGTGGGTCATATTTCCCAGCTAATAAGACCCCCTCTGCAGGGAGGAGGGGACGGGACAAGAAAGCACCGTGGCTCGAATGACTCAAGGCGCTGGAGCTAATGAAGTCACCGGAGACTCAGAATTCCTTGGGTACCTTGGACACGGCTCCGTGGCAATGCTATTTTAATTCAGTCTGGGGATGACAAAAGGAAGGGAAGTCTCCTGCTAACACGACGAGCTTGGGGTATAGGAATTGGGGGTTGAGGGGACAGGAACTCTGCAGGGGGTTGTCTGACAAGGGACAAAGGACTCAGGATGGACGCAGACAGAGGGAGGGGTGAGACACGGTCCTGGGAAGCAGTGAGCACACGACAGACACACTCAGGGTGAACGGCACTCCTCGAACACATCACAACAAAGCCCATCCGTCCATCAGCTAGTATTAATCCAGAGTTGCAAGTGTGGGAAGGGCAGAGACCAGCTAGACTCGGGTCCCATGGGGCTGACCTCTCTCAGATTCCCAGCTGGAAGCAGCATCCTGTTCTTTCAGCAGAAAGTCCAGTCTCCTCTGGGGCAGGGGGTCTTCCTCTGCCCACCTCTCAAGAAGCATCTGGCATTACCTCCTCCCTCTCCAGTGTGCCAGTCGTCTGGGTCTTTCCTTCCTTCAGATCCTCTTTCCTGCCTCAGGGTCTTTGCACCTGCTATTTCCTCAGCCTGGAATGCTCTCTGCTGCTAACTCCTATACCTCCTTTAGCTTTCAGGCCTCTGATCAAACGCCACTTCCTCTAGGGAGCTGTCTCTGATGCCCCAGACCAGGACAGAGCCTTGGACATTGTGTTAGTTTCCTGCGGCTGCTGTAACAAATGATCACAAACTGGTTGCTTAAAACAGTGGAAGTTTATTCTCTCACAGTTCTGGAGGCCAGGAGTTCAAAATCAAAGTGTTGGCAGGGTTGGGTCCCTCTGGAGGCTCAGAGAGACTCTATTTCGTGCCTCTCCTGGCTTTGGGCAATCCCTAGTCTTGCTTGGCTTTTGGCCGTATGACTCCAATCTCTACCTGTCTTCACACAACCCTTTTCTTCATGCATCTGTGTTTTCTTTTTAGTCTCTTAAAAGGACACTATCATTGGGTTTAGGGTCCACTCCAATCCAGGATGATCTCATCTTCAGAGCCTTACCTTAATGACATCTGCAAAGACCCTTATTCCAAATAAAGTCACTGTCCTAGGCTATTCTTGCACTGCCATTAAGAAATACTTGAGACTGTAATTTAAAAAGAAAAGAGGTTTAATTGGCTCACAGTTCCACAGGCTGTACAGGAGGCATGGCTGGGGAGACCTCAGGAAACTTACAATCAAGGCAGAAGGTGAAGGGGAAGTAGGCACAATTTAGGTGGCCTGAGCAGGAGGAAGAGAGAGAAGGGGAAGGGGAAGGTGCAACACACTTTTTATTTTTTTTTTGAAATGGAGTCTTACTCTGTTGCCCAGAGTACTCTTGGCTCACTGCAACCTCCACCTCCTGGGTTCAAGTGATTTTCCTGCCTCAGCTTCCCCAGTAGCTGGGATTACAGGCACGTGCCACCACACCCGGCTAATTTTTGTTTCACCATGTTCAAGGCCAGACTGGTCTCGAACTCCTGACCTCAAGTGATCTGCCCGCCTCGGCCTCCCAAAGGGCTGGGATTACAGGTGTGAGTCACCGTAGCTGGCACAACACACTTTTAAACAACCAGATCTCTTGTTTAAAAATGTGGCACCCTCCCTTTCTCTCTCACTCCCACTCTGCCATGTGAGACACCTGCTCCGCCTTCACCTTCCTCTATGATTGGAAGCTCCCTGAGGACTCCCCAGAAGCACATGCCGCTATGCTTCCTGTATAGCCTGCAGAACTGTAAGCCAATTAACCTTTTTTTTTTTTTTCATTTAAAACCCCCAGATGTCTTGAGAACTCCATATCATGAGAACAGCAGCCAGGGGATAGTGCTAAACCATTAGAAACCGCTCTCATGATCCAGTCGCCTCCCACCAGACCCCACCTCCAACAGGCCTGACCCAACTGGATTGGGTCATGGCCCTGCTGCATCCATGGTGTCCAGCAGCCTTGCAACTACTGCCAAGTGAGTGATGGGACTGTTGGGCCCTTGGGAAGCCCGGTGGGAGCAAGGGGGAAAGGACACACCCAGGGCCACCCCACCTGAGGCCGTAGCTTTTGGTCCCACAGTGAGGAGCAGCCAGGAGGCCCCCCACATGGCCAGAACTAGAAGGAGCTTACAGTTCAACCAGCTTAGCACCTGTGTTTACAACTGGGGAGAACAAGACTCAGAGGAGGCCAGGCACAGTGGGTGGCTCACACCTGTAATCCCAGCGCTATGGGAAGCCGAGATGAGCGGATTACCTGAGGTCAGGAGCTTGAGATCAGCCTGGTCAACATGATGAAACCCCACCTCTACTAAAATACAAAAATTAACCAGGCGTAGTGGCGTGCGTTTGTAATCCCAGCTACTCGGGAGGCTCAGGCAGGAGAATTGCTTGAATCCAGGAGGCGGAGGTTGCAGTGAGCCAATATCACACCAGCCTGGGTGAAAGGGTACTCCAGCCTGGATGAAAGGGTGAGACTCTGTCTCAAAAAAAGAAAAAGACTCAGAGGAGACCATCACATCCTCAGCACTCTTCCTGTCCCCTTGTACTGTGTCCCCTGCCCACAGCATGGATCTGAAACTGAGGGCCAGTTCTCAGGACAGGATAGGGAAGGCATGGGTAGGAGCCCTGAGATGCCAAGGACAAGGTGTCGTTGGCTGGAGTCACTCCCTCATGCTGAGCCTTCAGAGGTTTCCTCTCAATGTCTTCAAAGAACTCCAGTTTTCCTTAAGCAGTTTCATTTTGCCTAATTATCCTCCGGCCGCAAAGCGAATAAGAGGCGTGAGGGATTAAGGAGAACCAAGAGGAACAGGCATTAGGGCTGTGAGCTGGAAGTGGGGAGGATGGGGAAGCCAGGGCAATTGGAGGGTCGGGTCAAAGCATACACAAGTTGCACTCCCTTTGAGAAATTGTATGTCAGAATGGCTAAGAGAGTGGGCTCTGCACTCAGCCTGACCTGGTTTTGAGATCCATATGGCCACTGGCTAACTCAGGGACCTTGGGCAAGTTCCTTGACTTCTCTGAGCCTTGTTCCACATTTGTAACTTCAGAATAATGATGTCTACTCCAAACATAGATTGTCAGGATTTACTGAGAGAATGGCACCATGCCTGGCTCTCAGTAAGGCTCAATAAATGATAATGATTATGCACAGAGGTCAGAGATGGGAGAGGAACTCGGAAAGTTATAAAAAGGCTCAGCATCTCTGAGTTTGATTCTAAATGTCTTTGCAATCTAGTTCAGGAAGGCAGGGTCATGTCTGTCTTGTGACTACTGCCCTGGTCCCAGTAACCAGCACAGGTTCCTGCCTATTGGAGGGCCTCCCTAGCTCCTGAATGAAGGGAAGAATCAGTGAGTGGGTGAGTGAATGAAGGGCAACAGCCTTTCTTCTTTGAAGCTGCAGAGGCTGGGCAGTTATTGGGCCATGCAGGTCTCAGTCAGTCTGCCCTTTCTTGCTTCCTGGTACCCTCCAGCCTCGAGGCCACGTTTAGACCATTGATATTCACAGAATAATTTCCACCATTGATTACTGAGATGGAACACCCTCCCTCCCAAGCTCCGCCACCTTCCTCAGTCCTCCCCACCACAGGCAACTCCACCGAGTTTCCTGATTAATTCCCCTCCATAAACATTCTGATGAAGCTGCCAGCTCTCGCCAGGCAGCCTCCCAGAGCAAGGATTATTTCACAAAGCTGCTTTTCTCTTTATGACCTGTGTTCATTAGCTTCTGCAAGGGTCACAGTCTGGGCTGCGTCAGTGGGGCCACCTCTAGGTGGGCAGTTCCCCTAGAGGAGAAGCTCTTCCCAGCCTGCCCAGGGTGGAGAAGGTCACCCCTGCCTAGACCCAGTGGCCTGGAAGCCATGGGAAGAAGCAGATTCCTGGCAGGGGAAGAGATGCTCTCAGAGGAGAACATACTAGGTGGAGGCACATGAAACTTCTGATATTCAGCCATTTGCTGACCCACGTAAATGGCAATTCAATTTAATAGGACCCTCTGTGGTTGAGCCTAGAGAGAGGGAGGGGAGAAAGGAGTGAGGGATCTGGAGTCAGAAACACAGGGAGTCCTGCTCTGCTACTTCTCAGCTGTGTGGCTTGAGGATCGTGGCCTCTTTCCTCTGGGCCGTCTTGTCAAGTGTTGATAGTCACAGCACCTTGCAGGGGGGTGTGCAGTTTCAGTGCAATCATTACATCACAGCCTGCTTCTGTGACTGCTGCAACATCCCTGTGCCCTCAACAGCAGTTATTTTAGCAATAACGAGTGAGTCGGGGGCACCGGGAGGGTGCAGCTGTCCACTGACTGGCTCCCCAGGTGCCTACATTCACTTCTTTGGAGTCACTTCTCTGGCAAAGACATCCGGGGATCCAGGAGACTTTGGGGACACTGGATTTTAGTGGCAACCAGAGAGATCCTCCGTATCCCACTCCCATGAGTGGATAAACACGGTGCCTGGCACAGACGGGATCCTCAACAAACGGGCATGAATGAGAGAAGTGTATCAGCTGATCTCTTAGAACACAGAATTCAGCTTTGAGAAGTAAAAGATATTTTAAAAAGTCATAGGAGGTTGGAGAGTGGGCATGGCAGGAGAGCAGCAGCCAGCTCCTGGGGGTTGGTTAGCAGGTGCTTTTATGGGGCCCTGGTAGTCACTGGCACTTTCAGCCTAAGGTTACGGCAAGGGCCTGGGGCGCTGTCCGTGGTGCTGAAGCACCATCACTGGTGAGGGCAGCTGTCCTTTCTGTGCCTGTGCTCAGCGGAGGCCTGTCCACCTCCTTCAGGAATCCTCAGTCCAGGAAGGAAAGAAGCGGTGGAGGGGGGGGCAGAGAGTGAGAGGTGAGGCCTGCACAAAGGTTATTGGTCAGACAATCACTGCCAGACTGGAGGAGGCACTTTTGTTTTCACATTATTGCAGTCACCAAACACGAATTCCCTCCTGAGGGAAACATTGGCATTTCTCCCACCAGTACGCTTCGAATGCCGTCCTTTTTTCATTGCTGTGTAGTATTCCATTATATGAACTATATATGACTATCACAATTTGTTAATTCGTCTATTTTTGTTTTGTTTTGTTTTGACAGACTCTTGCTCTCACTCAGGCTGGAGTGCAGTGGCACGATCACGGCTCGCTGTAGCCTCAACTTCCTAGGCTCACGTGATCCCTCTGCCTCAGTCTCCTGAATAGCTGGGGCACAGGTATGGGCTACCATGCCCAGCTAAGTTTTTCTTGTAGAGATGGGGTCTCCTTATGTTTTCCAGACTAGTCTTGAACCCCTGGGCTCAAGCAGTCCTCCTGCCTTGGCCTCTCAAGATGCTGAGATTACAGGTATGAGCCACTGCACCTGGCCCCAGTGCCATCATTATGGCAAAAGTCAAATCAATCTTGTGTCTCCAAATTTGTGATGTGCACCCACCCTCCTTTCTCTTGTCTGGAAGCTCTCTGCAGGCCACTGCCCACTGCTTCTTCCAGCTCCAGGCCTTTTGTGCTTCCTACTTTCCATCATCTCATCTGACCCATCCTTTAGAGCCTGTCTCCAGATTCTTCTCTTCCAGGAAGCCTCCCTTGATCACTTCAGCCCACTCTGCCTTCGTGCTCCTCTGACCTCCTACTGAACTTGGAGCCAAGTTTAGCAAGCGCCGCTTTTCAAGATATTCTCCATAAGTGCTCTCTTTCTCCCCACTCAGTGGTGAGCTCTCAGGGGATCCAGTTCTTGCTTCTCTTACCTCCTTCCAGCAGAGCCAAGCCTGAACTCTGCATAAATATCAACATCAGCAGCAGTGGCATCCGCCACCATGAATGAGCACTAAGGCCGTGCTGGGGCTGTGCTGCACTTCCTGTGCTTTATCTCACTGAAAACCCACGGTAACTCTGTGAAAGCAGATCCTGTGATTACCACCATTATAATAGGAAGCTCAGAGGGATGAGGTAACTTGCCCAAAGCCATACATGCACTAGAGCCAGGGTTCAAGCAAAGGTCTGCCTGAGCTCAGGGTCTAGTTCTTAACCAGCAATCCCTCTGATTCATAGCAGTGATCCATAATGGCAACACACATCTGAAACCAGCCCCGCTTGGCTGTTTACTTCTGTTGGGGCTGTGACCCCCAAAGAACCAGGGCTAGAAGAATTGGGGATAGCAATTCTTGTTTTGTTTTGTTTTTTTATCAGTACAGAGCAGAGAGCACTGCATTCTTTTTCTGCCTCTAAGAACATTCTCATTACTTACAAATTACATTAATTTCTACAAACACTTATTGACACCCACTGCCTGCTGTGCACCCTGCGTTATGATGAGTACCGGATTAGACAGTCATAAATAAAACACACACTGGCACAGTCAGTCCGTGAT